>NC_086098.1:240228185-240543185 GCF_963921235.1 Mobula hypostoma
TTGGAGAAAATTAGAAGTCGAACCTTTGAACCTATGTTTGATTTTGACAAAAGATGGGGTTCATTTGCTCAATATTATCATTTGAGTTAATTGATAGATTTCCTCCACAATCTAATTGTAAATTTTTGGTACTTTTTTTCCTTGCTGGCGGTTTGATGTTTATCTTTAGAAGCTTTTTGTATGACACATGGCTCCGGGGTTGAACACCTAATGGGGTTTTTTCCCCCCACTTTTCTCACTTAGTAAGGTTTTTTTTAATCACAAAAATTTTTCAATCTTTAAAATAATGTTCTTTTTCTTGAGACATTGTAAGTGTTGCTTACTTCGATGTACTCTTGTTAATTTTGGATAATAATAATAAAAAGATTTGAAAAGAAAAGGATCTTGGTGATTGTAGTGATGACTTGCAGCAGACTGAAAAGCTTGAGCATGTAGATATTAAGAAAGAGGATGTGCTGGAGCTTTTGGAAAGCATCAAGTTGGATAAGTCACCGGGACCGGATGAGATATACCCCAGGCTACTATGGGAGGCGAGGGAGGAGATTGCTGAGTCTCTGGCGATGATCTTTGCATCATCAATGGGGACGGGAGAAGTTCTTGAGGATTGGAGGGTCGCAGATGTTGTTCCTTTATTCAAGAAAGGGAGTAGAGATAGCCCAGGAAATTATAGACCAGTAGAAGATGGAGAAGATCCTGAGAGGCAGGATTTATGAACTTTAGAGAGATATAATACAGACATCCCACCCTGCAAAAACTCATTTCAGGGAGGTAGCACCCCTGCCCCCGGCAACCCCATATCCCCACACCCCTCCCCCCGGTTGACCTCCAAGGGTGTATGTAATACTTGGTTTAGTGATTTTGTCTAATCTGTAAACCAACTTGGGTATATGCAGAAAATGTGACATTAAAATATGTACTTACATTATATTATCATGTTTATTCTATTACAACTTTAAGCAAGTCTATAGGGAGTTTGGCCTCATCACGTAGGACATCAATAGAGTAGCTCCTTAGCATCCAGCCAGCTAGTTTAAATAACGTTAGCTATGCTAATGAACGAATGACACCTGTTAAACTCACCTCAGCATGTCTTTTACAGTCTTAACCCACCATGGGCAATAGAAAAGTCACTGTTGCAAACAGTGCAGCGAGCAACACTGTCATTATTTTTGAGGTCGACTGTAAAGCCCGCCCACAGAGAAAACTGATAGGTCTACTCAGGGGTCCCCAACCCTTTTTGCACCGCAGGCCGGTTTAATATTGACAATATTCTTGCGGACCGGCTGAACAAGGGGGAGGGGTGTTAATCACAACTGGAATATAGGTGATAAGTCAACTATAAGTCACTTATAAGTGGCTAATACACTCAATTTCGTTTCTAAAAGGGTTTATCTAACGAATTTAATATTAAACACACAGCGCATATTTTCCTTGCATGAATATAGTGACAAGTCAATTATAAGTCACTTATAAGTCAATAGAATCAAAACATTTTAAGTAATGTTTGGATATTAAACACACAGCGCATATTTTCCCTATATGAACATATAAAATCATTGCAACACACCAATATCGCTGAATCAGTGGGAGCCCTGGGCTTGTTTCCCGGCAACAAGACGGTCCTATCGAGGGGTGACGGGTGACAGCGATACTCGAAGGGGGTTCCTTATGTCCAGTCTATTCTGCAGTTTAGTTTTCGTTGCATTCATTGCAGAGATATGTTGGAAATGGAAGCAATGTTTTCAGTGCTTTCGTGGCTATCTCAGGATAGTTAGCCTTGACTTTGATCCAGAATGCCGTCAGAGATGTTATCTCAAACATACTTATCAGCCCACCGTCATTTGCAAGCTCGAGGAGTTGATCATCTTCCCGCACTGACATGGATGACGTGTGCGTAATGACCTCGTGTGTTCAAGTTCAACAGTAGGCGTGACAGGGAATGAGGAAAGGTGCAGCTGACTCATATTGTTTCATATCACCAAATCATATCGTTTCCTCGCAGCCCGGTAGCACATGCTTTGCAGCCCGGTACCGGCACCGGTCCATGGCCCGGTGGTTGGGGACCACTCTTAGCACGAAGAGAGACCAATCAGGATGCTCACTCTTGTTCTTGCTCTCCCCCGCTCTAAAAAAATCAATTTCCGGGATATTGTATATAAATTCCGGGCGTCAGGGAACCGCTATCAATATGCGGGAGACTCCCGGAACTGCCGGGACAGGTGGGATGTCTGATAATATGATTAGCATACTTTGTCATGGGCAGATCGTGCCTTACAAGCCAGATTGAATTTTTTGAGGCTGTGACTAAACACGTTGATGAAGGTAGAGCAGTAGATGTAGTGTTTATGGATTTCAGCAAGGCATTTGATAAGGTACCCCATGCAAGGCTTATTGAGAAAGTAAGGAGGCATGGGATCCAAGGGAACATTTCTTTGTGGATCCAGGACTGGCTTGCCCACAGAAGGCAAAGAGTGGTTGTAGATGGGTCATATTCTGCACAGAGGTCAGTGACCAGTGGTGTGCATCTGGGATCTGTTCTGGGACCCTTACTCTTCGTGATTTTTATAAATGACCTGGATGAGGGAGTGGTGGGATGGGTTAGTGAGTTTGCTGATGACACAAAGGTTGCAGGTGTTGTGGATGGTGGGGAGGGCTGTCAGAGGTTACAGTGGGACATTGATAGGATGCAAAACTGGGCTGAGAAGTGGCAGATGGAATTCAACCCAGATAAGTGCGAAGTGGTTCAGTTCGGTAGGTCAAATATGATGGCAGAATATAGCATTAATGGTAAGACTCTTGGCAGTGTGGAGGATCAGAGGGATCTTGGGGTCCAAGTCCATAGAACGATCAAAGCAGCAAAGCAGGTTGACTCTGTGGTTAAGAAGGCATACGGTGCATTGGCCTTCATCAATCGTGGGATTGAGTTTAGGAGCCGAGAGGTAATGTTGCAGCTATATAGGACCCTCGTCAGATCCCACTTGGAGTACTGTGCTCAGTTCTGGTCGCCTCACTACAGGAAGGATGTGGAAACCATAGAGAGGGTGCAGAGGAGATTTACAAGGAAGTTGCCTGGATTGGGGAGCATGCCTTATGAGAATAGGTTGAGTGAACTCAGCTTTTTCTCCTTAGAGCGACGGAGGATGAGAGGTGACCTGATAGAGGTGTATAAGATGATGAGAGGCATTGATCGTGTGGATAGTCAGAGGCTTTTTCCAAGGGCTGAAATGGTTCCCACAAGAGGACACAGGTTTAAGGTGCTGGGGAGCAGGTACAGAGGAGATGTCAGGGGAGAAGTTTTTACTCAGAGAGTTGTGAGTGCGTGGAATGGGCTGCTGGCAATGGTGGTGGAGGCGGATACGATAGGGTCTTTTAAGACATGGAGCTTAGAAAAATAGAGGGCTATGGGTAAGCCTAGTAATTTCTAAGGTAAGGACATGTTTGGCTCAGCTTTGTGGGCTGAAGGGCCTGTATTGTGCTGTAGGTTTTCTATGTTTCTATGCTTTTTCCCCTCCACTATCAGATTTCTGAATGGACCATGAGCCTCAATATTTTTGCTCTTTTTGCCCCATTTATTTATTTATCTGATTGTAACTTATAGAATATTATGATGCATTGCAGTGTACCACTGGCACAAAACAAACAAATCTCACAACATTTGTCAGTGATAATAAACCTGATTCTGATTCGGATTCTGCAGGAAACCCTTGTGGTCTCAGAGAAAACTTGCAGACTCCACACAGACAGCACACGAAGTCAGGATTAACCCCCGATGCTGGAGCTACGTGCCTCAGGTAGGTGATGTCCATCATTAAGGACCCCCACCACCCAGGACATACCCTCTTCTCATTGCCACCATCAGGGAGGAGGTACAGGAGCCTGAAGACACACGCTCAGTGTTTCAGGAACAGCTTCTCCCCCTCCTCCGTCAGATTTCCGAATGGACAATGAATCCGTGATCACGACCCCCTTCTCTTTTTGCAACCCTTATTTAATTTAATTTAGTTTTTAATATGTACTTATTGTAATCTATAATTTTTATTACTATGTAGTGTTGCTGCAAACAACAAATTTCACGACAGTGATATTAAACCTAATTCTGATTCTGAATGTATAGGTGACAAGTCTACCAAAGCTAACGGCCTTCTGAAAAACGGTAGCTGCATTTGCAACATATGATCTCACTGCCTCCTAACCGGCTCTTACAGATATCTCTGCCGCTTGCCGACTTTAGTCTTCAGCTCTGTGCTGGTTTTTGAGAAACTTGCCGTGGACGTCGTGACGTAGCTCTTGCTGTTGGCCAGGGTCATTGAGATGGCTCTGTTGCTCGTACTGAATCATGATAACCTCAGCGAGCTGGTTCCACAGCCACCTTCCACTCAACGTCAATAAGAACTGATTGTGGACTTCAGAGAGGGTAAGATGAGGGAACACAAGCCCGTCCTCACAGAGGGACCAGAAGTGGAGAGAGTGAGCAATTTCAAGTTCCTGGGTGTCATTATCTCTGAGGATCTAACCTGGACCCAACATATCGATGCAGTTACAAAGAAGGCACGACAGTGGCTGTATTTCATTAGGAGTTGAGGACATTTGACATGTCACCAAAAACAGTCGAAAATTTCTACAGATATACCATGGAGAGCATTCCAACTAGCTGCATCACCGTCTGGTATGGGGAGGGGAGGGGAGGGGGGCTACTGCACAGGATCGAAGTAAACTGCAGAGAGTTGTAAAGTTAGTCGGCTCCATCATGGTCTCTAGCCTCCGTAGTGTCCAGGCCATCTTCAAGGACAGAAAGGTGGCATCCATCATTAGGGACCCTATCATCCAGGTTATGCCTTGTTCAAAGGTTCAAAGGTCGAATTTAAAGTCAGAGAAATGTATACAATATACATCCTGAAATGTTTTTTCTTCGCAAAACATCCACAAAAACAGAGAAGTGCCCCAAAGAATGAACAACAGTTAAACGTTGAAAACCCCAAAGTCCTCCCCCCCCGCAAACTCCCCACTCCTGTGCGTAAGTGGCAGCAAGCAACAATTCCACCCCAGCGAAAAGAAAGTGCATCTGTTAAGTGATAGCAAAGACACAGACCTTGCAGTTACTCCAAAGACTATCGCATTTCATCCGCCATTCGACAACCCACAGGTTCTCTCTCTCCCTGGCAAGGGAGGGGGAGGAGTCCCTCATTTTCACAGCGAGCGGGAGACATAACAACCCACTGGTTTACGATGTTAAAAAGTCCATTTCGTCACTTTTTACGAGCTCTGTGCCTGAATACCGCAAAGATCTTGGGTCTTCGGGCCCACAGCGAAAGATTTTCCAGCCTCCCCGACGACACGTGAAGTAAGCTGCAGGGAGTTGTAAAGATCTCATCGCTACCATCAGGGAGGAGGTACAGGATCCTGAAGACACACACTCAACAATTCAGGAACAGCTTCTTCTCCTCTGCTATCTGATTTCTCGCTCTTTCAATCTTTTCATTAATATCAAAATATTGAACATAACGGAATATTAATACAGAGCTATTGGGATTACGATGTTAATAATTAGCATATATAAATATAAACTCAGTTAACACACAGATATTAAACCTCCCAAAATCTTACAGAATACAAATATAATATAAAAAGATGCAAAAATATCATGAAAAAAGAGAAAGAAAAAAAAACCCAATTTGATAAAAAAAAGCACTAATCTAAACAATACTAATCAACTAAACTAAAGAAAAAGACATGGGCTGTTGTGTTACATCAGAAAGGACCATTAGTGTCATTAACACCGCTCCTCTCTCCATATATTTAAAAGTAATAGAATAGGTTTGGAGAGGTGCTATCCGATTTCTGAATGGACATTGAATCCATGAACACCACCTCACTACTTTTTTAATTTAACTATTTTATACAGTATATATACTTAATATAATTTTCTCTATTATTATGTATTGCAACGTACTGCTGCCACAAAACAACAAATTTCTCGAGATATGCCGCTGATATTAAACGTGAATCTGATTGTCCTTCACTGATTTCAGCTTCTGGGCCGTGCCCCTCACTTGGTCACTCTCCTGCCTGAGCAGAGAATTCTCCCACATTAAGATCACAGGTACAACCCCACTGCAGCCAGCAGACCCAGTTGTCCCACCACAAAAGGGGTGTCTCTTCCTCCCATTCTCTCCCCTCTCAAAGCAACACCCTCCTTTACTAGATCGTAACGTATGCCGTGCTGTTTCAATGAAGACTTGCATTAAATAACCAAGCCATCGGACAAATGAGTTCACTTCCTAATTTTCACTCTGTCAAGGACATAGACTGGTAAACTTCCAGACCCATAACCACCACCATCTAGAAGGACGGGAACAGCAGATACCTGCGAGCACCACTCCTTGGAGATCCCTCTCCAAGTCACTCACCATCCTGACTTGGAAACAGATCACCATTCCTTCATTGTCACTGGGTCAAAACCACAGAATTCCCTCCCTAACAGCACTGTGGGTGTGCCGACACCTCAGGGGCTGCAACGGTTCAAGAAGGCAGCTTATCATCACCTTCTAAAGGGCAACTAGGGATGGGCAATAAATGCTGGCTTAGCTGGCAACATCCACATCTTGTAAATGAATAAATAATTTAAAAACCTGTTCCCATGAGACTGGGTGCGAACTGAGAGCCACTTTAATCTCTGGCCCTCAGCTTGTCATCTGAATTGCCAGGGTGGTCAGAATCGGGTTAATATCAACATCATGAAATGTGTTGCTTTGTGGCAGTAGTGCATTGCAACTCATGGTCGGCACGGTAGTCTAGTGGTCAGCACAACGCTTTACAGTACCGGTGACCCGGGTTCAATTCCCGACACTGCCCATAAGGAGTGGTCTTCGTGACCAAGTGGGTTTCCTCCCACAGTCCAAAGTCGTACCCGTTAGGTTAATTGGTCCTTGTAAATTGTCCTGTGTGGGGTTAAATCAGGGCTGGGCTTGTAGGGTGGTGTGGCCAGTTCCACAGTTTGTCTCTGAACAAAATAAACTCCATGACTGAGCACAGAGTAGGTTAAGAGCTCAGTGCAGCACTGTGGGCTGAAGGGCCTGATGACTGGCAAATGACACTTAAAGGATTGACGGTGGATATGCAATGGCAAGCATTTAAAGGTTGCATGGATGAACTACAACAATTGTTCATCCCAGTTTGGCAAAAGAATAAATCAAGGAAGGTAGTGCACCCGTGGCTGACAAGAGAAATTAGGGATAGTATCAATTCCAAAGAAGAAGCATAAAAATTAGCCAGAGAAAGTGGCTCACCTGAGGACTGGGAGAAATTCAGAGTTCAGCAGAGGAGGACAAAGGGCTTAATTAGGAAGGGGAAAAAAGATAATGAGAGAAAACTGGCAGAGAACATAAAAACGGACTGTAAAAGCTTTTATAGATATGTAAAAAGGAAAAGACTGGTAAAGACAAATGTAGGTCCCCTGCAGACAGAAACAGGTGAATTGATTATGGGGAGCAAGGACATGGCAGACCAATTGAATAATTACTTTGGTTCTGTCTTCACTAAGGAGGACATAAATAATCTTCCAGAAATAGTAAGGGACAGAGGGTCCAGTGAGATGGAGGAACTGAGCGAAATACATGTTAGTAGGGAAGTGGTGTTAGGTAAATTGAAGGGATTGAAGGCAGATAAATCCCCAGGGCCAGATGGTCTGCATCCTAGAGTGCTTAAGGAAGTAGCCCAAGAAATAGTGGATGCATTAGTGATAATTTTTCAAAACTCGTTAGATTCTGGACTAGTTCCTGAGGATTGGAGGGTGGCTAATGTAACCCCACTTTTTAAAAAAGGAGGGAGAGAGAAACCGGGGAATTATAGACCGGTTAGCCTGACGTCGGTGGTGGGGAAACTGCTGAAGTCAGTTATCAAGGATGTGATAACAGCACATTTGGAAAGCGGTGAAATGATCAGACAAAGTCAGCATGGATTTGTGAAAGGAAAATCATGTCTGACGAATCTCATAGAATTTTTTGAGGATGTAACTAGTAGAGTGGATAGGGGAGAACCAGTGGATGTGGTATATTTGGATTTTCAAAAGGTTTTTGACAAGGTCCCACACAGGAGATTAGTGTGCAAACTTAAAGCACATGGTATTGGGGGTAAGGTATTGGTGTGGGTGGAGAATTGGTCAGCAGACAGGAAGCAAAGAGTGGGAATAAACGGGACCTTTTCAGAATGGCAGGCGGTGACTAGTGGGGTACCGCAAGGCTCAGTGCTGGGACCCCAGTTGTTTACAATATATATTAATGACTTGGATGAGGGAATTAAATGCAGCATCTCCAAGTTTGCGGATGACACGAAGCTGGGTGGCAGTGTTAGCAGTGAGGAGGATGCTAAGAGGATGCAGGGTGACTTGGATAGGTTGGGTGAGTGGGCAAGTTCATGGCAGATGCAATTTAATGTGGATAAATGTGAAGTTATCCACTTTGGTGGCAAAAACAGGAAAACAGATTATTATCTGAATGGAGGCCGATTAGGAAAAGGGGAGGTGCAACGAGACCTGGGTGTCATTATACACCAGTCATTGAAAGTGGGCATGCAGGTACAGCAGGCGGTGAAAAAGGCGAATGGTATGCTGGCATTTATAGCGAGAGGATTCGAGTACAGGAGCAGGGAGGTACTACTGCAGTTGTACAAGGCCTTGGTGAGACCACACCTGGAGTATTGTGTGCAGTTTTGGTCCCCTAATCTGAGGAAAGACATCTTTGCCACAGAGGGAGTACAAAGAAGGTTCACCAGATTGATTCCTGGGATGGCAGGACTTTCATATGAAGAAAGACTGGATGAACTGGGCTTGTACTCGTTGGAATTTAGAAGATTGAGGGGGGATCTGATTGAAACGTATAAGATCCTAAAGGGATTGGACAGGCTAGATGCAGGAAGATTGTTCCCGATGTTGGGGAAGTCCAGAACGAGGAGTCACAGTTTGAGGATAGAGGGGAAGCCTTTTAGGACCGAGATTAGGAAAAACTTCTTCACACAGAGAGTGGTGAATCTGTGGAATTCTCTGCCACAGGAAACAGTTGAGGCCAGTTCATTGGCTATATTTAAGAGGGAGTTAGATATGGCCCTTGTGGCTACGGGGGTCAGGGGGTATGGAGGGAAGGTTGGGGCGGGGTTCTGAGTTGGATGATCAGCCATGATCATAATAAATGGCGGTGCAGGCTCGAAGGGCCGAATGGCCTACTCCTGCACCTATTTTCTATGTTTCTATGTTTCTATGTAACGCTGAACCAGAATCATTATCACAGACGGATGTTTGTGAAATTTGTCCTTTTCCACCAGCAGTACAATGCAAAATATAAAATATACATAAAATATACCATAAATTAGCTTAAGAAATATAAACTCTATGGCCACTTTATTAAGCAACACACATCAAAGTTGCTGGTGAACGCAGCAGGCCAGGCAGCATCTCTAGGAAGAGGTACAGTCGACGTTTCAGGCCGAGACCCTTCGTCAGGACTAACTGAAAGAAGAACTAGTAAGAGATTTGAAAGTTGGAGGGGGAGGGGGAGATCCAAAATGACAGGAGAAGACAGGAGGGGGAGGGATGGAGCCAAGAGTTGGACAGGTGATAGGCAAAAGAGATATGAGAGGATCATGGGATAGGAGGCCCGGGGAGAAAGACAAGGGCGGGGGGGAAGCCCAGAGGATGGGCAAGGGGTATAGTCAGAGGGACAGAGGGAGAAAAAGAATATATATATATAAAATAATAAATAAATAACAGATGGGGTACGAGGGGGAGGAGGGGCATTAACGGAAGCTAGAGAAGTCAATGTTCATGCCATCAGGTTGGAGGCTACCCAGACGGAATATAAGGTGTTGTTCCTCCAACCTGTCCTGTACCTAATAGAGTGGCCACTGATTGTATGTTCATGGGTTAAACCGGGGGATCGCTGGGTGGTGCGGCTCAAAGGGTTGGAAGGGCCGATTCCATGCTGTATCTCAAGAAAATAAAATTTAAAATAATTTAAAATCTATAAATGACAATAGGTACACAGCATAAATTTTAAAAATGAGTTGTGCAAAAAAGGGGAAAAAAGTAGAGAGGTGCTGGTGAGCCCGTCGTAATTTGGGGAACTGCTTTGCTGAGCACCTCCTCTCCCTTCACCAAAAGCAGAACTTCTCAGTGGCCAGACACTTGATCCCGATTCCCATTCCCATTCCCATTCTGTCCATGGCCACCTCTTGTGCCAAGACGAAGCCACCCTCAGGGTGGAGAAGCAACATCTTGTATCCCATCTGGGTAGCCTCCAACGTGATGCTATGAATATTGATTTCTCCTTCCGGTAAAAACAAAATTCCCTTTCCCCTCCCCTCTTCTTCTATTCCCCACTCCGGCCTCTTACCTCTTCTCCTCACCTGCCTATCACCTCCCCCTGGTGCCCCTCCTCCTTCCCTTCCTCCCACGGTCCACTCTCCTCTCCAGCCCTTTGCCTCTCCCACCCACCTGGCTTCACCTCTGACCTTCTGGCTGTCCTCCTTCCCCTCCCCTCGCCTTCTTCCCCCTTCCTTTCCAGCCCTGAGGAAGGTTCTCGGCCCGAAACATCGACTGTTTATTCATTTCCGTGGATGCTGCCTGGCCTGCTGAGTTCCTCCAGCACTGTGTGTGCGTTGATGCTGAGGAGGTGTTCACGGGTTCAACGTCTGTTCAGAAGTCTGATGGTGGAGGGGAAGAAGCTGTTCCTGAACCATTGAGTGATCACAGGTCTGAACTGGCGACACCAAATGAACTTGCAGAATGGTTTCTTTCTCACCACTTATTTAAATATACAGTATATTTATTATTATAATTTATGGTGACTTTTGTTCTTGCAGTGTACAGCCGCCATAAAATAACACATTTCATGACCTATGTCAGTGATATTAAACCTGGCTCTGATCGTAGGAAAGATATTCAGCTTGTTGCGATTGTATATATACAAATGTGCTCCTCAGGAACAGGGTTAAAACACTGGCTACCTCAGGCTATCTCTGCCACTGATTTTCATAACTGATTTGATTGTGTGCGATAGACTCAGCTTTGCAGACCCGCAGATCAAAGGTTCATTTATTATCAAAGTACGTGTGCAGTATACAACTCTGACATTCGTCTTCTCCAGATAGTCACGAAACAAAGGAACCATGGAGGTCGTTCCAAGAGAAACACCAACCTCCCTGCATAAAAAAAAACAAATTGCACAAATGGCAACATCAACCCCCCCCCAACCTAGAGAAACAAATACTGTAGTGCAAAATGACAAGAATATCAAACCCCCCTCCCCTGCACAAAAATCTGATGAATCGTGCCAAATGGCAATATGATCATCAATCTCCCCCCTCCCCATGCGAAAAACAATCGCGCAATTGGCATCAAGAGCATCAAACCCTCACCCCCCTTTTGCAGGAAAACAAATGGTACAAATGGCAAGAACATGAAACCCAACACCGCCCCCAACACTGCACAAAAAAACCTAACAAATTGTGCCAAGTGGCAACAGAGAGAATGAGCGAACACACAGAATATAAGACACATAAAACTGAAAGCCCTTTTGTCATTTATTGGTATTGCTCTATTACTCTCACATGCAAACAAGAGCTCTAAATATATCTCTCCTTCGAACTACTCTCACTGTGAGCTGCAGCATGTTATCTCCCCCTAAACAATGTACTTTAAAGCAACTTAATGAGCTACAGATTTCGTGATCGCCTGCAGGACTCAGTGGAAAAGGCAAAAGGCGGACCCAGAAAGTTATAAATGGTCCAGGTACAAATCGCTATCTCACGGGCAATTCCAGACCAAACTTGAATCAACAAAGAATGCTTGACAGTGCTGGCAGGGCTTGAATACCATCACCTCTTATAAAGTAAAATCAAGTGACGTGGGTGAGAGCAAGGCTTCACTTCCAGGTGAGCTCAATGCCTTCGATGTTCACTTTGACTGTCAGAACACGGAGGAACCATCACGAACTCCCACATCCCCCGATGATCCTGTGATCTCAGCCTTCAGAAGGGTGAACCTACAAAAAGCACCCGACCCAGGCGGGGTACCTGAAGAGGTGCTAAAGCCTTGTGCGGATCAAGTGATTGGAGTGCTCAACACAATCTTCAACCTCTTGCTTTGGCAGTGTGTGGTGCCCGCCTGCTTCAATAGGGCTCAATCATATTGGTGCCCAAGCAAAGGATGGTGATCTGCCTCAAAGGCCATCACCCGGTCGCATCCACAGTGATGAAATGTTTTGAGAGGTTGCTGATGAAACACATCAGCTCCTGCCTGAGAAGTGACTTAGATCTGCTCCAATTAGCCTCCCAGAGAAACAGGTCCACAGCAGTTGCCATCTCATTGGCTCTAGATGTTCCAGGGTTGCTCCACTCAACCCTGGAACATCTAAACAGTAAAGATGCATACATCAGGATGCCCTTTATCGACTGAGCTCAGCATTCAGTACCGTCGTCTCCTCAAAACTAATCAATAAGCTCCAAGACTTCAGCCTCAATACCTCCTTGTGCAACTAGATCCTCAGTTTCCTCACTTGCAGACCCCAGTCAGTTCAGATTAGTAACAACATCTCTTCCACCATCTCCATCAGCACAGGGGGCATCACAGGACTGTGTGCTTAGCCCCCCCACTCTACTCACTTTACACTAATGACTGCGTGGCTACTCAAGTTTGGTGATGACACCATCGTCGTTGGCTGAAGAAACGGTGGTGATGAATCAGAATCAGTACATAGGAGGGAGATTGAAAATCAGGCTGAGTGGTGACACAACAACGACCTCTCGCTCAACGTCAGCAAGACCAATGAACTGCTTATTGACTTCAGAAGCAGGAAACCGGAGGTCACTGAGCTAGTTGTCATCAGGGGATCAGAGGTGGAGAGGGTCAGTGACTTTAAATTCCTCGGTGTTATTGTTTCGGAGGACCTGTCCTGGGCCCAGTACGCAAGTGTGATTATGAAGGAAGCACGCCAATGCCTCTGCTTCCTTAGGAGTTTGTGGAGATTTGGCACGACATCTAAAGCTTTGACAAACTTTTATAGATGTGAGGTGGAACATATATTGAATGGCTGTGTCACAGCCTAGTATGGGGACACCAACGCCCTTGAACAGAAAATCCAACAGAAAGTAGTGGGGACAGACCAATCCATCAAGGGTAAAGCCCTCCCAATCATTGAGCACACCTTCATGGAGTGTGGTCGTAGGAAAACAGCGTCCATCATCAGAGATTCTCACCGCTCAGGCCATGCTCTTTCTCACTGCTGCCATCAGGACAGAGGTACGGGAGCCTCAGGACCCACACTACCAGGTTGAGGATCCTGACCCGGATCTGGGCCGTACTCTCCAAATATCCGGACCTGCCTCTCGGTTTTTTTGCACTACCTTACTTTCCATTTTTCTATTTTCTATTTATGATTTATAATTTAAATTCTTAATATTTACAATCAATTTGTAATCCAGGGAGCGGGAAGCGCAGAAGCAAATATCGCTGTGATGATTATACGTTCTAGTATCAATTGTTTGGCGACAATAAGGTATGAAGTATAAAGTTATCACCCCTCAACCATCAGGCCCTTGAACCAAAGGGGATAGTTTCACACAATTTAATTTGCCCCATCACTGAAATGTTCCCACAACGAATGGACTCATTGTCAAGGACTCTTCATCACATGTTCTCAATATTTATTTCTTTTTTTTACGTAATAGCGTTATTTCTTCTTTTTGTATTTGCACAGTTTGTTGCCTTCTGCACGCTGGTTGAATGCCATAATTGAGTGGTCTTTCATTGATTCTGTTATGATTACTATTTGGTAGATTTATTGAGGATGCCCACAAGAAGCTGAATCTCAGGGTTGTATGTGGTGACATTTATATACGTTGATAATAAATTTACTTTGAACTTTGAACTAATAAAGCATGTCTTGCATACTATTTATACAGATCAGATCACTACACAGTGCAGTGAGCTAGAACAAGATAAAGCAATAAGTGTGTAATTGTAATAAAGTGTAAAAGCTACAGAGGTAGTGCAGTGCAGGTTCATAAGGAGGTAGATTGTGAGGCCAAGGGTCCCATCTTATCATACAAGAGATCCATTCAGGAGTCTAACAACAGTGGGATAGAAGCTCTCGTTGAACCTGGTGGTCCGTGTTTTCAGGCTTTTGAATCTTCTACCCGACGTGAGGTGGGAGAAGAGAGATTGTTCAGTGTGGGTGGGGTCTTTGGGTGAACAAATTCAAGTTTATTGTCCCAGGCCCACATGCACAGGGGTGTAAATGCCATGAAACGCCGCTTTTTGCAACAGCAGCACAACACATCACAAAACATAACTCAGCATAAACCTAAATTAACATAAATTATACATAACTTAGATGCACTTAAACATAAACAACAAAACGCGTGAGAAAGAGGTAAGAATATATAACCTGAGGTAGCGTTAGGGCTTTTCGAATCAAGAAGAGTGGAGGACAAATCGGAGTCTGGAGGAGAATCTCAGCCTGTATAACGCTGGGCCATGCTCTTGATCGTAGGGACATCCAGCCAGAAGTACTGGCTGCTGAGGTTCAGCCAGCTCGATTCCCCCCATGTGATGCCGAAGACGCACGCTCTAGGAACAGCTTCTTCACCTCCGCCAACAGCCCATGAACACTACCTCACTACGTTTACTCCCTGCCTGCACTGCTCATTAAATTCCTTTGCATATATTCCTGACGGTAATTTATTGTCTGATTTGTATATTGCACCGTACTGCTGTTGCAAAGTTTTCACAACTCCTGTCAGTGATTGATCAGGGCACGAAGGGTACGGAGAGAAGGCAGGAGACTGGGGCAAAGAGGGGAAACGGATCAGCTACGTGAAAATGGTAGAACGGACTCGATGGGCTGAGTGGCCTAAACCTGCTCCTATATCTGATGGTTTTATAATAAACCTGATTCTGACACTGATTAACTCTGTTTGACCTTTGGAAGGGTAGAGGAGCCAGAAGGTGCAGTTCCAGATAACGTCACAGACAGAGTCCTTGCGGACAAATAACTGTTCATCTGGTAAAACATTTCCAGTACAGTTACAGAACTGATATTTACCCAGCAATGTAAACGCTTACCTGGGCGTGCCCTAGTCTGCAAACAGCAGGGCAAATCCCATTTGGTTACTTATTGTACAATAATTATTCTTTGTCCTCAGCAACGTGATGGAAAGTGCCACGAAAGCCAACGACTTCCTCCTAAATTCTTCAAAACTGTTTGGGTCAGCTTTGGCCAAAAGCTACACACAGCGGCCACTACGAGTGTAGGTTCGTGGTTTTCTGCTGCTGCAGCCTGTCCTCGTCACAGTTCGGTGTGTTGTGCGTTTAGAGATGCTCTTCTGCACACCACAGTTGTAGCACATGACTATTTGAGTTACTGTCACCTTCCTGTCAGCTTGAACCAGTCTGGCCATTCTCCTCCGACCTCTCTTATTTCACCCAGAGGACTGCCATTCACTGGATGTTTTTTTTCGTTTTTCACACCATTCCCTGTTAACTCTAGAGACTGCTGTGTGTGAAAATCCCAGGAGATCAGCACGGTTGTGTAGTGGTTAGCACAACGCTTTACAGTACCAGTGACCGGGCTCAATTCCAGCCACTGCCTGTCTCCTTGTGACTGCGTGGGTTTCCTCCGGGTGCTCCAGTTTCCTCCCACAGTCCAAAGACGTGCCGGTGTGTAGGTTAATTAGTCATTGTAAATTGTCTGGTGGTTAGGGCAGGGTTCATCGTGGGTTGATGGGTGGTTTAGCTCAAAGGGCTGGAAAGGCCTCTGTTCCACACTCTATGTCAATAAATGAGAAAATAAAATCCCAGGAGGTCAGCAGTTTCTGAGATACACAAACCACCCCATCTGGCACCAACAATCATTCCACAATCAAATTCACTTAGATTACACTTCCCCTCCATTCTGATGTTTGGTCCGAACAACAGCTGAACCTCTTGACCACGTCTGCATGCTCTTACGCATTGAGTTGCAGCCACATGATTGGCTGGTGAGATATTTGCATAAATGAGCAATAAAGTGGCCACTGAGCGTCGATCAACGAGCTTACTTCCAGAGGTGATGACCCTTCACGCCAGGGCAGTGTTTGGCCGAGTGTGGCGTCGCAGATCTCCAGTAAATCGAACGTCTGGAATATCAAGTGGAAAGCACTCTGATGCCTGCCGTCTCTCCTCACTCGAGGGAAGAGGGGTGAGGTTATTGGAGGGTGAACATCTCAGCCCAAGCTCTCAGAGTAACACCTGCATCACAGAAGCACCAGGCAATGGTCGGCTTCACTGAAAGAGAGTTTCTGAGTCCACTCTTGTCTTTTTAGTGAAGGTAATTCAGATTTATTTATCACACACCTCATCCACCCATGAGTATGAGAGAGAGAACCCACGGCAGAGAGAGAGAGAGTGAGAATGAGGGAGGAGAGAGAGAGAGGGAGAGGGAGGGAGGGAGAGAGAAACACAGTGATGATGTCATACAACATGGCACATGATGATGATGTCATACAGTACGGCACGTAATGATGATGATAGTGATGATGCAGACACAAAGGAAGAGTGAGTTCTAGTAACGTTAAGAAGATCAACGTTACTCAGGTCGAAGCTGCCTCCTTGGTTGACGTCCCACTGCCATCCGAACATCCACTTTCTCCACCGGCAGCACGTAGTGTGTGACATTGACTGAATGCGATGAGGCCACGGGCCACCCTTCCCAAGCCAGACTAGCGTACTTGGTCGCGCGTACATCAGCACGTACAGTGCAACGTGGCGGGGGGCAGCCCACAAGTGTCACCACAATTCCGGCACCAATGTATCTTGTACAAGTCTTCGGAACGCGGGAGGAAACCAGAGCACCCGGAGGAAACCCACACGGTCACGGGGAGGAGGGACAAACTCCTTATAGACAGTGGGGACGAATTGAAGCTGGGTCACTAAAGTGTTGTGCTGACTGCTACCCTGCTGTGACAGCACAATATATTTCCTACTGTAACTTATAGCAGTTGTTTTCGATGCCTTGCACTCTACCGCTGCTGCAAAACAGCACAGTTAACCGCTTGTGTCGGTGATGGTACACCGGATTCTGTCTCTGACTAGCTTGACCTTGGGAAGGGCAGGAAGAGGACTACAGGCCCGGCGGGCTGACCCTTGCTACGAGCTGATTGAAGGTATTGACGGTGCAGTGGTGCGGAACTGAAGTGCGGGCGGTAGCTTGTCCATTGTGAACCAGGACTGTCCTGTCTCATCATCGTCACGCCTGCCCCCTCCGGCAGTGTACTAATTGGTCAGCAGGGATGAGAGATCATCTGTAAAAGAGTGAGAAGGGAATGGATGATATTCCAAGGTTATCCAGAATTTGCTTCATCGACTCACTAACGATACTTGTCCTTCTTTGAAATGGTCCCGGGTCAGAAAGTGTGCACCATCGTCCTTTCCTTTCAGTCAAGGTTACAGCACTCTCCCTCCTATCGGACACAGTCCAACTGCACCCTAATCATTAAAGAAATATCTTGTACCGTGTAGCAGTTAGGGCGACAGTTTACAACGCCAGCTAAAAGATCGGGGTCCAGTTCCTGCCGTTGTTTGTAAGGAGTTTGTACGCTCTCCCCGAGTCTGCGACAGTTTCCTCCGGGTGCTCCGGTTTCCTCCCACATTCCAAAGACGTAAGGGTGAGGGATAGAGAGTCGTGGGCATGCTGTCTTGGTGCCAGGGTCGTGGCAACACTTGCCGGCTGCCCCCAGCACGTCCTCTGACTGTGCTGGTCGTTGGAACGTAAATAATGCAGATAAAGGTTACTTTAATTTGTCACATAAACATCAAAATATCTAAACATACAGTGCAATGAATTGTTTGCATCAACGGCCAGCTGAAATTAGTGTTTTCTTTGAACCTTATCTATTGGCCTGGATCTTCAAGGTCGTTATAGCGGGGAAGGGCACAGTGGGGACGAGCTCCCACTACCTGCTCAATGTTCCCAATGGCATGCATCTTAAATAGCAGCTGACAACCAAGTCCAGCCCCTGGACTTCATGTGTGGTTTAGCTACTGAGCCCAGTGTTTCTGCTGACTGAAGGGGCAAAGGCAGGTTACTGGATCCTTAAAACCAGTCGCTTCGGGCAGACGGGGCTCATCAGCAGTGGTTAGCAGCTCATCTCGGAGAAGGAAAACTCTGATCTCAGATCTTCCTGCCTTGTGGTTATACCCACTCATGGGGAAGGCTTCGGGAGTAAACCCCAAGGGAAAAACGTGGAGCTGGAGCCCCTAAGACTGTCCTACGTTGAGTTGAACACTGACTGACAGCTCCTGCAATGCCACTGGTGCCAAACTGTATCGGTCTCTGCTGTTCCTTTGGGTTCATCATGGAGAGGAGGAGCTTGCTACACGGGCAACAGCTTGCTGTCCATATCGTATTGCCCTGGCTTGCGTATCTCGTAGACAGTTGGGATGCAATATCCATGGTCGACCTGACCGACAGAGGGCCTCTCAGGTTTATATTGGCCTTGTGGGTCTTCCCATAACCTTTTGAAAAGGATCAAAGGCAAAACATTTCTCCTTGTCATTGCAACAAATTTAACGTAAACCTGACAGCTTAATGCTCAGTGTCTGGGTTGTATCATTTATAAGTTTACACATATGGGAATTTGTTCTGAAATTATACACCGAGAGCACTAGAAACGGGATGGTTAGCAGAACACCATTACAGCGCCAGTGAACCGCGTTTGATTCCTGCCGCTGCTGTGGGTTTCCTCTGGGTGCTCCAGTTTCCTCCCTCATTCCAAAGACACACGGGTAGTTTCTATGGGTTGGTAGGGTAATTGGTCATGTGGGTGACATATTGGCATTGGAGAGGGTTAATGAAAGAGTTAACTAATGAGAAGCCTTTAATGGCTCTGGGCCTGGGTTCACTGGAGTTTAGGAGAATGAGGGGGATCTAATCGAAGCCTCTCAAATATCGAAAGGCCTAGACAGCAAACTTGAATGTGGCATTGGGGCTGAGCTTAGCCATACAGTCGTAAGTGTAAAGCCAGTAGAGCAGGGGCTAAGCCACTGTCATTGGCTGAATCAATAGTGGTGATGAATCACCATTCCAACATGACTGATTTATTTCCCCTCTCAACCCCTTTCTCCTGTCCTCAACCTTTGATACCCTGACTAACCAAGAACCCATCAACCTCCGTTTTAAATATCTTGAATTCCACAGATTCACCACCCTCTGACTAAAGAAATACCTTCTCATCTCTGTTCTCAATGGATATTCCTCTATTCTGAGGCTGTGCCCTCTGGTCCTAGACTCCTCCACTATAGGAAACATTCTCTCCACGTCTTGGCCTTTCAATATTTGAGAGGCTTCAATTAGATCCCCCTCATTCTTCTAAACTCCAGTGAACCCAGGCCCAGAGCCATCAAAGGCTTCCCATATGTTAACCCTTTCATTCCCGGGATCATTCTTGTGAACCTCCTCTGGACCCTCTCCAATGTCAATATATCTTTTCTTAGATAAGGGGCCCAAAACTGCTTGCAATAATCCAAAGGCGATCTGACCAGTGCCTTATAAACCCTCTGCATTACATCCTGTTTTTATATTCTAGTCCTCTCAAAATGAAAGCTAACATTGCACTTGCCTTCCTTACCACTGACTCAACCTGCAAGTTAACCTTTAAGAAATCCTGCACAAAGACTCCCTAGTCCCTTTGCACCTCTGATTTTTGAAATTACATTAATTTCAGAAAATAGTTTACACCTTTATTCTTTCTGCCAAAGTGCATGACCATACAGTTCCCTACACTATATCCCATCTGCCATTTCTTTGCCCATTCTCCCAATCTGTTAAATCCTTCTGTAGCCTCTCTACTTCCTCCACATATCACCGTATAGTCCTCAAACCTGGCCACAAAAACCATCAATTCCGTCATATAAACAGTTAACTGATAACGTGACAAGAAATGATCCCAATACCAACCCCTGCAGTATAGCACTAGTAACCGATAGCCAATCAGAATAGGCCCTTTTTATTCCGAGTCTTTGCCTCCTGTCAGTCAGCCAAGTCCTGTAATATCATGGGATTTATCTTGTTATACAGCCCCATGTGTGGCACCTTGTCAAAGGCCTTCTGAAAATCCAAGTAAATGACGTCCACCAATTCACCTTTGTCTATCCTGCTTGTTATTTCTTCAAAGAATTCCAAAAGATTTGTCAGACAAGAGTTACCCTTAACTCAACCACGCTGACTTTGGCCCACTTTATCATGCACCTTCAAGTGCCTCGAAACTTCCTTAATAATGGACCCCAAAATCTACTTCTGTCTCCCTTCCTTCTTAAAGAATAAAGTGACATTTACAGTTTTCCAGTCCTCCGGAACCACTTCAAATTTGTGAATCTTCAAAGATCATTACTAATGCCTCCATAATCCCCTCAGCCACCTCTTTCAGAACCCTGGGGTGTAGTCCATTCTTACACCCCAGTCTTATTCTTAGTAATAGTAACTATACTCTCTTCTGCCCCCTGATGCTCTGGAATTTCTGACAGACTGCTAGTGTCTACCACAGTGAAGACTGGTGCAAAATACGTATTAGGTTTGTCCCCCATTGTTACTTCTCCAGCATCATTTTCCAGTGGTCCAATATCCACTCTCACCTCTCTTTTATTGTTTATCTGTTGGTGGTCTGTGGTGGCCAGTGCAATCATGTTTGCTGTTGTGTGCTGGGGCAGCAGGCTGAGGGTAGCAGACACCAACAGAATCAACAAACTCATTCGTAAGGCCAGTGATGTTGTGGGGATGGAACTGGACTCTCTCACGGTGGTCCTGACGAAGGGTCTCGGCCTGAAACGTCGACTGCACCTCTTCCTACAGATGCTGCTTGGCCTGCTGCGTTCACCAGCAACTTTGATGTATGTTACATAATGTACTGGGTGGGCACAGGAGTACATTCAGCCGGAGACTCATTCCACCGAGATGCAACACAGAGCGTCATAGGAAGTCATTCCTGCCTGTGGCCATCAAACTTTACAACTCCTCCCTTGGCGGGTCAGACACCCTGAGCCAATAGGCTGGTCCTGGACTTATTTCCTGGCATAATTTACATATTACTATTTAACTATTTATTACTATTTTTCTATTACTATTCTATTGCTATTTATTATTTCCATGACTATTACTATTTACTATTTACTAATAGTAATATTACTATTACTATTTATTATTTATGGAGCAACTGTAACGAAAACCAATTTCCCCGGGGATCAATAAAGTATGACTATGACTATCACCAAAAGCTATTTCGTTTCCTTTTTTATATCATTGGCTAAGCTTCCCTTCATGTTTAATATTTTCACTCCTAACGTCTTTTTTTTAGTAGCCTCTGTTGGTTTTTAAAAGCATCCCAATCCTCTGCCTTCCCACTAATTTTTGCTATATTGTATGCCCACTCTTTTGCTTTTATACTAGCCTTGATTTCCCCGGTCAGCCATGGTTGCATCATCTTGCCTTTAGAATTCTTCTTCATCACTAGGATGTATCCATCTTGTGCCTTCCAAATTGTCCCTAGAAACACCAGCATTGCTGCCCTGCTGTCATCCCTGCTAGTGTTCCCTTCCAATCAACTTTGGCCAACTCCTCTCTCGTGACTCAATAATCCCCTTTACTCCGCTGTAATACTGATACAGGTATCACCTGCTTTTGAAAGTTTGCTTTACGCCACTTCGCTTTTACAAAAGACCTACATTAGTATCGGTTTTCGCTAACTGAAAGAAATCCGAAGGGGACTTTCGCTTTTTACAAAAAAAGACGAAAAGCGAAAATAGCGTTCAGCGTTTGTTTTGCAGTGAGCCATTATAGAGGCAGCGCGCACCCCGAGCAGCGAGAGTGACACCGCCAAGCTCCTTCCCCGGGAACTACACTCAGCAGCTCAGCATCAAGCCGCCATAGCTTTGAACTGTGTCTGTGAGCATCTGTGCTTTGTCTCAATTTATTTTGTGCATCCGTTAGCAAGATGCATCCTAAGGTGTCAGAAAAGCCTAAGAGAGCTCGTAAGGGTGTTACACTTAGCGTAAAACTGGACATAATTAAGTGTTTCAATCGTGGTGAACGAAGTAGAGACATTGTGCGTGCGTTGAACTTGCCTGCGTCCACCATTCGTACTATATGTTAGTGTTATTTTAGGTTTTATGCATGATTTGATATGATCTGGTAGGTCATTTTCTGGGTCTGGGAACGCTCAAAAACTTTTCCCATATAAATTAATGGTAATTTTTTCTTTGCCTTACGCCATTTCGGCTTATGAAAGGTTTCATAGGAATGCTCTGCTTTCGGATAGCAGGGGAAACCTGTACATCCGATTTTAGCTCCTCCTTCTCAAACTGCAGGGTGAATTCTATTCTAGTATGATCACTCTCTCCCAAGGGTTCCTTTACCTTAAGCTCCCTAATCATATCTGGTTGATTACACAATACCCAATCCAGAATGCTCTTTCCTCTAGTGGGCTCGACCACAAGCCGCTCTGAAAAGCCATCCTGTAGGCATTCTACGAGCTCCCTCCCTAGATATCCAGCACCAACCTGATTTTCCCAATTTACCTGCATATTGAAATCCCCCGTGACTATTGCAACATTTCCCTTATTACATGTTTTTCTAATTCCCATTGAAATCTTTATTCCATACCCTGGCTACTGTTCAGGGTCCTGCATATAATTCTTTTTACCCTCATAGTTTCTAACTCTACACACAAGGGTTCTACGCCTTCTGATCCTGTGTCACCTCTTCCTAAGGATTTGATTTCATTTTTTACCAACAAAACCAACCCAGCTCTTATGCCTACCTGCCCATGGGGATCCTTGGATGTTAAACTCCCAAACTGATCTTCCTTCCGCCACAACTCTGTGATGCCCACAATGTCGTAACATGCCAATCTGTAACTGTGCTACGAGACCGTCTACCTTATTCCCTAAGTTCAAGTTTAATGGTCATCCAATCATACTCATGAATACAGCCAAATGAAACAGTGTTACTCTGGGGCTATGGTACAAAACAATACCAACAGTCACACACAGCACAAAGCACACATAGTACATAAGGTAACAGGCACATCTAGGATATCAGTAAAATAGAGCCACACAAAAAATACAGTCCAAGACCCTGGGTCCATGAATGTTGCAGAAATCTGCAGTCAAACACAATACAGCTTGTCTTCTGCCGAGTGAACACTAGGGGGCAGCACTGACTCCAGCCTGGACACTGTGACATACTGTGTGCACTTAAATATAAAACCTTCAGTCCTGTATTCATCACCCTCTTCGATTTTGCCCCCATGTTACCTTTCACCTCATCCCACTGACTGCATTTTTGCCCTATCATCTGCCTGTCCTTCCTTCCTTCCTCACAGTCTCAGTTCACGCTCTTTCGACTACCCCCCCCAACCCCCACGCCTTCTACAGATCTGCAGTAGAGAGCATCTGAGCAAGCTGCCTCCCGGTACTGTACGGGCACTGCACTGCGCTGGACAGGAAGGTTCTACAACGGGAAGCCAGAACTACCCGGCATGTCACCAGCATCCGCCTACCCGCCATCAAGGACATGTGTACAGAAAGGTGCTGGAAAAGAGCCAGTAAGATCAGGAAGGATCCCACCCACCCTGCTCATGGACTGTTGGTCCCACTCCCACCAGGGAGGAGGCTACGTAGCATCCACACCAGGACCCCCAGACTCTAAAACAGTTACTTTCCCCCAAGCAGTGAGGCTGATCAACACCTTCACCCATTAGCCCACTCCTCCACACACCCTACTCCCACTACGTTATCATTTCCCATCAGTCACCTTATGTTCAGACACTCCTGTGCCGAGCGCCACTTTATGGACACACAATCAGTCTAGGTTGGCGGTCCCCAACAACCGGGCCGCGGACCGGTACCAAGCCGCAAAGCATGTGCTCCCGGGCCGATATGATTCGGCGATATGAAACGATATGAGTCAGCTGCACCTTTCCTCGTTCCCTGTCACGCACTGCTGAACTTGAACCCACCCCCACCCCCCATCGGCCGGTCCGCAAGAATATTGTCAATATTAAACCAGTCTGCGGTGCAAAAAAGGTTGGGGACCCCTGCTCTAGGTAGATAAGCTATCTTAATTTTTTTTAGTATTATGTTCTTTATCTTGTGTTTATTGTGCTGCATTGGAGCCAGAGAAATCATTATTCCGTTCTCCTTTACACTTGTTTTCTGGAAATGGCATTAGCCAATCCTAAATCTTGAATGCTGTCTGACCTGCGGAGTCCCTCCAGATTCCGGCACCCGTGGTCTGTGCTCTTCCCAGCAACGCTTCACCAAATTCTTCCTTTTCAAATCTTTTTATTATTTTTTTCCAAAATAAACACTAGCACATCGAAGTAAACGACACTTACAATGTCGCAAGAAAAAAAAACATTATATAAAGATTGAAAAAATTTTGTGATGGGGAGAAAAACCCTGCTAAGCAAGAAAAGTGGGAAAAAAGAAAAATCCCATTAGGTGTTCAACCCCAGAGCCATGCGTCATACATAAAGCTTCTAAAGATAAACATCAAACTGCCAGCAAAAACGAAAGTACCCAAAAAAATTACAATTAGATTGTGGAGAATCCATCAATTAACTCAAATGATAATAACGAGCAAATGAACCCCATCTTTTCTCAAAATCAAACATGGGTTCAAAGGTTCGACTTTTAATTTTCTCCAAACTAAGACATAGCATCATTTGAGAGAACCATTGTGACAAAGTGGGAGCCGTTGTATCCTTCCACTTCAACAAAATGGCAACGCCTCTCCTAATTCTACCTCTGATCTGCACACGAGGGAAATTTTATGGCGAACTACAAACCTGTTAATGATTAACGCCATGGGATGCAGGAGGAACCCTGAGCTCCTGGGAGGAAACCTGCTTGGTCACAGAGAGAACGTGCGAACTCCACACAGACAGCGCCAGTGGCGGGGATCGAACCCAGCGCCGCGGCAACCGGTTATCCTGCATGTACCAGCTCACCAGCCACGACTGAACCGAAGCGAGATTGCCCGGGCTCCCTGAAACTACAGCCTGTGATCATAAGTGGGGTTGCGGGCAATGGGTTCACACTTCATTCCCTGGAGTGCTAGAGAATGAGAGGAGATTTACGACGGGTATAGACAGGGTAAGTTCAAGCAGGCCCTTTCCACTGGAGTTGGGAACTGGAGGTCAGAGGTTAAGGGTGAAAGGTAAAAGGGAACTTGAGGAGGAACTATCTCAGTCAGAGGGCAATGAGAGTGTGGACCGAGCTGCCAGTGGAAGTGATGGGTGTCGGTTCGGGTTTAACGTTTAATGGAAATTTGGGTGGGTACCTGGATGGGTGGGATATGGAAAGCTACAGTCCAGTGTGGGTCAATCAGATTAGGCAGAATAACAGTCTGGCGTGGCCTAGATGGGCTGAAGGGCCTGTTTCTGTACTGTCATGCTCTATATGGTGTGGGCACGTGGCCAAGGCATTGGACTAGTGACCTGAAGGTCGTGAGTTCGAGCCCCAGCCGAGGGAACGTGTTGTGTCCTTGAGCAAGGCACTTAACCACACATTGCTCTGCGACGACACTGGTGCCAAGCTGTATGGGTCCTAATGCCCTTCCCTTGGACAACATTGGTGTTGTGGAGAGGGGAGACTTGCAGCATGGGCAACTGCTGGTCTTCCATACAACCTTGCCCAGGCCTGTGCCCTGGAGAGTGAAGACTTTCCAGGCGCAGATCCATGGTCTCACAAGACTAACGGATGCTCTATATCTCCTACCAGTGGGATAGAGGCTGTCCTTGATCCTGGTAGTATGTGCTTTTGGGCTTTTGTATCTTCTGCCCAATGGGGAGGTGGTGGGGGGGAAAAAAGGGACTATCCAGGGCGGGAGGGGTCTTTGATTTCGTTGCCTGTTTTTCCGAGGCAGTGAGAGTTTATGGAGGGGAGGCTGGTTCCTGTGATGTACTGAGCTGGGTCCACAACCCTGTTGTTTCATGAGACCACGGGCAGCACAGATGACATACCAAGCCGTGATGGAGATAAGATGCTCTTTATTGAGGGAGGGTTTACCCTCAGCGATGAGTCTTTCCATTTGAGATGTTAAACCGGGGACCTTTCATACTTTATTTCTCTTCCCCTTCTCCCCCACCCCACAGACAAGAGATTGATTAATGTCATTTCCGGTACACAAGGGTAAAGCAGACGCTCCAGATGTGATGCAGCACAAAACACACAATATGATAAAGGGCATAATAATAATAATTTAAAAACACAATAAATATGAATGCATACGATTGGCTTACCATATCTCCATTGATTGATGGTGGCACTAGAGTTGCCAACTGTCTCACTCCCAAATAAGGGACAAAAGTAGCAGTCAAATCCCAGGACACGTGTGTTTATCCCGAGAAAGACTACCATGACCATGAAGCCTTGCACGGCACCTGTGTGCGCATGCGTGTCACTCACATACGTGACGTGCACATGCGTGTCGTTTGCATACATGACGTGTGCATTTTTTTCTACAAATCGGTTTTGGCTTAATCTTCCCATTTCTGTTAAGTGAAACTACACTGTACATACATTATTTCTACATTATTTATATAGGCTGCGTATTTATCATATCATTCCTGCTTTTACTATATGTTAGTGTTATTTTAGGTTTTATGTGTTATTTAGTATGATTTGGTAGGTTATTTTTTGGGTCTGGGAACGCTCAAAAGTTTTTCCCATATAAATTAATGGTAGCTGCTTCTTCACTTCACGCTATTTCGGCTTACGAATAGTTTCATAGAAACGCTCTACCTTAGCGGGGGAAATATGGGACAAGGGCAGTCCTGTATGGGACAAACCAATTTAGCCCAATATACGGGATGTCCCGGCTAATACGGAACAGTTGGCAACCCTAGGTGTCATGATGTGTGCCAGTAAAATCAGCATCCAAATGCAGAGGAAAGACAGGCTCCAATGGCGACCAGAGTTGGTTCATAAAAATTCCAACATATTGAGTAATACTGCGAGATGCAACATTCTTAAAACTAGGACCCCCGCACTAATCAGGCATCCAGCTAAATAATCGAAGAAACACGGAATCCCCGAGCCTTTCAAACTAAACTTAACAAGTTTCAACAGAAAGCACCAGGAGACAGCACTACAAAGAGCAGGTCGTGTGAAAGGATCACGAGGATTATTGAACTCTCATTAAACAACAGTTAACCAATTCAGGCGGTCTAAAAACTTTAGAGCCCAATACTCTCCGGCGCCCCTCACAGGCCTGAAGAGCTCATTACAGATTGTATGTTCATAAAGTGACGTTCGGCACAAGAGTGTCTGTACACAACAGGAAATGATAAAGTGGTGGTGGTTGGGGGGGGTGTGGAGGGGTGGGGTAGTGGGTGGAGGTATTGATCAGCCTTACTGCTTGGAGAAAGTAACTGTTTTGAGTCTGGTGGTCCTGGTGTGATGATGCTACATAGCCTCCTCCCTAATGGGAGTGGGACAAACTCTCCATGGGCAGGGTGGGTGGGATCCTTTTCTGTCACCTTTCTCTGCACATGTCCTTGATGACGGGTAATCTGGTGCTAGTGATGTGTTGGGCAGTTTTGACGACTTGTAGTAGAGCCTTCCATTTCCCAGTAAAGAAGATGCTATTTCACAGCTCTCGTCCCAATCTAAAGCAATAAAAAAAAATCCAGTAATATCACCCCACCTCCCCAAGGTAAAGAAACATAGAAACATAGAAAACATACAAAAACTACAGCACAATACAGGCCTTTCGACCCACAAAGTTGTACCAAACATGTCCTTACCTTAGAAATTACTAGGCTTACCTCCATTTTTCTAAGCTCCATGTACCTATCCAAAAGTCTCCTAAAAGATATTTCTGAGGTCAGGATTATTGCATGCAACCAGCCATCACAAAAAAACCCTATAAAGCCACATCCCATCACAAGCCCAGTGTGAACAGTATGGGTTGGAGAGAAAGGGGAGGGGATTAGGGGGTCCAAGGAAATGAATCTTGGTCCTTGCTCAAGAACAGTTATTTTCCCTCAGAAGTAAGGCTGATCAATACCTCTGCCGACAAACCCACTCCTCCACACCCACCCCCCACCACTGCTTGTGTACTAGCAATGACATTAAACAATCTTGCATCTTGGATCTTAGTAAATCGAGTGAGCCTGTGCTGCACTCACTCCAAGGCAAGTATATTATCTAAAGTACAGAGACAAAAACTGCAGCCAGCGTCTTAGGCGAATCCTTTAAATTCCTCAGTGTTAACATATCAGAGTATCTGTCCTGGGACCAGCACATTAAGTGGCTTGACAACACCTCTACTTCCTTAGATTCAGCAAGTCACCTGAAACTTTGACAAACCTCTATAATGTACAATGGAGAGAACCCTGACTGACTGCGTCACGGCCGGGTACGCGAACATCAGTGCCCAGGAATGGAAAAGGCTGTAGGAAGTTGTGGATATGGCCCAGTCCATCACAGGTAAAGCCCTCCCCACCACTGAGTACATCCACAAGGAGCGCTGCCACAGGAAAGCAGCATCTGTTGTCAAGGAAACCCACCATCCAGGCCGTGTCCTCTTCTCACTGCTACCATCGGGCAGGAGCCTTCAGTCCCCCACCACCAGGTTCAGGAACAGTTATTACCCCTTCAACCGTCAGGCTCCTGAACCAGTGTGGATAACTTCACTCACCATTACTCTGAACTGATTCTACAGCATACAGACTGGCTTTCAGGGGTTCTATAATTTATGTTCTCTGTATCATTTACTGATTATATATTTGCATAGTTTGTCTTCTTTTGTACACTGATCGCTTGTCAGTTCTTGTGTGTAGTTTTTCATTGATTCTATTGTATTTCTTTACATTCACTGTGAATGCCCACAAGAAAATGAATCTCAGGGTAGTATATGGTAACATATATAAATATTTATATTTTGATAATAAATTTACTTTGACCTTTGAACTGTATTTATGTAAAGTTTTTCTTTATTTTCCTGTAAATGAGTTTCAGGGTAGTATATGGTAATGTATAAGTATTTTGATGATAAATTTTACACTGACTTTGATAAGAGCCTTCATGTTTGTAGACAATTTACAATTGTATTCCAGTTCCCCTCGGAATAAAATCCAATACAGCATTTGTCTTCCCAATTGCTTGCTCTGTCAATTTAGAATGATAGAGTACGACAAATTTCTACAGATGTCCCATGTAGAGCATTATAACTGGTTGCATTACCATCTAGTGTGGAGAGGCCACTGCACAAGGTCAGAACAAGCTGCAGAAAGTTGTAAACTCTGCCAGCTCCATCATGGGCACTAGTTTGCCCAGCATCGAGGACACCTTCAAATGGCAATGCCTCAAAAAGGCGACATCTATCATGAAGGACCCCCTTCACCCAGGACATGCCCTCTTCTCATTGCTACCATCAGGGAGGAGGTACAGGAGCCTGAAGACACACACACAATGTTTCAGGAACACAAAATAATTGATTGCATAAGTCTTCACCTCCTTCAAGTCAGTTTTTTGTAGATGCACCTTTGGCAGCAATTACAGCTTTGAGTCTGTGTGGATAGGTCTCTATCAGCTTTGCACAACTGGACACTGCAATTTTTCCCCATTCTTCTTTACAAAACTGCTCAAGCTTTGTCAGATTGCATGGGGATCGTGAGTGAACAGCCCTTTTCAAGTCCAGCCACAAATTCTCAATTGGTTTGAGGTCTGGACTCTGACTTGGCCACTCCAGGACATTAACTTTGTTGTTTTTAAAGCCATTCCTGTGTAGCATTGGCTTTATGCTTGGGGTCATCATCTTGCTGAAAAACAAATTTGTCCCAAGTCACAGTTCTCTTGCAGACTGCATCAGGTTTTCCTTCAGGATTTCCCTGTATTTTGCCACATTCATTTTACTCTCTACCTTCACAAGCCTTCCAGGGCCTGCTGCAGTGAAGCATCCCCACAGCATGATGCAGCTACCACCATGCTTCACAGTAGGGATAATGTGTTTTTGATGATGTGCGGTGTTTGGCTTACGTCAAACATAGTGTTTAGTCTGATGGCCAAAAAGCTCAATTTTGGTTTCATCAGACCATAGAACCTTCTTTCAGCTGACTTCAGAGTCTCCCACATGCCTTCTGGCAAACTCTAGCCCGGATTTTACGTGAGATTTTTTTTCCAACAGTGGTTTCTCTTTGCCACTCTCCCATAAAGCTGTGACTGGCGAAGCACCCAGGCAACAGTTGTTGGATGCGCAGTCTCTCCCATCTCAGCCACTGAAGCTCGTAACTCCTGCAGAGTTGTCACAGGTCTCCTGGTGGCCTCCCTCACTAGTCCCCTTCTTGCACAGTCACTCAGTTTTTGAGGATGTCCTGCTCTGGGCAGATTTACAGCTCGGGCAGATTTACAGCTCAGCCATATTCTTTCCATCTCTTGATGATTGACTTAACTGTACTCCAAGGGACATTCAGTGACTTGGAAATTTTCTTGTACCCATCTCCAGACTTGTGCTTTTCAATAACCTTTTTGCGGAGTTGTTTGGAGTGTTACTAGCTACTAAGCCCAACATAATCATTTCTACTGACAGGAGAAGGGGCAAAAGCAGGCTACATAGAACATAGAATAGTACAGCACAGTACAGGCCCTTCGGCCCACAATGTTGTGCCGACCGTCAAACCCTGCCTCCCATATAAGCCCCCACCTTAGATTCCTCCATATACCTGTTTAGTAGTCTCTTAAACTTCACTAGTGTATCTGCCTCCACCACTGACTCAGGCAGTGCATTCCACGCACCAACCACTCTCTGAGTAAAAAACTTCCTCTAATATACCCCTTGAACTTCCCACCCCTTACCTTAAAGCCATGTCCTCTTGTATTGAGCAGTGGTGCCCTGGGGAAGAGGCGCTGGCTATCCACTCTAGCTATTCCTCTTATTATCTTGTACACCTCTATCATATCTCCTCTCATCCTCCTTCTCTCCAAAGAGTAAAGCCCTAGCTCCCTTAATCTCTGATCATAATCCATACTCTCTAAACCAGACAGCATCCTGGTAAATCTCCTCTGTACCCTTTCCAATGCTTCCACATCCTTCCTATAGTGAGGTGACCAGAACTGGACACAATACTCCAAGTGTGACCTAACCAGAGTTTTATAGAGCTGCATCATTACATCGCGACTCTTAAACCCTATCCCTCGACTTATGAAAGCTAACACCCCCATAAGCTTTCTTAACTACCCTATCCACCTGTGAGGCAACTTTCAGGGATCTGTGGACATGTACCCCCACATCCCTCTGCTCCTCCATGCTACCAAGTATCCTGCCATTTACTTTGTACCCTGCCTTGGAGTTTGTCCTTCCAAAGTGTACCACCTCACACTTCTCTGGGTTGAACTCCATCTGCCACTTCTCAGCCCACTTCTGCATCCTATCAATGTCTCTCTGCAATCTTTGACAATCCTCTGCACTATCTACAACACCACCAACCTTTGTGTCGTCTGCAAACTTGCCAACCCACCCTTCTACCCCCACACCCAGGTCGTTAATAAAAATCACAAAAAATAGAGGTACCAGAACAGATCCTTGTGGGACACCACTAGTCACAACCCTCCAATTTGAATGTACTCCCTCCACCACCACCCTCTGCCTTCTGCAGGCAAGCCAATTCTGAATCCACCTGGCCAAACTCCCCTGGATCCCATGCCTTCTAACTTTCTAAATAAGCCTACCATGTGGAACCTTGTCAAATGCCTTACTAAAATCCATATAGATCACATCCACTGCACTACCCTCATCTATATGCCTGGTCACCTCCTCAAAGAACTCTATCAGGCTTGTTAGACACGATCTGCCCTTCACAAAGCCATGCTGACTGTCCCTGATCAGACCATGATTCTCTAAATGCCTATAGATCCTATCTCTAAGAATCTTTTCCAACAGCTTTCCCACCACAGATGAAAGGCTCACTGGTCTATAATTACCCGGACTATCCCTACTACCTTTTTTGAACAAGGGAACAACATTCGCCTCCCTCCAATCCTCCGGTACCATTCCCGTGGACAACGAGGACATAAAGATCCTAGCCAGCTTAAAACCGGTCACACCGGACAGGTGGAGATCATCAGCTGTGGTTGGCAGCTCATCCAGGAGAAGGAAAACTCTGCCTTGCGGCTGTACCCACTCACGGGGAAGGATCCGGGAGTAAACCCCGAGGGGAAATCCAGAGCCAGAGTCTCTAAGACAGTCCTACATTGAGTTCAACGCTGACTGGCAACTCCTGCGATGCTGCTGGTACCAAACTGTATCAGTCTCTGCCGTTCCTTTGGGTTTGTCAACTGTGTGGAGTGGGGGAGTCTGCTGCACGGGCAACAGTTTGCTCTCCGTCTCGCACTGCCCTGACCTGCGAATCGCGTAGAGAATTAGGACGCGACAACCGTGGTTGACCCTGACCGACGGAGAGCCTCAAGCAGAGCACTGGCTTCCATCCCCCACTATCTCTTTCAAAATGGTAGCTCCAGGCAAACCGTCCAGGGCCAGCGTCAGGGCCATTGATCGAAATGATTTTCTGAAACCCTTGCCAGAGGAAAAATCAATGGATTTAATTATGATGTAGTCACTTACTGTGTCGTTCAGATCCGGCTCTAAGGCACGATGGGACCATATAAAAGACAGGAGGAGCTCAGGCAGGAAGGCAGGACAGACGTCAAGCTTCCTACTTCAACACAACAGCATCCTTTGGAAGGCAAGTGACCCAGGAACTCTCGCTCCTCCGGGACTCTGAGCTCTCTCCGGTATTTGATTCAGGAGGGGGGAATCCTACCAGGGAAAACAGTGGCCATCTTGTGTTTAAACAGCCAGAGGAAAGTGTGGGGCTGTAACCGCGTGGGCTCGAGATGGGCGAAAGGTGCGGAGTGTGATCTGAGAGGGACACGGGTGCCGCGGTAGTGAAGAGGTTAGCACAACGCTATTACAACTCGGCGTTAGGAGTTCAAACCCGGCGTCCTCTGCAAGGACTTTGTGTGTTCTCCCCGTGAGACCGCATGGGTTTCTCCCCGGTGCTCTGGTTTCCTCCCACAGTCCAAAGACGTATCGGGCAGGTTAAATGGTCATTGTAAATTGTCCTGTGATTAGACCAGAGTTAAGTCAGTGGGTTGCTGGGCAGTTGGATACAAGTGTATCTTAAAATAACAATATAATACAATTGTGGAGATTCTGAATTTTACAGACATTTCAACTGCAGACAGATAAATGAATCGGAATTGGAAAATACACGCAGTGGCCACTTTATTAGGTACACCTGCTCGTTAATGAAAATATCTAATCAGCCAATCGTGTGGCAGCAACTCAATGCACAAAAGCATGCAGACATGGTCAAGAGGTTCAGTTGTTGTTCAGACCAAACACCAGAATGGGGAAGAAATGTGACTTTGAGTATCCCAGAAATCGCTGATCTCCTGGGATTTTCACACACAACAGTCTCTAGAGTTTACAGAGAATGGTGTGAGAAACAAAAAACATCCAGCGTGGCAGTTCTGTGGGTGAAAACACCTTGTTAGTGAGAGAGGTCAGAGGAGAATGGCCAGACTGGTTCAAGCTGACAGAATCTCAGATTACACAGCGTTACAACAGCGGTGTGCATCTGAATACACAACACATCGAGCCATGAAGTGGATGGGCTACAGCAGAAGATCATGAACATACACCCAGTGCCACTCTATTAGGTACAGGAGGTGTATATCTAAGTCCAGATGATGCGTAAGTTGGAGGCTAGTGCCAAGTGATGCCATGCACGTGCTCTCCTGTGCTTCTTGGTGGCAGAGGCCACAAACGGTCAGATGTTGTTAGCACAGCCCGGGTGAGTGACTGCGTTCTGCGGAGAGAAGGGTTAGATTGATCTTGGGGTGGTTTAAAAGGTTGGCACAACATTGCGGACCAGAGGGTTTGTACTGTGCTGTTGTGTTCTATGTGCACATTGCCACCATTGAGACACATCGCATATTAACAATAAGCCCTTCGGGCCCTTGGAGACGCGCTGCCCAGCAACCTCAGGTTGAACCATAGGGTAATCATGGGGCAATTAATAATGAACAATTAACCTACCAATCAGTATGCCTTTGGACTGTGGGAGGAAACTCGAGCACCCGGCAGAAACCCACACAGTCAAGGGGAGAACATACAAACTCCTTACAGGCAGTGGTGGGAATCGAACCCGGGTCGCTGGGTGCTGTGAAGTGTTGTGCTGACCACTACACCACCGTTGAGATTGTAGTGGGGGATATGAATGGTGAAATGGTTAGATAGGCTGCTTTGTCCTGTAAAAAAATCAATATCCTTTTAAAGCTATTGGAGCCGCACTCGTCCCAGTAAGTGGAGAGTATTCTGTTACAACCCTGATTTGTACCTTGTCATTGTTATCAAAGCAGGAAGCAGATCAGGAGCAATCCAGGGATTACCTGGATACGGAGCGGGGAGGCGATGGCACTCATCAGGAGATGAAACTATTAAAGGTAAGTTGATTTAGATGCTGTGTCTCCAACGTTACCACAGTGAGAATACTGAAACAACACTTCACTGCTTGCAAATTCAGAAGGATGAGAGGAGATCTTATAGAAACGTATAACATTATGAACATTAAGATAGAGGCAGGAGAGTTGTCTTCATTGATAGGTCAGACTAGAACGAGGGGACATAGCCTCAAGATTTGGGGGAGTAAATTTAGGATGGAGATGAGGAGGAACTGCTTTTCCCAAAGAGAGGTGAATCTGTGTAATTCTTTGCCCAATGAAGTAGTGGAGGCTACCTCAGTAAATACATTTAAGACAAGGTTGGATAGATTTTTGCATAGAAGGGGAATTAAGGGTTATGGGAAAAGGCAGAGATGAGACCATGGCCATATCAGTCATGATCTTATTGAATGGCAGGGCAGGCTCGATGAGCCAGATGGCCGACTCCTGTCCTATTTCCTATGTTCTTATAATGACAAGAGATTCTGCAGATGCTGGAAATCCAGAGCAACACACAAAGAGTGCTGGAGGAACTCAGCAGGTCAGTCAGCATCTATGGATGGGGAGTAGATACTGACAGTTCAGGCTGAGACCTTCAACAGGACTGAAAAGGAAGCGGGGAGAAGACAAAAAAATGTGAGGGGGTAGAGGAGCAGAAACTGGCAAGTGACAGGTGAGACTAGGTGAGAAGGAAGTTGGATGGGTGGGGAAGAGGGGGATGAAGTAAGAAGCTGGAAGGTGATAGGTGGAAGAGGTAAAGGGCTGAAGAAGAAGGAATCTGATTGGAGAGGAAAGCGGACCATGGGAGAAAGGGAAGGAGGAGGGGGTGATAGGCAGGTGAGGGGAAAAAAAGGGGCGAGGGAGGAGCCAGAGTGGGGAATGGAGAAAGGAGATAAAATATCAGAAGATGGAGAGATTAATTTTCATGCTGTCAGGTTGGAGACTTTCTCAGAGAAAATGTTGGGTTTTCTTTAAGATTCTGGAAAAGGAAGTGCTAAATTCAGAGGAATTGGGTTCACTTGAGCCTGACATAATCTGGAGCACAGCATCTTGTTTTTGTCTTGATCCACTAAAGCCCTTCAGAGCTACCATTGAGCTGAGCAATTTCGAATGGCCAGACCTTGCATTCGCAGCAGAACCAGCCGATTCGGAACAAAGACCATCAGCTCGCGAGGTTAACTCTGTTTGTCTGTCCAGCTGAGTGTTGCCAGCCCGGTTTGTCTTGTTTCTTGTAAGTATCAGCTGGATTTTGCCTTTCTAGTTTGAATCCCACAGTCTGGCATTTATTTCTGCCTTTTTTTGCCCCTTTGCTTCTCTATTTTCATCCCTCTCCTTTGATTTATACACCCTCCATGAACATTATTTGTAATTATTGGCAGAACGATTAGTGTAGTGGTCAGCACAATACTTTACAGTACAGATGGCCGGGGTTCGATTTCCACTGCCGCCTGTAAGCAGTTTGTATGTTTTCCCCGTGATCGTGTGGGTTTCCTCTGGTGCCCACAGTCCAGAGACGTACCGGTTGGAAGGTTAGTTGGTTATTGTAAACCGTCCCGTGATTAGGCTAGCATTAAATTGGGGGAATTGCTGGGCAGCGCAGCTCAAAAGGCCAGAAGGGCCTGTTCTGTGCTGTACCTCAATAAATAAATCAAAATAAAAAACTTCTTCTACCTGTCTGTCCTGGTTCCACTCTATCACAAACACAGCCTTGGGTCTTCATTCTCCCTTATTTATCAAGTAAAGCAGGTTTCACTTCTAATTTTCTCAATTTGGATGAAAGTTTGGAAAAGTTGAACTTTGTTAAGCAAAGCTTAGCAAAGTTAGACAGACTTGCAGGCAAGTGGCTGGATGAGAACATTTCATTCACTGTCAACCTTCAGACCATGCCTCTCAGGGACCTGTTGCTGCATGTGTCATCGTAACTATGCGTGATGTGAGTACTGTGTCCTGTACCTTGAGTGATATTCCGTTTAGCTGCTTACAAGTGTATGGTTGAATGACTATTAAGCCTGAACTTGACCCATTGTCACACACACACGCGAACATGTCTGCACAGGTGCAATAAAAACTTACTTATGGCATCATCTTGAGTGCAGAGCATCAGAGAAGCAGCAAACACAAAATGAACATATTGTGCACTCTTTTTACAAGAAAGAACCAATGGTCCCTCTAATTTATTTTTAAAGCTGCGCAGGCCAACCATTGCTCTGAGCAGAAAGTTTTTACACAGCCTGAAAACACGGCACTTTAAAAGTTTGTTTTGTAATATGCAGACTATGAATATTTAGAATGAAAATTGAAAAAAACACATGTATTTTGATTTTATTTTATTAATTGAAGGGTATAATGAAATACAGTGCGACAAAGAAATCTTTCACATTTCATAAACTTTTTCCAGTTACGTCCAATTCCAGCTGCATGGCAACAAAGGCTATGTGCGCGGGGGCATTTCAGTTACCGTGTGGCTGCACACTTGAGCAGCTTAGTGATTAGAACAATCAAAGTCTATTTTGGTGTGAAGTGGTCAGAGTAGTCGTAGTATTGTTGTGACTAGGGTTGTGCCAATTGGTTTAAGAACAGAAGGAATTAATGAATTTTGGGTTGAACAGCTGCATCAGGGACAGATTTCAACATTTGTTGAAGTCAGAAGTCTGATGTCTCAGAGTCCCCGAGTCCACTGGAGGCTAGGGGGCTGGAGGCAGCCTGTATGTGTGAGTGGGTGAGTGGGAGGGAGGCAAGGGAGCTTGTTTTACTGTTGTTGTTGCTGCTGGTGTTGTTCTGATAAACGTTGTGGGCATGCTACGTTGCTGCCGGAATGTGTGGTGACACACCAGCGCACCCTTAGGTTCTGATGGTAACTATGAGGAGATGAGTTGGTGGGGATCTGCTTATCTTTGTTTCATTTCTTATCCTTAGGGTTCTTCCTGGAGTCAGGAACGGCGAGTAGTCTTAATTCCAAGATTTCAGTTTATTGTAGAGTACAAACAAACATACAAAAACTAAGCAAACGACAGGGAAAGAGCTGAGAAACGATGCTAAGAGTGGAATTAATTCTAAGGGGTATAAGGCAAAGGAATAAAAGATGCTGCTTCTGAAAAATCTATCAGTTTTATATATAAGGGAAATTCCTTAGGTAAAGATGAATTAATTAATAACCTACATAGTTAAAACAATTTCATCATGTGGGTCATGTGCTAATAATTAGCCAATGAATAATAAGAAAGGTGATAAACCATTAGTTTAGCTGCCATACCGTTTTCTGCCAGTGAATGTGAAAAATACACGAGTTTGTTAAAAAGTACAAATCTTATAAAAACAAACATTATTTTTTTAAAAGCAGTGGTTTCCAACAGGATCTTGAATGATGGATGTCTTCTTTTTAAAGCAGCGCCTTCTTTAGAAATTTCTGATGGTGGGTGGGATGTGCGTGAATCTGAAACATTAACTATCGTTCTTGCTCCATAAATGCTGTCTGACATACTGTGTATTTCCACCATTCTGTTTTCAGTTACATTTCTAGTATTTGTATTTATATTTGTTGTTTTTTTTTGTTTTTTAGAATTTTATGAAGAATCTCTCTGAGTGATAAGTATTTTAGGAGCTCACATTCTATGGGACGTGAAAGGTAAGGACAGAGCTGCTTCCACTCACTGATTCAGAATCAGGATCAGGTTTATTATCAACAATGTACGTCATGAACATTGTTGTTTTGCAGCAGCAGTAGACTGAAACATATGAACAATTACTGTTACAATAAGTAATACTTTAAACTAGTGCAAAAAGAGAGCAAAAATAGAGAGGTAGTGTACATGGGTCCATGGACCTTTCAGAAGTCTGATGGCGGAGGGGAAGAAGCTGTTCCTAAAATGTTCAGATGTTGAGTGAATGTCTTCAGGCTCCTGTACCTCCTCCCCAATGGTCATAATGAGAAGACGGCATGTCCTGAATGGTGAGGGTCCTTAATGATGGATGTCCTCTTTATGAGGAATCACCATTTGAAGATGTCCTCGATGGTGGGGAGGCTAGATAGATCCCCAAAGGAAATTACTGTGTCACAGTAGCATTCCAAGTGCACAGATTAAACATTAGAACAGCAGTAAGAAAGAATAAAAAATAAGTTACCTCAAACAGTCTAACAGGAGGCGGTCATCACTTCCCCAGCTATAGGTTGACTCATTATAGAATGGGTAAGAATGACCTCACATAGCGCTCTTTGGAGCAGTGCCATTGTCTTAGTCTATCACTAAAAGTGCTCCTCTGTTCAGCTAAGGTGGCATGCAGAGGGTGAGAAACATTGTTCAGAACTGCCAGGATTTTCCATAGGATCCTTGTTCTATCACAGTCTCCAGTGTGTCCGGTTTGACTCCTATAACTGAGCCAGGTTTTCTAATCAGATTATTGAGCCTGTTGACCTCACCCGTGTTGATGCCATTGCCCCAGCACGCCACTGCATAGAAGATTGTACTGGCGACCACAGACTGGTAGAACATGTGAAGGAGAGGCCCACACACTCCTCAGGACCTCAGTCTCCTCAGGAAGTAGAGGCAACCCTGGCCCTTCTTGTACACAACCTCTGTGTTGATGCTCCACTCAAGTCTGTCATCCAGGTGCGCCTCCAGGCACTTGTAGCTCCTCACCACATCCGTGTCCTCACCATCAATAGTAACAGGGAGCAGTGGAGGCTTAGTCCATCACCGTCTCCTAGTGCCCGCGTTGGAGCTGGTAGGGTCTACAACCCTCTAATCCTGATCCTGTGCATCGGTGCCCCATACCAGACAGTGATGCAACCAGTCAGAACACTCTCACATCTACATTATATCTTAAGAGATCCTGTAAATATAGATATTAGAATTCTACTTAATTGTGACTTTTCTTCAGTTTCCTCTCCAGGGTTAAGTAGTCTACAGACTCTGGACTTCACTGCTCTTCTCACCCATATTGGTCAAGAGCTTGCTAATCTCCAGCTGCCTTTGCTCTGAAGCCCGCCTGCTCCACCACGTGCCCTGGACCTCAAAGACCATCAAGGCTATTTTCTCGATCTGCCTGACTCTGTTTGATATGTTTGATATTGGGTTGCTTTTTTTGAAAACGCAACTATATATCAGACATATTCCTCCGGTGTCTGGCCTAGCTCTGCCAAGGCTGCGAGTCTTCAGAAGCTCCCTGTTACCACCCACCACACGTTACTAATGACAGTGCCAGCAGCAATATTGCTGTTGCAAATTTAACTTTATGTCCACTACAGACAACTTTTACAATCTTTCAACATTACTGTGTTACTATTGTTATGTGAGGTACGTGATATTTGTACTGTGTCTTGTACATTGGTCCTTTAGGAACATGGTTTTGTTCGGCTGTTTTGTGAGGACGGTTGAATGACATGAACCTGAACTTGCACTGTTCTAAGGGGTCTGGGTCATTATGCAAGACTTGAATATTGAGGGAACACACATCAAAGTTGCTGGTGAACGCAGCAGGCCAGGCAGCATCTCTAGGAAGAGGTGCAGTCGACGTTTCAGGCCGAGACCCTTCGTCAGGACTAACTGAAGGAAGAGTGAGTAAGGGATTTGAAAGCTGGAGGGGGAGGGGGAGATGCAAAATGATAGGAGAAGACAGGAGGGGGAGGGATAGAGCCAAGAGCTGGACAGGTGATAGGCAAAAGGGGATACGAGAGGATCATGGGACAGGAGGTCCAGGAAGAAAGACGGGGGGTGTGACCCAGAGGATGGGCAAGAGGTATATTCAGAGGGACAGAGGGAGAAAAAGGAGAGTGAGAGAAAGAATGTGTGCATAAAAATGAGTAACAGATGGGGTACGAGGGGGAGGTGGGGCCTAGCGGAAGTTAGAGAAGTCAATGTTCATGCCATCAGGTTGGAGGCTACCCAGACGGAATATAAGGTTCCTCCAACCTGAGTGTGGCTTCATCTTTACAGTAGAGCAGGCCGTGGATAGACATGTCAGAATGGGAATGGGATGTGGAATTAAAATGTGTGGCCACTGGGAGATCCTGCTTTCTCTGGCGGACAGAGCGTAGATGTTCAGCAAAGCGGTCTCCCAGTCTGCGTCGGGTCTCACCAATATATAAAAGACCACATCGGGAGCACCGGACGCAGTATATCACCCCAGTCGACTCACAGGTGAAGTGATGCCTCACCTGGAAGGACTGTTTGGGGCCCTGAATGGTGGTAAGGGAGGAAGTGTAAGGGCATGTGTAGCACTTGTTCCGCTTACACGGATAAGTGCCAGGAGGGAGATCAGTGGGGAGGGATGGGGGGGACGAATGGACAAGGGAGTTGTGTAGGGAGCGATCCCTGCGGAATGCAGAGAGGGGGGGAGGGAAAGATGTGCTTAGTGGTGGGATCCCGTTGGAGGTGGCGGAAGTTACGGAGAATAATATGTTGGACCCGGAGGCTGGTGGGGTGGTAGGTGAGGACCAGGGGAACCCTATTCCTAGTGGGGTGGTGGGAGGATGGAGTGAGAGCAGATATACGTGAAATGGGGGAGATGCGTTTAAGAGCAGAGTTCATAGTGGAGGAAGGGAAGCCCCTTTCTTTAAAAAATGAAGACATCTCCCTCGTCCTAGAATGAAAAGCCTCATCCTGAGAGCAGATGCGGCGGAGACGGAGGAATTGCGAGAAGGGGATGGCGTTTTTGCAAGAGACAGGGTGAGAAGAGGAATAGTCCAGATAGCTGTGAGAGTCAGTAGGCTTATAGTAGACATCAGTGGATAAGCTGTCTCCAGAGACAGAGACAGAAAGATCTAGAAAGGGGAGGGAGGTGCCGGAAATGAACCAGGTAAACTTGAGGGCAGGGTGAAAGTTGGAGGCAAAGTTAATGTTTACCTGGTCCATTTCCGACACCTCCCTCCCCTTTCTAGATCTTTCTGTCTCTGTCTCTGGAGACAGCTTATCCACTGATGTCTACTATAAGCCTACTGACTCTCACAGCTATCTGGACTATTCCTCTTCTCACCCTGTCTCTTGCAAAAACGCCATCCCCTTCTCGCAATTCCTCCGTCTCCGCCGCATCTGCTCTCAGGATGAGGCTTTTCATTCTAGGACGAGGGAGATGTCTTCATTTTTTAAAGAAAGGGGCTTCCCTTCCTCCACTATGAACTCTGCTCTTAAACGCATCTCCCCCATTTCACGTATATCTGCTCTCACTCCATCCTCCCACCACCCCACTAGGAATAGGGTTCCCCTGGTCCTCACCTACCACCCCACCAGCCTCCGGGTCCAACATATTATTCTCCGTAACTTCCGCCACCTCCAACGGGATCCCACCACTAAGCACATCTTTCCCTCCCCCCCTCTCTGCATTCCGCAGGGATCGCTCCCTACACAACTCCCTTGTCCATTCGTCCCCCCCATCCCTCCCCACTGATCTCCCTCCTGGCACTTATCCGTGTAAGCGGAACAAGTGCTACACATGCCCTTACACTTCCTCCCTTACCACCATTCAGGGCCCCAAACAGTCCTTCCAGGTGAGGCATCACTTCACCTGTGAGTTGACTGGGGTGATATACTGCATCCGGTGCTCCCGATGTGGCCTTTTATATATTGGTGAGACTCGACGCAGACTGGGAGACTGCTTTGCTGAACATCTACGCTCTGTCCGCCAGAGAAAGCAGGATCTCCCAGTGGCCACACATTTTACTTCCACATCCCATTCCCATTCTGACATGTCTATCCACGGCCTCCTCTACTGTAAAGATGAAGCCACACTCAGGTTGGAGGAACAACACCTTATATTCCGTCTGGGTAGCCTCCAACCTGATGGCATGAACATTGACTTCTCTAACTTCCGTTAGGCCCCACCTCCCCCTCGTACCCCATCTGTTACTCATTTTTATGCACACATTCTTTCTCTCACTCTCCTTTTTCTCCCTCTGTCCCTCTGAATATACCTCTTGCCCATCCTCTGGGTCACACCCCCCCCCGGTCTTTCTTCCCGGACCTCCTGTCCCATGATCCTCTCATATCCCCTTTGCCAATCACCTTTCTAGCTCTTGGCTCCATCCCTCCCCCTCCTGTCTTCTCCTATCATTTTGGATCTCCCTCTCCCCCTCCCACTTTCAAATCTCTTACTAGCTCTTCCTTCAGTTAGTCCTGACGAAGGGTCTCGGCCTGGAACGTCGACTGTACCTCTTCCTATAGATGCTGCCTGGCCTGCTGCGTTCACCAGCAACTTTGATGTGTGTTGCTTGAATTTCCAGCATCTGCAGAATTCCTGTTGTTTGCATATTGAGGGCATTAGTTTATCACACATGATTAGACAACAAAATAATCTTATAAGGAATGAATAAATAAGTTCAGTTGTGATGGTGCTGAAGCCATCTCCCTGTCCATCGGTCAAGTTTAACAACAAGTGCTCCCATGATGACTCTCTCATGATTTTATTTACAGCAACTGTACACTCTTATAACAATTAAACCATATAGCACTGGTAATTTTAGGTACTCTTTCACACTAGTAACTTAACATATAACATCCTTGTGCGGGATTCCCTAAAGGTTAACTTGCAGGTTGAGTCTCTGGTGAGGAAGGCAAATTAGATGTTAGCATTCATTTCAAGAGGACTAGAATATATTTTAATTTTATTTTTTATTGAGATACAGTGTGGGGTAGGCCTTTACGGTCTTTCAAGCCATGCTGCTAGCAAACCCTGGTTTAACCCCAGCCTAATCACGGGACAATTTACAATGACCAATTAACCTACCAACCAGTACGTTTCTGGACTGTGGGAGGAAACCAGAGCACCTGGGGGAAACCCACGCAGTCACGGGGAGAACGTACAAACTCCTCACACCTATGGCCAGAAAGATGCTTTTGCTTGAATGGAAAGATGTGGCCCATCCTATTCACGCCCAATGGTTACATGATGTGATGTCATGTTTAAATTTAGAGAAGATTCGATGTTCAATCTTTGAATCTAATCAAGACTTTCAAACATTGTGGGGACCGTTTCTGAATTATTTTCAAAACCTTTGATTTGCTGTTAAAGAACAGGTGATGACTAACAATCTTTTTTCTTTTTTTCTCTACTAATCAGCTTAGGTCTTGGTAGTGGGTTAGATTTTTTTTATATAATAAAATTATTATTTTTCAATGTTATGAACTAATTGACTTGTATGAATATAGGATAAGGAGTCTTTATATGCGACTTAGTTTAATGTATTGACGTATATATTTTTTTCCTGTACTCTGTATTCTTATATCTATAAATTAATAAAAATATTGGAAGGAGAAAAACTCCTTACAGGCAGTGGCAGGAATTGAACCCTATACTGTAAAGCGTTGCGCTAACCGCTACGCTAACGTGCCACCCCTATAAAAGAAAGGATGCAATGCTGAGGCTTTACAAAGCACTGGCGAGGCCTCACTGAGGATTGTGAACAGTTCCGGGCCCCTCATCTTGGAAAGGATGTGCTGACATTGGAGAGGGTGCAGAGGAAGTTCACAAGAATGGAAGGGTTAATGTACGAGGCGTGATTGATGGCTCTGGGCCTGTACTCACCGGAATTCAGAAGAATGAGGAGAGGACCTCATTGAAACCTGTCGAATGTTGAAAGGCGTCGATAGAGTTGATGTGGAGAGGATGTTTCCTATGGCGGGAGAGTCTAGGACCAGAGGACACAGCCTCAGAATAGCGGGATGTCCATTTAGAATGAAGATGGGGTGGAATTTCTTTAGCCAGAGAGAGCGGTGAATGTGTGGAATTCGTAGCCGCAGGTGTCTGTGGAGGCCAGGTCATTGGGTATACGTAAGGCAGAGGTTGATAGATTCTTGATTGCTCAGGGCACGAAGGGATACAGGGAGAAAGCAGGAGATTGGGGCTGAAGGGGAAAAGAATCACACACGATGGAATGGTGGAGCTGATTCGATGGGCCAAATGGCCTCATTTGCTCCTATATCTTATGGTGTTATGGTCTTTTAGCACAGCGGTAATATATTGCAATGTGCTGCTATACACAATGTGACACCTTTCCTGTGAATAAATGGAAGAGCAATGATTATCAGTGGTACAAGTGCCCTGCTGCCCACCTTTCCCTTTATACACTCAGTGGCCACTTTATTAGGTACACCTGCTTGTTAATGCAAATATCTACTCAGCCAATCACGTGGCAGCAACTCAATGCATAAAAGCATGCAGATATGGTCAAGAGGTTCAATTGTTGTTCAGAACAAACATCGGAATGGGGAAACAATGTGATCTCAGTGACTTTGACTGTGGAATGACTGTTGGTGCCAGACGGGGTGGTTTGAGTATCTCAGAAACTGCTGATCTGGGATTTTCACATAGAAAACCTATAGCACAATACAGGCTCTTTGGCCCACAAAGCTGTGCCGAACATGTCCTTACCTTAGAACTTACCTAGGGTTACCCATAGCCCTCTATTTTTCTATTTTTCATACACAGCAGTCTCTAGAGTTTACAGAGAATGGTGTGAAAACATCCAGTGGTTCTGTGGGTAAAGATGCCTTGTAATGAGAGAGGTCAGAGGAGAATGGCCAGACTGGTTCAAATTGACAGGAAGGCGACAGTAACTCAGATACAACAGTGGTGTGCAGGAGATACCTAACCAAGTGACCACTGAGAGTATTTTAAACACATTTGCAAAGATTACTTCACAAATATGAAAAGCTGGAAAAGACAATGCAAGAAACACCACTACAGACAATAAGATGCGCAAATATAATGTGTTCCAACCTCTACTTGCCAAGGATCAGATTTCCAAAGTGTGTGAGAGTGTGTATGTAACCCGGATCACGAATTGAAGCGAACTAAGTTAGCAGTAAGTACTTCCAACAGCAGGGGGCAGTAACTAGAGGGAAGACCTATTGTATAAAGTTATAAAGAACAGCTTTATTTGCCACGCGTACATTGAAACATACAAAACATACAGTGAAATGCCTTGTCTTTGCATTAATGACCAACATAGTTTGAGATATGCTGGGGACACTTCTAAGCTGCTCGTGAGCCGTTTCAAGTTCCTGGGTGTCCGTATCTCTAAAGATCTATCCTGGTCCCAACACATCGATGCAGCTACAAAGAAGGCACGATAGAGGCTATATTTCATTAGGAGTTTGGGGAGATTTGGAATGTCACCTAAAACACTTGCATTATTGATGAACATTATCTCACTTTTTAAAAAAATCATTTTTGCACTACTTATTTAATATAACTTCTTTATTTCACAGTTTTTTTTCTCTATAATTATGTATTGCATTGTACTGGTGCTAAGTTAACAAATCTCTCGACATATGCTGGTGGCAATAACCCTGACTCTGACCATTTGCAAAGGACCGGGGTAGCTCAGGTGGTTTCAATGCAGAGAGCTCTGACCCGCAGTGTGCTGTCTGAGAGTCATAGAACACTACAGCACAGTGACATGCCCTTCAGCCCATCTAGTACGTGCTGGACCATTGATTTGCCTAGTCCCATTGACCTGCACCCTGACAATAGCCCTCCACACCCCTCCTGTCCACATGCCTATCCAAATTTCTCTTCAATGTTGAAGTGGAGCCTTGCATCCACCATTTGTGTTGGCAGTTCGTTCCACACTCCCTCCACCCTCTGAGTGAAGAGGCTCCTCCTCAGGTTCCCCTTAAGCATTTCACCTTTCACCCTTAACCCACGACCGCCATTCAAAAGGAACTTTTGAAAGGGAACTGGGTCAATTCTCCAAAAAGAAAATGGAAGTGTGGTGGGACAAGTGTAACTAATTGGATACCCCTCTCAAAATGTTGGTATAGGTACAATGGGCCAAATGGCCTTCCCTGTGCTCTACCATTCTGCAAATATATTGACAGAAAGATTGCTGAAGGGAACTGTTTAGTATGGGAATGAGAAGTCATAATTCTTTTTTTGTAGTCCAATGCATCTACAATTAATACATTTCACTCTATCAATCCCTCACACTTCACCATTTTCCCTCCTTTAGATGTTCTTAGCCTCTGTCTGCATCTTCTCTCCCAACCTCTCCTGTTACCAGTTCTTTCTTTATATCCCACTTTCCAACATTTTACTCTTCTTACTCACACACGTCCCACCCCCTCTCTCTGTCACTCTCCGCAAGCAAAAAAACCCCCACAAAACCCTGACACTGCAGTCCATCTCCTGACCATCCCCAGCGCCAGCAACTGAGCTCTGATATAATGTCACTGTCACCTGTCTGCACAGACACCACCAATAAAACATCCTTTTATGGAGCCCTGTGCTCTGCAAATAACCCTTGCTCACCCTCTTTTGTTTCCTGTAATCCGTTGTTATAATCCTGAAAATGCGTGACTGTATCACTGGGGAACGTGCTCCATTAGAATGAGCTGTAAACCGAGCCCCACTGGGACGAGCGGATTTAGGCTTCTTTTTTTAGTCAGAAATGAGATTTAGAGTCATCGTCCTAGAGAAAGACAGCACAGCAGCAGGCATTTTGGTCCTGTGAGTTCCTTCCCTGCATTAAACCCGTTACTTTTACCCTAGGTACCTCATTCTTCACGCCAGATCAGTGAGCAAACGTCGGTGCGTTATTAACTTTGAGAGTTTCACAGTTAGAATGATACTTTATCATTGTGTGCGCCAGACAGGTCACAGAAAGAGAAAATAATGAGTTAGACAAAGGGTAAAGCTTCCTAAATGGTGTATTATTTAATACAGCCAGTGCAAACTGTATTTAATACAGCCAGTGCAGACTGCTGTGACTGAACAAAACAGTCACACAGTTTATTGTCATCTGACTGTACCAAATGAAGCAATGTTCCTCCACACCACGGTGAACCCACAAAACATATTATCACACTCAGCACATAAAACAAAAAAAACATAAAAAATCAAAATAAAACAAAAACACAAAACATTACCACAACGTGGGAAATAGAAAAGTCTTTATTCACACAGCCAACCTCCAGGAGAAAACCTCACTCTCCCGACACAATATTTTATACTCCTTCACCTCAAAGGTAACAATAAATGACTAACTACAGTTTCAATTGCTATGATTGCCTACTTGACTTTGACATTTTGAATGTAGTCAGGTAAATTGACAGAATTACATATTTACAATGGCAGCAGATCCCAACTAGCAAAACCCATTTGAATATTCAATACTGGTGCCTGTTCCAAAAGACTCTTTGAGTACAAATATCAGACACCCAAAATATTTACCCCTGTTGCTACAGTGTTGAAGGATGTCTCCATGAATATACAACAAACCAGAAGTTCTGAATTGTGCATTGAATCACAAACGCGAGAAATCCAAAGCAACACACACACACACACACACAGTCCTATGAAGGGTCTCGGCCTGAAGCATCGACTGTTTACTCTTTTCCATCGATGCTGTCTGACCTGCTGAGTGCCTCCAGCACTTTGTGTGAGTTGCTGTGCATTAAATGACAGGAATACACCTTTAACAATGTGAGGTTTCAACGGGACAGAGTCAGTATCCTGGTGAATTGGTGAGACCACTGGGGACCACTTCGTCGAGCACCTCTACTCCATCTGTCACAAGCAGGATTTCCCGGTGGCCAAACATTTTAATTCCCATTCCTATTCCCTTTCCGACATGTTGATCCATGGCCTCCTCTTGTCCTCGAGGTGGAGGAGCACCATTCCGTCTAAGTCATCTCCAACCTGATGGTATGAATATTGAATTCTCCTTCTGGTGAACAAAATCCTCCCCCCCCCCCATCTATTTCCCACTCTGAACCTTTGAACTTTTACTTGTTCTCACCTGCCTATTACTCCCCGCACCGCCCCCCCCCGGGTCCCCTCCTCCTTCCCACTCTCTTCTCCAGTCCTTGACCTTTCCCGCCCACCTGGCTTCACCCATCACCATCCAACTAGCCTCTTTCTTCTCCCCCCTCCTTTTAATTCAGGCATCTCTCTCCTTCCCTCTCAGTTCTGATGAAGGGACTCAGCCTGAAATGTCAACTGTTTACTCTTTTCCAATGATGCTGCCTGGCCTGCTCAGTTCCTCCAGCATTTTGTGTGCATTTGCTCTGGATTTCCAGCTCCTGCAGATTTTCCCAATGATTGGTTTCACTAGCCACGGAGAGTCAATTGGAAGTTATATTGTGTACAGCTTCTACTTCCTAAAGACTGGGTTCGCATTTCAGTTAATCCATAATTTCACTATCCATAATTTCATAACTCCAGAATGATCCCTAACACAGAAAAAACACTTGGATAAATATTGGATAAAGCTTTCTCTCCACTGACCCAACAAAAGCCCCCTTGAATCAGAATCAAGTTTAATATCACTGGCACGTGTTGTGAAATTTGTTGTTTTGCTGTTTTAGAGAGAGAGAGAGAGCTAGTATGTTTGAGACTTTATGTATGTTATGTCTTTCCAGTTACCAAGTTGTGTGGGCACGTGGCCAAGTGGTTAAGGTATTAGACTAGCGACCTGAAGGTCGTGAGTTCGAGCCCCAGCCGAGGCAGTGCGTTGTGTCCTTGAGCAAGGCACTTAATCACACATTGCTCTGCGACGACACTGGTGCCAAGCTGTATGGGTCCTAATGCCCTTCCCTTGGACAACATCGGTGTCGTGGAGAGGGGAGATTTGCAGCATGGGCAACTGCTGGTCTCCCATACAACCTTGCCCAGGCCTGCGCCCTGGAGAGTGAAGACTTTCCAGGCGCAGATCCATGGGCTCGCAAGACTAACGGATGCCTTTACTCGTTATCAAATAACACAACACTACTGAGCTAATACAAAGCTAAAAACTCACCCTAGCTTTATATATGTGCCTAAGACATTTTGCACAGTATTGTATATATAAAATAAATTAAATTAATAGTGCAAAAAGAGACAGAAAAGAAAAAAATAGTGAGGTAGGGTACATGGGTTCATTGTCCATTTAGTAATCTGATGGCAGAGGGGAGGAAGCTGTCCCTAAAACGTGAGTGTACGTCTTCGGACTCCTGTACCTCCTCCTTGATGGTGGCCAGAGGATCTTTAAGTGGAATAAGCATCTGTCTTTCGAATGAAGGAGGATGAGCGGTAACTTGATAGAGGTGCACAAGATGATAAGAGACTTAAATTGAGTGGATAGCCAGATACTTTTTCCCAGGGTGAAAATGGTTAATATGATAGGGCATCATTTTGATGTGGCTGGAGGGAAGTACAGTGGGGGGGGGGGGAGTCAGCCCATCCCTGAGCACAGCCAGATCTACACCACAGAAACAGGCCCTTCAGCCCATCTAGTCTTGCTGAACTGTTATTCTGCCTAGTACAATCTGGACCATAGCCCCCAAAACCCTCCCATCCATGTACCTCTCCAAATTTCTCTTAGATATTGACATCAAACCTGCAACCACCAGTTGCACTGACCTCTGAATGAAGATATTCCTCTTCATGTTCCCCTTAAACATCTCACCTTTCACCCTTAACCTATGACCTCCAGTTCTAGTCTCGGTGGAAAAGCCTGCCTCGATATCCCGCGTAATTTTGTATGCCGCCATCAAATCTCCTCTCGTTATCCTGCGCTCCTGGGATGACTGGTCTCCGCGTATTTGCAGACACGACCGGTAATTCTGCAGCAACATTTGGTCAGGATTTGTCATGATGTTCCTGCCACTGAATAAATGTGCTGTAACCATATACCATGACTGACCTTGATGTGCCTGATGTTCTGTATTGAAAGGTTGTGAGTTTGGTCACATTCCACTGATGAGAACACAAATATCAGGGCTGACTGACAGAGTGCCTGCACCCCCGTACCGTCCCCCCCACGTCCCTTAAATGGGCTTGAAGCGTCCAATGGTCATCATTGCAAAAGGGATCAGGTGAACTCTTGTTCAATGGCAATAGATGAAGACAAAGACGAGTTAGTCGTGATCTTGTGAAATCCTGTTATATGCACAGTTATTATTGGATTCTTTACATTACAATGAAAAGCACAGTCACCACTTTATTAAGTACATTGTCATCATCATTATTTGCTGTGTCATATGACATCATCATTACATGCTGTGTCATATGACCATCATTATTTGCTGTGTCATATGACATCATCATTACATGCTGTGTCATATGACATCATCATTATATGCTGTGTCATATGATGTGGGCGATCACACTCACGACCATGATTGTTCTTGGCAAACTTTTCAACAGAAGTGGTTTGCCGTTGCCTTCTTCTGGGCAGTGTCTTTAGAGACGGGTGACCCCAGCCATTATCAATACTCTTCAGAGATTGTCTGCCTGGTGTCAGAGGTCACATAACCAGGACCCGTGATAGGCACCAGCTGCTCATACGACCATCCGCCACCTGCTCCCATGGCTTCAAAGATGCTGATTGAGGGGGTGGTGCTACGCAGGTGCTACGCCTGGCCCAAGGATGACCTGCAGGCTAATGGAGGGAAGGAGCACCTTACACCTCTTTTGGTAGAGACAAATCTCCACCCCACCACCGCATCTGCTCGATAACGCAAATATCTAATCAGCCAATCGTGTGGCAGCAACTCACTGCATAAAAACACGTAGACATAGTCAAGAGCTTCAGTTGTTGTTCAGACCAAACATCAGAATGGGGAACAAATGTGATCTCAGTGACTTTGGCTGTGGAATGATTGTTGGTGCCAGATGGGGTGGTTTGAGTATCTCAGAAACTGCTGATCTCCTGGGATTTTCACGCTCAACAGTCTCCAGAGTTTACAGAGAACGGTGTGTAAAACAACAAACATCCAGTGAGTGGCAGTTATTAGATACAGGAGGTTGTAAATGAAGAGTGATTGAGTCTAAACCTGAACTGTCAGGAGCGAGTACACTGCACAGCTGATATTTTAGTAATTTTCACTGTTAGAGAACACAGACAATTTTTTTTTCTCCAAGGAATTGTACTAAACTTGGGGACATCACTGCAGTTGAATTCTGCGTCTAGTCCTCTGTGTGATCTGATAGCTGTTGCATAAATTCCTCCTAGGTCTTTATTATAGTATTGCCTAGGTAACCTAACTGCTATGGACCTATTTGAATACACTGTAAGCCTCTTGGCATATGGAATAAATAGAGCAGCCAAGTGTGAAGGCCAGGACATTGTTCAAAATAAACCTGCAGTTAAGCTATGATCAAGTTACCAGTTAACAGCTTTGGCATTTTCCATGGAAGCTGGGCGGACTTCAGCTGAAATCTATCCATCACACAAAAAAAAATCCAAGGGGCCAGATGAAGTGATTTTCAGATGATAAGAACTCTTTCCAAAAGACGCATGATGTGGGTTGTGAGATATTCATTGGCCAAGAAACAAAGACACAGGAATAGGAGATTCTTTAGCCTCTCTGCTCTACTACAGTTCAAACTCATTGTCATATCTGCACATCTTGAATCTTTAATGGTTATTACCATTGTCTAACTAAAACAAAATCTGTTAACATTAACTTGAAAGTCTTAATTAAACTCCCACTTCAACAGTTTTTCCAGGGAGTAATTTCCAGATTTCCACTCTTTTTGAGTAAAGGCATTTCTAAAATTATGTGTACAAATAAAGTTTCTCTCATTTTTCTCTCTCCATTCCGTTAAAAAAATTTTACTTCGTAGCACCTATGAAACCTTTTGGAACAATTTAGACCAACAAACTACTTTTGAAACAACATACTGTTCTGAGCTGGTGGACTGGTCAATATTCAGGGATTCATCTTTGAGTGTGAATGACAGATGTCACCGACTCCATCAGGATCTGTGTGGAAGAGTGTGTGCCTTTCAGAACATACCGGACATATCCAAATCAAAAGCCATGGATGATTTTGGGGGTTGTAGTCTGCTGAAGGCCAGATCTGTGGCATCCAAGACTATACAAGAAGTCCAGGTACGACCTACGGTAGGCTATCTTAAGAGCAAATAACAATTCTGATGGAGGTTAGAGGTGAAATCGGATGCACATCCACTCTGGCAAGGCGTGCAAGCCATTTCCTTCTGCAAAGCAAAACCTACCTTCTTGATTGGCGGTGATGCTCCACTTCCCAATGAGCTCAACGCCTGCTAGGCTCACTTTGGAAGAGAGAATAAAACTACATCTATGTGAATCCCTGCAGCATCCAGCGACCTGTGGTCTCTGACTCAGAGCCCAACGTCAGAAGAGCTTTCAAGAGGGTGAACCCTCGCAAGGCGCCAGGCCCTGATGGTGTACCTGGTAAAACTCTGAAAACCTGTGCCAACCACCTGCCAGGAATTTTCAAGGACATCTTCAATCTCTCACGGCTGCAATCAGCGGTTCCTACCTGTCTCCAAAGGGCAACCATCATAACATCATAACCATCTACAACAGATTCTGACTGCCTTCAACCGTGCATACACGAAACTTGGACTTACCATCAATTCCAAGAAGGCTCAGATCATCTATCAACCGTCACCAATTGAGACAAATCGGATAGAACCATCATTTCAACTTGACGAAACAACCCTGAACAACATGGACCACTTTCTGTATCTTGGAAGTCACCTGTCCTCCAATGTCGACCTTAATGCCGAGATCCAACATCGTCTTAAATGCGCTGGAACAGCTTTTGGACGTCTCCGAACAAGAGTCTTTCATGATCGTGACATCCGAACAGACACCAAAATGTTGGTGTACAAAGCAGTGGTAATCCCAACGCTCCTGTCTGCATCAGAAACCCGGACAACATACCAACGATATCTGAAGGCACTTGAAAAGTTCCATCAACGCTGTCTTCGAAACATCTTGAATATCAGCTGGGAAGATAGAATAACCAACGTCAGTGTGCTAAATGAAGCAAAGACAACAAGCACCGAAGCCTACGTCATCAAGAACCAACTAAGATGGAGCGGTCATGTTGTTCAGATGAAAGATGAACGTCTGCCAAAACAAATCTTCTACTCCCAGCTTAAAGAAGGCAAACGTAAAAGAGGCGGACAACAGAAGAGATTCAAAGACGTCTTAAAAACCAACATGTAGAAATGTAACATCGACATCAACAATTGGGAAACCAATGCCAAGGACAGGAAACTCTGACAAGCCATCATCCGAGAAGGAACAGCAACTTTCGAAGCCAACAGATGTGCAGAATTAGAAGAAAATGCAAAGAGAGGCAGCAACAACCAAAGCCCGATCTGCCATCTGGAACTACCTGTCCTGAATGCAGAAGAACTTTCAAAGCCAAGATTGGACTCAAAAGACACTTGAGAGCCCATAAGTAGATCAACAGAACGAAAACCATCACCCTCGATCTCGAGGGATAGCCACGATGACGACATAACAGTGCCCAAGAAGAGAGGGTGAGCTGCCTGAATACTATCACCCAGTGGCATCCACATCACACCCTCCGTTCTCATCAACAAACTCCAAAACCTAGACCTCTGAACCTCCTCTGTAACAGGATCCTTGACGTCCTCACTGGGAGACCACAGTCTGTGCAGATTAGAAAATAACGTCTTCTCTCTGACTGTCAAGGGTGTTTGCAGAGCCCACTGTTCTACTCTCTCTACACTCACGAGTGTGGGGCTAGGAACTGCTTAAATGCCACCTAGCAATTTGCCAGTGACATACCTACTGTTGGCGGAATTTCAGACGGTGATCAGGAGCACAATAAATCAGCTGGTTGAGTGGTGTTGGAGTACAATGTTGGTAAATGTGAGGTCATCCACTTTGGAAGGAAAAATGAAAGAGCAGATTATTATTTAAATTGTAAAATATTGCAGCACGCTGCTGTGTAGAGGGACGTGGGAGTGCTTGTGCATGAATAACAAAAATTGGTTTGCAGGTGCACCAGGCTATCAAGAAGACAAATGGAATGTTGGCCTTCATTGCTAGAGGGATTGAATTTATTTTATATTCATTTACGGGACGTGGGCATTGCTAGCTTAGCCAGCATTTATTGCCCATCCCTAGTTGCCTTTGGGGAGGTGGTGATGAGCTGCCTTCTTGAACCGCTGCAGTCCCTGAGGTGTAGGTACACCCACAGTGCTGTTATGGAGGGGATTCCATGATTTTGACCCAGCGACAATGGTGATATGTTTCCAAGTCAGGATGGTGAGTGACTTGGAGGGGGATTTCCAAGTGCTGGTGTTCCCAGGTATCTGCTGTTCTCGTCCTTCTAGATGGTAGTGGTCGTGGGTCTGGAAGGTGCTGCCTTAGGAATTTAAGAGCAGGGAGGTTATGCTGCAACTGTACAGGGTACTGGTGGGTCTGCACCTAGAGTACTGCATGCAGTTCTGGTCTCCTTACTCGAGGAAGGATATACTGGCTTTGGAGGTGGTGAAGAGGAGGTTCACCAGAGATGAGGGGGAGATTGAGTCGCCTGGGACTATAGTACTCACTGGAATTCAGAAGGATGAGAGGAGATCTTATAGAAACATATAAAATTACGAAAGAGACAGATAAGATAGAGGCAGGAAAGTTGTTTCCACTGGTGGGTGAGACTAGAACAAGGGGACATAGCCTCAAGATTCGGGGGAGTAGATTTAGGACAGAGATGAGGAGGAACTGCTTTTCCCACAGAGTGGTGAATCTGTGGAATTCTTTGCCCAATGAAGCAGTGGAGACTACCTCAGTAAATATATTTAAGACAAGGTTGGATAGATTTTTGCATGGTAGGGGAATTAAGAGTTATGGGGAAAAGGCAGGGAGGTGGAGATGAGTCCATGGCCAGATCAGCCATGATCTTATTGAATGGGGGAGCAGGCTCGATGGGCCGAATGGCCGACTCCTGCTCCTATTTCTTGTGCTCTTATGTGTCGCAGCACCAATCTTGTACTCAACATCATTAAGTCCAAGGAACTGATTGTGGACTTTGGGAAGGGGAACTCGAGGGAACACACTCCAGTCCTCATCGAGGGATCGGTAGTGGAAAGGGGCATCAGCATCTCTGAGGATCTGCCCTGGGCCCAATATACAAAGAGGGCATGACAGAGGCTATATTTCATTCGGAGTTTGAGGAGAACTGGTGTGTCATCTGATGGCATGAACATCATTTCTCAGACTTCTGGTAATGCCCCCCACCCCTCTTCACCATTTCTCATCCCCTTTGACCCTCTCTCACCTTATCTCCTTGCCTGCCCATCACCTCCCTCTGGTGCTCCTCCCCCCTTTTCTTTCTTCCATGGCCTTCTGTCTCTTTCACCAGTCAACCTCCCAGCTCCTTACTTCATCCCTCCCCCTCCAGGTTTCACCTATCGCCTGGAGTTTCTCTCTCCCCTCCCCCACCTTTCAAACCCACTCCTCAGCTTTTTTTCTCCAGTCCTGCCGAAGGGTTCCGTCCCGAAACGTCGACTTTACACCTTTCCATGGACGCTGCCTGGCCTGCTGAGTTCCTCCAGCATTTTGAGTGTGCTGCTTGGATTTCCAGCACCTGCTGATTTTCTCTTGTTTGCGAATGGACACTGGCCTCCCCCAGCACCCAGGACACCTTCAAAAGGTGATGACTCAAAATGGTGGCATCCATCATGAAGGACCCCCTTCACCCAGGACATGTCCTCTTCTCATCGCTACCATCAGGGAGGAGGTGCAGGAGCCTGAAAGACACACACTCAATGTTTCAGGAACAGCTTCTTCCTCTCCGCCATCAGATTTCTGAATGGACAATGAACTCATGAACACTACCTCAGTATTTTCCGCAAACACGAGGAATTCTGCAGATGCTGGAAATTCAAGCAACACACATCAAAGTTGCTGGTGAACGCAGCAGGCCAGGCAGCATCTCTAGGAAGAGGTACAGTCAACGTTTCAGGCTGAAACCCTTCGTCAGGACTAACTTTCGCAAGGGGGAATGGGCAAATCCTGCTCCTTCGCGTTGTGCAAAGCTAATAGAGAAGAAGAAAGCCCTTAACTTCGAGTGGAGTCAGTGGGACGCCGTCATGACAGCGGATTATTTTAGATTATGAGAACACTCAGTCCTCTTTTATTGTCATTTAGAAATGCATACATGCATTAAGAAATGATACAATGTTTCTCCAGAGTGATATCACAGTAAACAGGACAAATCAAAGACTAACACTGACAGAACCACATAATTATAACATATAGTTACAGCACTGCAAAGCAATACCATAATTTGATGAAGAACAGATCATAAGCACAGTAAAAATAGTCTCAAAGTCCCCAAGTCAATCGACTCCCGAATCCCTGATAGCAGGCGGCAAAAGGGAGAAACTCCCTACCATAAACCTCCAGGCACCGTCAACTTGCCGTTACCTTGGAAGCAGCTGACCACAGCCGACACTGAGTCCATCCGTCCGAAAACTCCGAGCTTCCGAGCAGTCTCCCGAGCGCCATCCTCTGCCGAGCGCCTTCGACCTCTCCCCGGCCGCTGAAACACGCAAAGCCAAGGATTTCGAGGCCTTCAGCTCCGGAGATTCCGGTTACCACACAGTAGCAGCGGCAGCGAAGCGGGCATTTCAGAAATTTTCCAGATGTTCCTCCATGCTCTCACGTCTATCTCCATCAAATCAGGATTGTGCATGGTCCCCTACTTGACAGATAACAGATATCATCACCGAAGTGGCCGCGCGCTTTCTTTTAGCGAGCTTTCTTATTTTTACGAGGCCGAGTTGCTAGCTCGATGCTCAACCCAGCACAGATGGAAAGTGAGCAAGGGAGCCGGCTGGATTCGAACTCGGGAGCCTTTGCTCCAAAGTCCGGAGCTGGTGCCACTACGCCACCAGCCGGCAAAGCTAATAGAGACTTATCCAAAAAGACTTCCGGCTGTAATAGCTGCCAGAGGTACTTCAACAAAATACTGAGTTCAGGGAGGTGAATACTATTGAACTGCTGACATATCAGGCTTCCAGTTTTTAGTTTTTCATGCCTTACAATTTTCCCTGTTTTTTAGCTTCTACTGTGAAAAAAGAGCATGTGATTCACAAATAAAAACCCTCAGTGAAATTGATCAAAATCCCTGGTTGTAATGTTATGTGAACAAAGGGTTAGGGACTGAATACTTTTTCAAGGCACTGTCCCACATTGGGTGCCATCTTAGTTACTTTGTCTCTCTCTTTGCTTAGAAGAGCTCTATCACTGGTTGTGTTCAATTTCCCTTTGTTTTATCAATGCTTAATAAAATGACAATGAAGCAACAAGTTTTGTACCTTGCTCCTGACTTCTGGAAGAACCTGGGATTCAAACATCAAAATCCAACAGTGGTCACCGCTGTGATATAAGAAATACATCAGGCGACCGTTAAATGAATGAAGAAGGGATAAGATCTGCCCCAGTAACAATAGGGCACCAGAGGATCCACCCAACAATACTGACAGGACATTGAAAAGGTAGCACGTCTGATAATCCACATCACCGTCTGGTGTGGAGGGACCACTGCACAGGATTGGAACCAGCCTCCCCAGCATTGAGGACATCTTCAACGGGCGATGCCTCAAAAAGGCGGCTTCTATAATTAAGACACCCCAGCATCCAGGGATATGCCTTTTCCCATTGCTACCATCAGGGAGGAGGGACAGGAGCCTGAAGACTCACACTCAATGCTTTAGGGAACAGCTTCTTTCCCTCCACCATCAGATTTCTGAATGGACAATGAACCCTACCTCGCTATTTCTGTTCTCTTTTTACGCTGCCTATTTAATATATATTTTATCACAATTGTCACACTATTTAGTATATTTTATGCATTGCAAAGCAACGAACCTCATGACACGTCAGTGAAGATAAATCGAATGCTGATTCTAATTACAGTGTTCACTCATTGGATGGAAGTGTCAGTCTGAGTTTTCTCTGTGTGATTTAAAACACACAGCTACCTGGTTGAAAGGCAACGGTGATGTTAATTTGCTTGTCAATTGGGAGCCGGGCATTGGAATCGAAGAGCCCAGCTTGTGCATGCCGATCAAGATATCTATCTGTGCCGGTCCCATATATATCACTCTAACTCTTTCCCATCCATGTGCCTGTTCAAATGATCTTTTAAACACTGCGATCATTCCTGTTGCTATGGCCTCCTCTGGCAGCCCTTTCCATAAAGGCAACGCTCTCTGTAACTCCGAACGAACAGTCCCAAGACCGGCTGCCGAAGGAGGAGGGCTGTCCATGGGGCTAGCAACTGCATCCCGTTAAAAACCCAGTGCTACTGAAAGACCAACAGAAGCTGTAAAGGCCTCGCCCCTGGGTGAGGGAGGATACACCAAGAAGGTGGGCCACACCTGGGGACAACTTGAAAGGCTGGCCCAGGACAGGGGCCTCTGGTGAGGTGCTGCTGGTGGTTTGTGCCCCAGTGGGGGCGATGGGCTTAAGAAGAGTTGAGGGAAGTTCTTACTGAAGTGCCTGTGTATAAAGTCACGAGGAGTGTAGATAAGGTGGACGGGATAAAGAAAAAGAAGGTGGGTGGTCAACTACAGTGCCAATGGTCAGTGGTCAGCGATCATGGTCAATTCTCTGTAAGGAACTTGCACATTCTCCCTGCGACCACATTCCAAAGACGTACGGGTTAGAGTTAGAGAGCTGTGGGCAGGCTATGTTGGCACTGGAAGCATGGAGACACTTGTGGGCTACCCACAACACATTCTTGGATTGTGTTGTTCGTTAACACACACAACAATTTCAATGTCTGAATGTGTGTGTGGCATATAAAGCCAATCTGCTCTAAGCTAATCTAAACTAAACTGCCCCTCAGATCCCTTTTAAACCTTTCCCCAACTTGAACTGTCTTTGAACTTTAGACTCACCTGCTCTGGGAAAAAGACTGTTCCCATTCACCTTATCTACAGCTCTCATGATTTTATATACAAGCACTTCAATAAGATCTCCCCTCAGCCTCTCCCTTTACTCTTCTCCTTATATCACGATCCCTCCAGTCCTGCTAACGTTCTCGTGGTTCTTCTCTGCACCCTTTCTAGCTGAATGACATCCTTCCTACAGCTCGGTGACCAGAACTGAGCACAAAACTCCAGTCTCTCACTGAAATAAATTATACAATTGCTCGGCTGCTGAGCTCAAAGCCCTGACTGAGCACTCCAAAGTCTTCCTTCACCACCCTCTACCCGAGCCACCACTTAACAAACTACACACTTGAACTCTTATGTCCCAGCAACAGAAAGGAGGGACGGGAGGATGAATACAGGGCCCTGGTGGGGGACTTTGTCAAAGGGTGTTAGCTGAATCTGCAGCTCAACATCAGTGAGATGAAAGAGATGGTGATGGACTTTAGGAAGACTAAGCCTCCACTGCTCCCTGTTACTATTGATGGTGAGGACACGGATGTGGTGAGGACCTACAAGTACCTGGGGTGAACCTGGATGAGAGACTTGAGTGGAGCATCAACACAGAGGCTGTGTACAAGAAGGGCCAGAGTTGCCTCTACTTCCTGAGGAGACTGAGGTCCTTAGGAGTATGTGGGCCTCTCCTTCACATGTTCTACCAGTCTGTGGTCGCCAGTACAATCTTCTATGGGGTGGTGTGCTGGGGCAATGGCATCAACACAATTGATGCCAACAGGCTCAATAAACTGATTAGAAAGGCTGGCTCTGTTATAAGAGTCAAACTGGACACACTGGAGGCTGTGATAGAACAAAGGACCCTACAGAAAACCCTGGCAATTCTGGACAATGCTTCTCACCCTCTGCACGCCACCTAGGCTGAACAGAGGAGCACTTTTAGTAATAGACTAAGACAACTGCTCTGCTCCAAAGAGCGCTATGTGAGATCATCCTTATCCTCGGCCACTAAGCTCTATATGAGTCAACCTATAGCCAGAGAAGTGATGACCCCATTCCCCTCCTGTTAGATTGAGGTAATTTATTTTTTATTCTTTCTTACTTCTCCTAATATTTGTATATCTGTGCACTTGTAATGCCACTGTGACACTGTAATTTCCTTTGGGGATCTATCTATTCTACAACCCTCTCCAAGGCTCTACCATTTACTCTGCAAGTCCTGCCTTGGTTTAATGGACCAAAACGCAGCACCTCGCATGACAGAGTGAGATTCCGTCTGGCATTCCTCGGCCCTCTTCCCCCGCTCATCTAGATCCTGCTGCAATCTCAGACAACCTTCGTCACCGTCCGCTACACTCCTATTTTGGTGTCATCTACAAACTTACTAACCACGTTTACGACATTGTCACCCAAATCGTTAGTATACTTGACAAACAACAATAGACCCACGCTGATGGTCGTGGGTCACCACTGGTCACAGGCCTCCAATCTGAATAGCCGCCACTACCATCTATGTGACTGCTTCCACCGAGCCAATTTTGTCTCCGATTGACATTGCTGTCTTGTTGCCGTTGTTGTCTGTGTTGTTCTGCTGAACACTGTGGGCACGCCATGTCGATGCTGGAATGCGTGGCTGCCCCTACACCTCCTTGTCAAACGATGGATTTCACTGTCTGTTTCGACGTATGTGTGATAAATAAATCTGAATTGAAACTTCATCTGACTGTGTACTTGTAGATAGAGGTTGTAGGTTTTGGGTGCCATTAGGTGACTCACTCCCCACAGGATACCCAGCATCTGGCCTGCCAAATCAGCCACGTATTTTATGTAGCTGGTCCAGTAATCCATAGGGCCATGATGGTGGGGAACTTAGCAGTGAGTGTGAAGGGTGAGTGATTATGCCCTCTTGTTGGACATGATTGCTGTCATGTTGCAACTCTGTAGCATGAGGGGTACTTGCTGCCTATCAGCTCAAGAGAATTTTGTCTAGCTTTTGGTATACACCCTCCAAGAGGACCACAAGCTCGTCACAGGAGCCGGAGGCTTGCGTGTCTCAATGACCCGGAGAGCTGGCTGGAGTCAGGGCTTGATGATTTGGCTCTTCGGAGGGTCACCCATTCCAGACAGGTCAAAGGGTAGAGGCCAGACTAAGAGTGATCCACCAGTCCTCCAGGTTCAGGAGTTCGGCTGAGGGCTAACAACCCTAACTGGCCAAACAAAATTGTTACGAAGATTCCTTCTACCCCTGAGTGCGATGGTATTCCTGAGTCTCCACCTGGGACTCGCGTGACTGACAGTAGTGAAGATCAGGAGGAAGCTACTGAAATGATGAAGGAAGCCCTGAACACCACCAGGGCTGGAAGAACTTCAGTGCTGCCCCAAGTACCAACAGCATAACAGGCAGTAAGTAAGTAAATCTGTTTTACACAGATCTGGGCTGCTCCACACTTCAACTGTATCTACGTGAGACATTAACTCAACTTCTATCACCAGATGCCCTACCATCTGGGCTGAGGTATTTTCCCACAGCTACCATTGGGCAGAAGCCTGAAGTCCCACACCACCAGGTTCAGGAGCAGCTAATTTCCTTCAACCATTTGGTTCTTGAATGAATCAGCACTCAAGAAAGAGTTAGATAGAGCTCTTAAAGATAGCGGAGTGAAGGGACATGGGGATAGGGCAGGAACTGGATACTGATTGTGGATGATCAGCCATGATCACAGTGAATGGCGGTGCTGGCTCGAAGGGCCGAATGGCCCACTCCTGCACCTATTGTCTATTGTCTATATAGCACGACCCTAATCACTAGCTCAGCATTGCAGCAGATCGGCCGCTTTGCAGGATGAAGGACTTTGTATGTTTTTTATCCTAGTTATTCTCCTTCTTGTATATTTTTGTATAGTATATGAGGAACTTGTGTTTCTCTTGGGAATGTTGTGATGCTCTGTACCTGTGATGCAGCTACAAGTAAGTTTTTCACTGCACCCAAGCACAGGTGGACTTGTGACAGTGAACTCAAATCGATTTCCTTTGCTCAGGACATTAAGCAAGCATCAGTTCACATCAGTGTATAATCCCTTTTGCTGCCCTTATGATGAAGGACTGAAGATAGTTGGTTTTAGGACATTGCCCTTCACAGTGATCAGCGGCTGGATCTTGGGGCCCATGCTGACACTCCATGAAGATGGCTACAGGTTGATAGGGCGGATGAGAAGGCATACCGTGCTTGTCTTTATTAGTGGAGGCAATGAGCTCAAAAGGCAGGAAGTTATGCTGCAGCTTTTTAAAACTCTAGTTAGGCCGCATTTGGAGTATTGCATACAGTTCCGGTCACCCCATTATAGGAAGGATGTCCGGGCTTTGAGGAAGATGCTAAGTACATAGTACAAAGCAAATTTACTATTTTAGTAGGCAGCCGTCAATCCCAGGGGTTCATGGGTTTGCGCCCCCAGTGGACTGTGTCCTCTGCAGGGCACAAGCCTGGGCGGGAAGGTTTAAAGAACCATCTGTCGCCCATGCTGCGGGCTCCCCCTCTGCACGTCACTGGTGCAGTCCCAGGGAAGGGCAAACACCGATACAGCTCGGCACCGGTGTCGTCACAGAGGTTGTCAGAGTGAAGTTACAAGCAACATCTAACTGCCTTAGGGACCCCGGCTCCGGATTTCTTACTCTCCAAGCCTTTCCCATGGGTGAGTATGGCCACAAGGCAGTGGGTAGGTTTAAAATCAGAGTTATCCTTCTCCAAATTTAATATCAAAGTACATATATGTCACCATATACAACCTGAGACTTATTTTCCAGTGGGCATTCACATTAAATCCTAGAAACAGAATAGAATCAATGAAAGACCGCACCCAAAAGGACGGACAACAACCAGTGTGCGAAGGACAAAGAACTGTGCAAACACAAAAGAGAATAAATAAACAAACTAGCAAATAAACAGACAGAAAGACAAATAAGTAAACAAGCAAGCAATAAATATTGAGGGCATGAGATGAGGAGTCCTTAAGACTGAGTCGATAGGTTGTGGGAATAGTTCAGTGATGGGGTGAGTGAAGTTATCCCCTCTGGTTCAGGAGCCTGATGGTTGAGGGGTAATCACTGTTCCTGAACCTGGTGCTGTGGGTCCTGAGGCTCCTGTACCTCCTTCCTGATGGCAGCAGCGAGAAGAGAGCATGGCCTGGGTGGTGGGGGTCCCTGATGACGGATGCTCTTTTCCTGCGACAGTGCTCCATGTAGACGTGGTCGATGGTAGAGAGGGCTTCACCAGTGATGGGCTGGACCATGTCCACTACTTTTTGTAGGATTTTCCATTCAAGAGTATTGGTGTTTTCAGTCAATAAACTCTCCACTACACATCTGTAGAAGCAAAAGAAAATCTGAAGATGCTGGAGATCCAAAGCAACACACACAAAATGATGGAGGAACTCAGCGGGGCCAGGCAGCATCTACAGAAAAAAGTAAACGGTCGATGTTTCGGGCCAAGACCCTTCATCAGGACTGGAGGAAAAAGGATGAGGAGTCACAGTTAGAAGCTGGGGGGTCGGTGGAGGAAGAAACACAAGGTGTTTGGTGAAATTGCGAGGTCGAGAGATGAAGTAAAGAAGTTGATTGGTGAAAGAGATACAGGGCTGGAGAAGGGGGAGTCTAATAGGAGCGGTACAAGGCCATGGAAGACAGGGAAGAGGAGGAACACCAGAGGGAGGCAATGGGCAGGTAAGGAGATAAAGTGAGAGAGGGAAAAGGGATTGAGGAATGGTGAGGGAGGGGGGCAGCGTTACTGGAAGTTTGAGAAATCGATGTTCATGCCTTCAGGTTGGAGGCTACTCAGACAGATTATAAAGTGTTGCTCCTCCGACTGAGTGAGGCTTCATTGCGACAGTAGAGGAGGCCATGGACTGACATGGCGGAGTGGGAATGGGAAGTGAGGTGAAAATGGGTGGCCACTGGGAGATCCTGCTTTTTCTGGCGGATGGAGCGTAGGTGTTCAGCGAAGCGGTCTCCCAATCTACAAAGTATATTGGGTCTCATGGATATACAGGAGACCACACCGGGAGCACCGGATACAGTAGATGACCCCAACAGATTCACAGGTAAAATGTCACCCCACCTGGAAGGACTGTTTGGGGTGCTGAATGGTAGTGAGGAAGGAGGAGGGGCAGGTGTTGCACTTGTTCCGATTACAAGGATGTGCCAGGAATGAGATCAGTGAGGAGGGATGAATGGACAAGAGAGTTGTGTAGGGAGCGATCCCTGCGGAAAGCAGAAAGTGGGGGCGGGGGGAGGGAAAGATGTGCTTGGTGGTGGGATCCCACTGGAGATGGCAGAAGCTACAGAGAATTATTTGCTGGAAGAGGAGGGTGGTGAGGTAGTAGGTGAGGACAAGAGGAACCCTGTCCATGGTAGGGTGGCAGGAGGATGGGGTGAAAGTAGACATGTTTGAAATGCAAGAGATGCAGTTGAGGACAGTGTTGTTGGTGGAAGAAGGGAAGCCCCTTTCTTTGAAGAAGGAGGACATCTTTGCTCTGGAATGAAAAGCCTCATCCTGTGGGCAGATGCGGTGGCGACGGAGGAACGAGGAGAAGGCTTTTACAGGTAGCAGGGTATAGTCCAGCTGGTTGTGAGAGTCCATGGGTTTATAATAGACATCAGCAGATAAGCTGTCTCTGGAGATAGAGGCAGAGACATTGAGAAAGGGAAGGGAAATGGACCAGGTGAATTTGAGGGCAGGGTGGAAGTTGGAGGCTAAGTTGATGAAGTCAACGAGCTCCGCATGGGTGCAGGAAGCAGCACCAATGCAGTCATCAATGTAGGGTGAGAAAAGTTGGGGAGTGACTCCAGTATAGGGAGTTTCTATAGAAGTATGTCAAAGTTCTAGATGTCATGCTGAATCTTTGCAAATTTCTGAGGAAGTGGAGACACTGCCATACTTTCTTCGTAATTGCACTTACATGCTGGGCCTGTACAGATTCTCTGAAATGATAACACTGAGGAATTTAAAGTTGCTGACCCTCTCCACCTCTGATCCCCTGATGAAGACTGGCTCATGGACCTCTGGTTTCCTCCCTCTGAAGTCAGTAATCAGCTCCTTGGTCTTGCTGATGTTGAGTAAGGGGTCGTTGTTGTGGCACCACCCAGCCAGATTTTCAATCTCCCTCCCGTGTGCTGAATCGGCCAATGGTAGCAGTGTTGTCAGCAAACTTAAATATGACACATGACATAGAAACATTTCGAATGTTGAAAGGCATGGACAGAGTGGATGTGGCAAAATTGTTTCCCATGGTGGGGGAGTCTAGTACGAGAGGGCATGACTTAAGGATTGAAGGGCGCCCTTTCAGAACAGAGATGCGAAGAAATTTTTTTAGTCAGAGGGTGGGGAATCTGTGGAATTTGTTGCCACGGGCGGCAGTGGAGGCCAAGTCATTGGGTGTACTTAAGGCAGAGATCGATAGGTATCTGAGTAGCCAGGGCATCAAAGGTTATGGTGAGAAGGCGGGAGAGTGCGACTAAATGGGAGAATGGATCAGCTCATGATCAAATGGCGGAGCAGACTTGATGGGCCGAATGGTCGACTTCTGCTCCTTTGTCTTATGGTCTTATGGACGTTGGAGCTGTGCTTAGCCACACAGTGAATAAAGTGAGAAGCGCAGGGGTCTAAGCATGCAGCCTTGTGGTGCCCCTGTGCTGATGGAGATTGTGGAGGAGATGTTGCCTATCCGAACTGACTGGGGTCTGCAATGAGGAAATCGAGGATCCAATTGCACAAGGTGGTAGTGAAGCCAAGGTCTTGAAGCTTATTGATTAGTTTTGAGGTTTGCAAGGATGCAGGAGGGCACGTGTGCAAAAGGAGGTTGGACAAACGGGAGCAGCAGAAGGTGAGGGGAGCTCTGACAGAAGCCTGTAAGTTTATGAGAGATATAGAGTAGACAAACAGTACTTTACTTTATTGTCGCCAAACAATTGATACTAGAGCATACAATCATCACAGCAATATTTGATTCTGCGCTTCATGCCCCCTAGAGTACAAATCAATAGTAAATAGTAAAAATTTAAATTATAAATCATAAATAGAAAATAGAAAAGGGTAAGTAAGGTAGTGCAAAAAAACCGAGAGGCAGGTCCGGATATTTGGAGGGTACGGCCCAGATCCGGGTCAGGATCCATTCAGCAGTCTTATCGCAGGTGGAAAGAAACTGTTCCCAAATCTGGCCGTACGAGTCTTCAAGCTCCTGAGCCTTCTCCCGGAGGGAAGAGGGACGAAAAGTGTGTTGGCTGGGTGGGTCGTGTCCTTGATTATCCTGGGTATCTTTTTACCAGGGTTAAAATGTCTAATACCTCAGGGACAGCATTTAAGGTGAGGGGGGGGGGTAATTTCAAAGGAGCTATGAGAGGCAAGTTTTTTTTACACAGAGAGCGGTGTGTGCCTGAAATACGTTGCCTGGGGTGGGGGTAGAGGCAGGGACTTTTAGAGAATCGTTTAGCTAGAGATATGAATCAAAACTGTCAAAACGTGGAACGACCCTCACAGTCCCCGATGACCCTATGATATCAGTTTCTGAGGCCACGGAACTCACGGAAAGCATCTGGTCCAGATAGAGCACCTGGCAACTACCAAAGACCTGTGCTGATCAGATGACTGAGGTATTCACCAAGATCTTTAACCTCTCGCCTCATTAGTCTGTGGTACAAACCTGCTTCAAGCAGGCTTCAGTTATACCGGTGCCCGAGAAGAACTTGGTGACCTGCTTCAATGACTATCATCCAGGAGCGCTTACATCCACAGTGATGAAGTGCTTTGGGAGATTGGTGATGAAACGTATCAACTCCTACCAGAGAAGCAACTTGGATCCTCTCCAATTTGCCCACCGGAGCAACAGGTCCACAGCAGATACCATTTCACTAGCTCTTCACTCAACCCTGGAACATCTGGACGGCAAAGGTGCATCCATCAGGATGCACCTTCTCGACTTCAGCTTGGCATTCAGCACTATCAATTCCTCAAAGTTATTCGACAAGCTTCAAGACCCTTGACTCAATATTTTCCTGTGCAACTGGATCCTTCCTTTCATCACCTGCAGACCCCAGTCGGTTTGGACTGGCAACAACATCTCCACAATCTCCATCAACAACAGGTGCACCACAGGGCTGTGTGCTTAGTCCCCTGCTCTACTCACTTTATACTTAGGACTGAGCTCCAAGCCACGTTCGAGTTTGCTGACGACACCACGATTGTAGGCCAAAGCAAAGGGGGTGAAGAGTCAGCATAAGGGAAGGAGATTGAAAAGGTGCCACTCAATGTCAGCAAGACCAAGATGATTATTGACTTCAGGAGGAAACCAGAGGTCCATGAGCCAGTCCTCATCGGGGGGGTCAGAGGAGGAGATGGTCAGCTACTTTAAATTCCTCCGCGTTATCAATTTGGAGGCCCTGTTCTGGGCCCAGCTTGTCAGTGCAATGACAAAGAAAGCATGGCAGTGGCTCTACTTCCTCAGAAGTTCGTGAAGGTTCGGTATGACATCTAAAACTTTGACAAACTTCTGCAAAAGTGTGGTGGAGAGTATATTGACTGGATCCATCATGGCCTAGCATGGGAACACTAGTGAGCTTGAACAAAAGGTCCCACAAAAGAGGTGGATATGGCCCAGTCCCTCACGGGTAAAGTCCTCCCCACCACTGAGCACATCTACACAGGGCGCTGTTTCAGGAAAGCAGCATCCATCATCGAGGACCCCCACCACCCAGACCATGCTCTTTTCTTGCTGCTGCCATCAGGAAGTAGTGCAGGAGCTTCAGGACCCACCGCGCCAGGTTGAGGAGCAGTTACTACCCCTCAACCATCAGGCTCTTGAACCAGAGGGGATAACTTCACTCAACGTCACCTGCCCAAACACTGAACTGTCCCCACAACCTATAGACTCACTTTCAAGGACTCTTCATCTCGTGTTCCTGATATTTATTGAGCTTGTTTATTTGTTTATTTATTATTTCTTTCTCTTTGTATTTGCAAAGTTTGCTGTCTTTTGCACACTGGTTCTGTGCCCAGTTGGTGTGGTCTTTCATTGATTCTATTATAGTTATTGGATTTATTGAGTATACCTGTAAGAAAATGAATCTCGGAGTATATAGTGACATATATGTACTTTGGTAATAAATTTACCTTAAACTTTGAAAAGATAGAGTGGATGAAAGAAGGTTCGTTTGGTACTACAAAACTTGAAGGGCTGAACTATTCCATGTCAGGAGTCACAGTCTCTGGAAAGGAGTGTAGAGAGAGATATTGGCGAGGACAGCAGCTGCCCTGTCTTTTAATAGCAAGCAGACGTCTACCAGGCCCAAATACAGAGGGTTGCATGATCCGCGACAGCTTAGCAACCAATCCTCGTCTGGGCACGGCCTCTTCCCAGGGTGGGAACAGTCCCAAGCCAGCTGATTAAATTCTCTCAGGGTGAGTTTCAGAGACAAGGGGGAGATATCATCTGGGTGAGAGAGATTCGAGCGGCCACTTTGCCACTGGAAATCCTCCTTTCCTGCCCTCTCAATCACTCCGCACCACCGAGCCTTACCTTTATCTTCTTTCTTCTTTCGTCGCGAGGAGGCAAATTAAAAATACAAAATGGAGGCCATCAAGAAAAAGATGCAGATGCTGAAACTGGACAAGGAGAATGCCCTCGACAGAGCAGAGCAGGCTGAAGCCGATAAGAAAGCAGCAGAGGAGAGGAGCAAACAGGTAAGAAAGGGGGAATATCATTTTAATTTCACTGCTCATTGAACAAGGGTGACCACACCATATGGGTGGTAGATTTAATATCCAACCCCATCAACATTTCACACACCGGTGTATTTTTCACTACTGTAATGGCAAACGTGCCCCTCGCTAGATCATTAGTGATTGATAGTAATGTTCTTAAGCATCACTACATCATACCTTCATCATATCATTACTATTGTTGGCTGTCCGTCGTATCCAACGATGACAGGAGAAGCAGGCGGGAGTATTTTTAAAGTGGAAACGCATTGCACAGGATCAGTTCTGCTCTCTCGACTTTGGAACTCCAGGTCCAGTCGTAGAGTAGTCGTCACAATTTGGAGTCTTCCTTGGTTGCAGTGAATGACCATGACTTCTTCTGTGCCTTGTTATTAGTAGCATTTATACAGTAATCGTTACTATACTGATCACTGTAAGATTTGCCATAACCTTTAAACTTCACTGTAACCTGAATATACTCTGCAATTTTGTTTCACAAACTGATTATCCACACCAACACCACCATCCCGTAACACTCTTCATGTTTAAAGATTCAAAGGTTAATTTATTATCAAAGTATGTACGCAGTATACAACTCTGACATTCGTCTTCTCCAGATAGCCACGAAACAAAGAAAACCACAGGAGTCAGTTCAGAGAGAAACTGCAAACTCACCCCTCCGCACAAAAAAACAGTAACACAATCATCAACCCCCCCAAACATTCCTCCCGCTGCACAAAAAAACTTTCAAAACACAACAAGAGTTTTAACCCTCAAACCTCCTTTCTGCACAAAAAAATTTTCAAAATGCAACAAGAACATTGACTACCAAACACCCCTCCCGTTGTACAAAAAACTTTTGAAACACAAGAACATTGACCCCCAAAACCCCCTCCCCTACACAAAAAAAACTAACAAAACATTGACCCCCAAAACCCCCTCCCCCACACAAAAAAACTAACAAAACATTGACCCCCAAAACCCCCTCCCCCACACAAAAAAAATCAACAAGAAGGAATTGGCGAAAACACAGAACATAAAAGCCCTTCCTTCCCCTTATGATAACTCAACAACGCATGAAGTATGATGATCATACACTCCATATCTTCACACCAACAATTAACACCATGACACTAGATCATTTTAAAACTAGAATGGCCCCATAATGTAATGTTCTGATCTCAATCAATTACAGCTTGGGGGTGGGAGCTCAGAATTAAATTTCGACATCATCCGTAAGGAGCTTGTACGTTCTCCCCATGACCATGTGGGTTTCCTCTGGGTGCTCTGGTTTCCTCCCATAGTCCAACTATGTAGCAGTTAGGAGGCTAATTGGTCATTGTAAACAATTCTGTAGTTAGATAGTTGGGTTTCTGGGTGGTGCAGCTTGGTGGGTTGGAAGGACCCGTTCTGCACTGCATTTCTAAATAGAATAAAGAATTTAAAAAGCTAAGGGTTTAAGTGCTTCAGTTGGATTCCATGCCCTTGCGTTGAAACGGATGGGAGGTGGAGGAGACGATGCTTGTGACAGATGTAGTCTCAGCCACACTCTTGCCTGCCATCTTGTTATGTAGCTATACGACTGTTTGGTGACCTCGAGTGAAGGGGGTACTGGGCTGACATTCAATCTACAACCTCTCCCTAAAGTCCCAGCAACTGGGGAAAAGGGCTGGTGAGCGGGACTAGCTGGATTGCTCTGGTATGCAAGGGGTGTTGGCTTGATAAACTGAGCAGTCCTCCCACGGTTTTGTGAGCTACATGCAGGACGCTGGAGGAGCTCAGCAGGCCAGGCAGCATCCACGGAGGACAACAAAAAGCCCACGTTTCAGGCAGAAGTGACTCCTCTCCACAGATGCTGAGTTCCTTCCGCATCTTGTGTGCATGGGTTGCTTTGGGTTTCCAGCATCTGCAGGATCTTTTGTGTTTATGGAATTGAGAGAACTTTCTGCCTGACTACAGTCCATACTTTGCTGAGGGAGATATTTTGCATGCGAGCCTGAAAAATATTCAGCCATGCAGGACACCAACAAATTACAGAGTCAAACGTCTGCATATTTTTGTGCAGGAATTGCCCTATAACGTAAAAGAGATTAAATCTTGGTGAGTTCAACTGTAACCTGTCCTATCGGCATCAATAAATCAGTACAGAATGGAATATTCTGATCCACTTGACACTGCAGCAATCCATTTATCTTCAAGATCATTGGGATAATTTATTAGATTTATAGGGAATTCAGTGAACGTATACCAGAAAGGATTCAGGGTTGAGAAATTTAATTTAAATGGTCACAGAAACCCAGACGTTTTGGCTTAAATCCATCAAGTTACTCGCAGCTCTGATGGATGTCTTCAAAGTTATTAAAATCTTTCATTGTGTAAATGAGAAATTGTGTGTCTGGTGGAAAGGTTAAGCATTAACTTAAGAAAATTGTGTAAGGTTCTTGGGCAGACCAGTGGTACAGTAAGTAGAGTTGATTCCTCAAAGTTTCCAAATCCTGGAGACATGCAGATTGCCAGGTTATTTGGCCCCTTGTGTACAGGTGAGTGGCAGGAACCCTGGTATAGGACTCTGGTTAGGCCACATCTGGAGAATTGCATACAGTTCTGGTCGGCCCACTGCAAGATGGATGTTGAAGTTTTGCAGAGGGTGTAGAAGAGGTTTAGCAGGATGCTGTCTGGTTTAGGGGGCATGTGCTATCGCGAGAGGCTAGACAGACTTGGGTTGTTTTCTCAGGACCACAGAGGCTGAGGGGAGATCTGATGGAGGTTTACAGGATTGTAAGAGGCACAGACAGAGTAGGCAAGGTGTATCTATTCCTAGGATATGACTTGCCCTGCATATGACTTTAAATTCTACTAGGCCCACATCCCTGGTAACAAACTTGATATACAGAGCCATTGGCAGCAACACAAACCATGATATACCCTGTACCTTCATCGTATCACACTGATATACCCTGTACCTTCATCGTATCACACTGATATACCCCATATCTTCATTGTATCACACTGATATACCCCGTACCTTCATCGTATCACTGATATACCCCGTATCTTCATCGTATCACTGATATACCCCGTATCCTCATCGTATCACACTGATATACCCTGTACCTTCATCGTATCACACTGATATACCCCGTACCTTCATCGTATCACACTGATATACACCGTATCTTCATCGTATCACACTGATATACTCCCTATCTTCATCGTATCACACTGATATACCCCGTATCTTCATCGTATCTCATTGATATACCCCGTATCTTCATCGTATCACACTGATATACTCCATATCTTCATCGTATCACACTGATATACCCCGTACCTTCATCGTATCACACTGATATACCCCATACATTCATAGTATCACTGATATACCCTGTACCGTCATCGTATCACACTGATATACCCCGTATCTTCATCGTATCACACTGATATACCCCGTACCTACATTGTATCACACTGATATACCCCGTACCTTCATCGTATCACACTGATATACCCTGTACCTTCATCGCATCACACTGATATACCCCATATCTTCATCATATCACTGATATACCCCGTATCTTCATCGTATCACTGATATACCCCGTATCTTCATCGTATCACACTGATATACCCTGTACCTTCATCGTATCACACTGATATACCGCGTACCTTCATCGTATCACACTGATATACCCTGTACCTTCATCGCATCACACTGATATACCCCATATCTTCATCGTATCACTGATATACCCCGTACCTACATCGTATCACACTGATATACCCCGTACCTTCATCTTATCTCACTGATATACCCCGTACCTTCATCGTATCACTGATATACTCCATATCTTCATCGTATCACACTGATATACCCCGTATCTTCATCGTATCACACTGCTATACCGCATACCTTCATCGTATCACACTGATATACTCCCTATCTTCATCGTATCACACTGATATACCCCGTACCTTCATTGTATCACACTGATATACCCCATACACTGATATACTCCACAGCCTTTAATGTTATACTCTGATTTAACCACTTTTTAATAGCAGTTATACTCTTCACTATTCCTTATGATGTATTTACTACAAATGATAATACTTAAAGTTCTGCTCAATGGTTTAATAGTGAGAATACTTTGCTGTTTGTTATTCAGTAATGTGTTTATTAATTTCATTTCTCTCTTTGGTTTCCTTCTGCTTTGCTCACTCTCTGACAGTTGGAGGATGAGCTGGCGGCAATGCAAAAGCGACTGAAGGGTACAGAGGATGAACTGGACAAGTATTCAGAGGCCCTGAAAGATGCCCAGGAGAAACTGGAACTGGCTGAGAAGAAGGCTGCTGATGTAAGTGGGGGCATTCATCTGTTATCCTCATTTATAATTGGATTTCTTTGACTTATTCCTGCCTCCATTCACAACCAAGATACTTACTCACCTCTTGTTAGGCCATTGGTGTTTAGGGCAGCAATGAAGATCCTTGTCTGTCCTTGGCCAGTCAGATATCAAAGGATTCTTCGTTGCTGTGTCCGTAGCAGTTTTATTTTACCATTTAGTGTTGTTAGCCCTGAGCTGAACCCTTGAACCTTAAGGACGGTGGACCACTCTTAGTCTGGCCTTTACCCTTTGACCTCTTGGGCATGGGTGACCATACCAGGAGTGAAAGCATAAAGCCCTGACTCCAGCCAACATAGCTGTCTGGGTCACTGAGGCAGGCAAGCCTCCAAACCACGACAAAGTTGTGGTCCTTTTGGAGATGACAGGGTCAAATCCATTGGATTTCTCATGTATGAGGGCCTCCCCATGTCTGACTCCAAGCTAATCAGAGATTAGTTGGTGGAACCCCAGGCATCTCCGTGATCCGACTACTTTGTCAGAGGATCAAGTAGCAAATTAGCTGACCTTAACCCTCCTTCAGCCATCGGTCTGGGCTCAGTGGGTTGTGTTCTTGATGTTCATGGGCTTAAGTCTCACTCCAACAATTTTAGTTTATAGTTCAGGCCACCAGCACTCAGAAGCTATATCTACAAAGTGGTTTGTTGTCGTACATGAAACATCAAACTGTATGGTTCAGTGTAAATGTGATAAATAAATGAATCAGAATCGGAATGGAATCTTCTACTTGCAATGTCAAATTGAGGCCCTGAGTCGACAGTTTGACATTGCTTTTAGAAGGTTCGACTACACGTATATTGGTTGAAGAAGTGTAAGAGATATTTCTATGATGGCTTTGTGAAATTTCATCCTTCAATCAAAATCTCTCTCTTAAAAGATGAACTGGCTGTTATCCCAGTAATCTTTACATGACCTTGACACGTCCAAATTAGCGGCAGAGATCCCAACAATGGAATAGTGACTACACTTCGAAAAATGCTCTTGACAAGTTAACAATCTGGGACCTCTGAGGTCATAAACGGTGAGCTTAAAACTTTGAAACAGCCTCAAAGGTGAATCTCAGCCCGAATGCGATGTAGGAAGAGTTGAGGCAAAGGCAGTAAGAAATGAGGAGCGAGATGGTTAGTGTGACACTCATATGGCGCCAGTGATCCGGGATGAGTCCCGCCGCTGCCTGTAAGGGGTTTGCACGTTCTCCCTGTTACCACACGGGGCTCAGTTTTTCTCCTCTATTACAAGACATACAGGTGAGCAGATTAATTGGTCACAGGGGTGTAATAGGGTGTAATAGGGTGTAATAGGGGTGTAATAGGGTGACACGGGCTTGTTGGGCCAGAAGGGCCTGTTCACGGACTGTGTTTCTAAATAAAAATAACATTTTAAAAATTGAATTTATAAGTGGTTTTTCTTAGTTGAGAATCCAACCTCATTGGATTGCTGTTCCACAAATTACCGACAAGATACTTATGCAATAGTGCCACTCACTGGAAGTGGAGGGAAAGGTGGTGAAGGTCTAGTGACAAACCGGACTAGTCCCAGTGGATCTAATGCTCCCACATTGAGCGAGCTCCAACCTGTGCAAAAATATCATCACATCATTTGGTAGCATTCTTGCCTCAGAGCCAGAAAGTTGTGCACTTGAAACCAGCTCCAGCCATTTAAGAACAAAGCTAACAGTCAATATTCTCATGTCAGGGTGTCTTGTTCTGTCAGTAATGGCATCTGTTTGGATGAGTTGCCTTGCAAGTCTTCTCTGGCTATTTTGAAGAGCAGAGAAGAACTCTCCAGCATGCTTGTGCAAGTACCTCTCCCTGGATTAATTTCACTGGAGTAGATTTGTCATCACACTGCTGTTTGAGGGAATTTGCTCTGCACAAAGGGCCTGACATGTTTCCTAAATTACAGCAGTGACTACACATATACCTGCTTTCTCTTTCAAGTCATTGACCAGTGCATTAATAACATGACTCTGTGTGTGTGTGTGTGTGTGTGTGTGTGTGTGTGTGTGTGTGTGTGTGTGTGTGTGAGAGGTGAGGGGGCAAGAGAGAGAGAGATGAGAAAGAGATAGAGAGATACAGAGTAACAGAGAAACAAAGAGAGAGAGGAGAGGGATACGGTGAGAGAGAAAGATACAAAGTAAGAGAGAGAGGAGAGAGGCACAGAGTAAGAGGCAGCGAGATACAAAATAAGAGATGGGTGGGGGGACGGTGGGGGTGGGGGAGAGACACACACGACAGACAATCCGACCTAACCAGATATGACAGAAGTCAACCAAAATCTATAATGAATGCATCAGTGCTCATTCAGTCAGCATCTAAAATAAAGTCAGCATTCGACATTCTAGTCCTCTGCTATTCTGAGTAACCGATGTCATCATTACCCGGCAACAAAAGAACGCAATTCCACAGAGGCTTTTTTAAGACTCTCCGGCACCTGTTCTACAGGAGACCCTGCCCTACAGACAGCAAACCGTGTCTCTGGCTGCCAGAGGGATCACTGCTGCATGGCCCAAATTCCTAGTGTATTGTCATCGCCAAATGTCTTCACAGTTGGGAAGATGAAATCCTGGAAATGTCCAAGGCAGTGATTTAAAAGTAAGCAAGCAGGAGAGATGAATGAGTGGCTGCTAGTTCTGTTTAATCATAAAAATAGCCTTTCATTTTTTTAAGTTGTTAATTTTTGCTGCTTACCAACTACACCCCTGTAGGCAGTGAAAGTGTGACAGACAGCTGTAGCTATTGCAAAGAACGGTTGCTTCCACAGTTACCAGCAACTGTTCTTGCTGTTGTCTCCATAAATTAGCACATTTGTCAAATGTCAGATACTCTGTGTGCCCGGATTGGTAATGAGTTTACAGTCCACTTTTAGCCTAGCCAGCTTGTGCTACTCCTAACGCTATATTGAAGTCTCTCACACTGTTCATCTTATCTCAGACACATATTCTTCTACTTTCTCCTTGTTATGTTTATTTCAAATCTATGTTTCAACCACTCCAGGTAGAGCAAGTTCCACATTCTCAGTATACTCTGAGTAGGGAAGTTTTTCCTTCATTTCCTCTGTGATTTTATATTTGTGGGATTTTGTTCAGCTCAATAGCAAGTAGAAATATCTTCTTTATTCTTGTACGAAACCCTTTCATTATCTTAAAAGCCTCCATCGGGTCAAATGTAAGCCCTCTAAATAAGGACCCCAGGTTGTTCAGTATCAAACTTATAAATCATATTGCAACCCACACAAAATGCTGGAGGAGCTCAGCAGGTCAGGCAGCGTCTACAGAGCGGAATGAACAGTCGACGTATCAGGCCGAGACCCTTCATCAGGTTGTCGGTCGAAAGTGTCGACTGTTCATTCCCTTCCATTGACGCTGCCTGGCCTGCTGAGTTCCTCCTGCATTGTGTGTGTATTGCTCTGGATTTCCAGCGTCTGCACAATCTCTTGTGATTGTAAGTCATTTTTGCATGGACTTCAGTTCTTCGATACCCTTTTCATAATATGGAGACAGAACTAAATTCCAAGGATGACAAATTTGATACTACCTGAATAGATTAAAAACCAAAGAGCATTTGTGCAACTATTTTTCTCAAAGATTAACTTCCCTGGGCTTGGTGATTGATTTGCTCGGAGAAACACTGCCTCATCAATTGATAAACCTGCAATCAAAACCCCTTTATCTGTTAGTGTCAAATAACGATAGGTATTTATATAAAGCTGATTCTTTCAGTTTGTTTCAAAGCTCTTTACAAACAGTGAATACCACACACAAAATGCTGGAGGAACTCAGCAGGTCAGATTGTCACAATAGGGTGCTGGGAACGGACCCAAATGCAAGACACAGACACTGAAGTACAAGGAACAGGACTTGACTAGAGTAGGGACGTGACAGGATTCAGGCAAGGAGCATGGACAGGAATACAGACTTGGGTTAGGGAAAGCGGGACTAGGACTAGGAACCATGGACTAGGAGACAAGGCTTGGACTCCGAGCCCGGGAGTGGACAAGGACCCAGAACCTGGGTCTTGCCTCGGGCTCGGACCCCGGAACCAGGCAAGGACATGACATGGCTTCAGAACAGGACATGGCTGGGGTCTAGAGGCCTGAGCTTGGAGGCAGGCTGGGGTCTTGAGCTTGGTTTGAGGCTGGGGTCTTGGGTCTTGGCTTGAGACTCGGGTCTTGGGTCTTGAGCTTGGCTTGAGGCTGGTTTGTCTTGTCAGTCCCCCTTGGAGCAACCTGCTAATGGTCGACTCTTGTGAGAGTAAACCTTGTTTCTTATTCCTGAGAACTGTTAGTTCTAAGCTTCGCATCATCTCCTGGATATCGGCTCCCCATTCGCGGTGGTGCTACGCCTAACGACTCTGCCTCAGCATCTGTGTCCTGCACTTGGGTTCGTCCCCAGCCACGTCCTTGCAACACAGATAGACTCTATGGGGAGGGGGGCGTGGAATAAACCATCCATGTTTCGGGCTGAGACCCTTCCTCAGGGGTCAGAAGGGGACGGAAGCCAGGGCAAGAGGAACGATTGTCATCCGGCAAGCGATAAGACCAGGTGAAAGGGATGAAGTAAGAAGCTGGGAAGCAATAGGTGGAAGAGGTAAATGGCTGAATCTTATCAGAGAGGACAGTGGATTATGGAAGAAAGGGAAGGAGGAGGGGAACCAGAATGGAGAATGGAAAAGGTGAAAAGGAGGGAAGGGGCAGTTAGAGAAATCAATGTTCATGCCATCAGGTTGGAGGTGACCCAGATGAAATATGAGGTGCTTCTCCTCCAACCTGTTTGGCTTCCACATGGTAATAGACTAGGCCATGGTAATCGACAGACATGTCAGAATAGGAATGGGAGGTTGAATTGAATTGGGGAGCCACTGGGCGATCCTGCCTTCTGCGGCAGACAGAGCGAAGGTGCCCGACAAAGTGTCTCCTAATGCTGTGTCAGGTCACACTGATGTAGAGGAGGTTGCATGCGGTAGATGACCCCAAAAGACCTGCAGGTGAAGTCTTCTCAGCTGAAAGGACTGTCTGGGGCCCTAAGTGGTACTGAGGGAGGAGGTGTGGGTGTAGGGTTAGCTCTTGTCACTCTTGTAGGGTTAAGTACCAGGAGGAGAAGAGGGAGATTCCTTCCTCTTCAGCTCTTTACCGTTTCCACCTTTCCCCTCCCAGCTTCTTCCTTCATCCACCCTCCCCCACCCATCTACTTTCCCCTCACCCCTCAGTGTGTACTGCTTCCCCTCTCCTCATCTTCTTATTTTGGCTTCTGTCCCCTTCCTTTCCAAGTCCTGATGAAGGGTCTCAGCCTAAAAGGTCAACTGTTTATTCCTCTTCATACATGCTGCCTGATTAGCTGACTTCCCTGGGCACTTTGTATGTGTGTGTGTGTGTGTGTGTGTGTGTTACTCAGGCGTTCCAGTATCTGTAGCATTTCTTATATTGACAAACAGTGAAGCACTTCCGAAGTGTAGATTCTGTAAAACGTTTCAAGACCTAGTTAAGGCATGAGGTAATTTTGGAATGTGGAGAGGAGCTTGTTATATGAACTATAAAAACACGAAAGTATGCATCAAAGTATTATTTCATTTTATTTTAAAAAAAATTAATTAATTATTATTGAAAATCGACAACAAAAAAAATACATTAGAATAATCAAGTCAATATATCAATATGTATAATAAGAGTCAAACCATTAACCAAGCTAAACAGTATATCAATAGAAAAGAAACAAAATGTTAAAGCTATTTTTTTTGGAAAAAAGAAAGAAGGAAAAAAGAACCTCTGCTAACTAAAACAAAAAACAACCTGCTAACAAAAAAAACCCCATTTGGAGCACAAACCCGGAGCTATACGCCATACAAGCTTCCATAAAAAAAAGACATCAATCCGCCAACCAAATCCAGTTACCCAAGAATCAGAAGGGGACCATCTTAACTAACTCAAATCAAATGATAGTACCAGGCAAAGCAAGATCCTCCAGTCCCAGCAACATCCGTGTACTTTTTCTTGGTACTCTTTCAATCTTATTTACATCTTTCATGTAGGCAGGTGACCAAAACATAGAACATAGAACATAGAATAGCAAGACTTCCTCCCCACATCACAACTGAGTTTCCAAAATGATAACCAATCAGCTGATTGATGAGTATATAAAGACCAAGCATACCGAGGACACCACGATTAACAATGCAACAATGATGTCTCCTTATATGGTGATAAAACATTTGCAAGCAAATTATCAAGACTGGCGAACAACTCAACCCAACCATCAGCCGCCTGAGCTACAGATTTTCTGAATTATTTCTAACTGGCTTGTTGTTGATGGGTGTATCTTTATGCCTTTCAATGTACAAGGGTAGAACGTTTGTAATTCTTCAGTCCTCACACATACACTAAGTGGCCACTTCATTAGGTACATCCATAAAGCTGTTTGTTAATGTAAATATCTAATCAGCCAATCATGTGACAGCAACTCAAGGCATAAAAGCACACAGACACAGGCAAGAGGTTCAGTGCTTGTTCAGACCAAACAACAGAACAGGGAAGAAACGTGATCTAAGCAATTTTGACCATGCAATGATCGTTAGTGATGGACAGGGTGGTTTCAGTATCTCAGAAACTGCTGATCTCCTGGGATTTTCACAGACAACAGTCTCTAGAGTTTACAGAGAATGGTGTGAAAACAAAAAAAAAAAAAAATCCAGTGAGTGGCAGTTCTGTAGAGAAAACGCCTTGCTAATGAGAGAGGTCAGAGGAGAATGACCAGACTGGATCAAGCTGACAGGAAAGTGACAGTAACTCAGATAACCATCCATTACAACAGCGGTGTGCAGAAGAGCATCTCTGAATGCACAATGCATTGAACCCCGAAGCGGACGGCCATGAACATACACTCAGTGGCCACTTTATTAGGTACACCTGCTTGTTAATGCAAATATCTAATCAGTCAACCAGGCTGCAGCAACTCAATGCATAAGAACATGCAGACATGGCCAAGAGGTTCAGTTGTTGTTCAGACCAAACATCAGAATGGGGAAGCAATGTGATCTAAGTGACTTTGACTGTGGAATGATTGTTAGTGCTGGATGGGGTGGTTTCAGTGTCTCAGAAACTGCTGATAGAGTCCTATCTATATCCCTCATAATTTTGTATACTTCCACCAAATCTCCCCTCAACCTTCTACGTTCTAGGGTATAAAGTTCTAACCTATTCAACTTTTCCATATAACTCAGATCCTCCAGTCCCAGTGACATTCGTGTAATTTTTCTTGGTACTCTTTCAATCTTATTTACATCTTTCATGTCGGCAGGTGACCAAAACAGCACATAATACTTCAAATTAGGCCTCACCAATGTCTTATACAACTTCAACATAACATCCCATCTCCTGTAATCAATACTTTGATAAAGGCCAATGTGCCAAAAGCTGTCTTTATGACCCAGTTTACCTGTGCCACCACTTTCAACAAATTATGGACCTGTATTTCCCAGATCCTTCTGATCTACTGTACTCCTCAGTGCCCTACCATTCCCTGTGTAAGACCTACTCTGGTTTGTCCTCCCAAAGTGCAATACCTCACACTTGCCTTCATTAAATTCCATCTGCCATTTTTCAGTCTATTTTTCCAGCTGGTCCATATTCTGCTGCAAGCTTTGACAGTCTTCCTCACTGTCCACTACATCCCCAATCTTTGTATCATCTGCAAATTTGCTGATGCAGTTTACCACATTACCATCCAGATCATTGACATAGATGACAAGCAACAACAGACAAGCCCTGATCCCTGTGGCAATCTACTACTCAGAGAAATAACCATCTTTACCAGTCTCTGACTGCTTCCAAAAAGCCAATGTCTTATCCAATTTACTACATTTTCTTGAATACCAAGCAAATGAACCTTCTTGTCCAATCTCCCAATGCAGGACCTTGTCAAATGCCCTGCTATAGCCTGTGTAGACAACATCTACTGTCTCGCCTTCATCAACTTTCCTGTTAACTTTCTTGAAAAACTCCCTATAAGATTGGTTAGACACGACCTCCCTTGCACAAAACCATGATGACTATCCCTAATCCGTTCCTTTTTATCCAAAAACTCTGAGATCCAGTCCTTAGAATACCTTCCATAACTTTCCCAGTACTGATGTCAGGCTCACTGGCCCACAATTTCCTGATTTATTCTCAGAGCGTTTCTTAAACAGCAGAACAACTTTAACTATTCTCCAGTCCTCTGACACCTTACCTGCCGTTAAGGATGATTTAAATATCTCTTCTTGGGCCCCTGCAATTTAGGTTCAATAGGTGCATTTAAAGTCAGAGAAATGTATACAATATACATCCTGAAATTCTTTTTCTTCGCAAACATCCGCAAAAAAGAGGAGTGCTCCAAAGAACTAAACGTTAGAACCCCAACCCCCACCCACGCACAAGCATCAGCAAGGCAATGAACCCCACCCCCCCACAAGCAAAAAAGCATCAGTGCCCTCCACCGAGCCCTCAAGCATGCAGCAAAGATCAGTAAAGACACAGACTTGAAGTACCCCAAAGACTACTCGTTCACCACAGGCTCTCTCTCTCTCTCCTTAATAAGGGAAAAAGAGGTGTCCCCATTTCACAATGAGAGGAGAAACATAACAAACAACTTGCTGACTTATGAGCTTTTTCCGAGCTCTGTGCCCAGAGAGTTGGCCCCAGGTCTCAGGTCTCTGGACACACAGCCAGCAGCTAATCCGCTGCTCCTGATATTCTGTGTTCTGTTGAGACGCCTGAGTCAGGGGCACCGGCCTTGAATCAGCCCATCTCCAGAGCCACAAAAATCCGGCACACTAGTCTTCCAGGCCGTGTCCTTGGGATATCAAAAAATAGCCAGTCGTGAGGCCCTGAGAGTGGGTTCCATTTCCGCAAAGAACCGAACTCAGAGTGTAACTCCAGGTCAGGGTCTTCAAAAGAACCTTGAAAAGGAAAAAAAGAGATACCAAAGATGGAAATAGAGCTGTTTCCAAAGATACACGCAAAGGAGTTGCTGTTAGCGCTATCTTGACTTTGCTCCACCCTTTAAGAGTCAAGTTTCTTCATTTGCCTTCCACAAGGTCTGAGGGACACCTTGTCAGGCCCTGGGGATTTGTCCACCCTAATTTGCCTCAAGACAGCAAACACCTCCTCCTCTGTAATCTGTATTGTCCTTGACCTTGATGCTGTTTTGCTTACTTCAATAGATTCTATGTCCATCTCCCAAGTAAATCCAGATGCAAAAATTCAATTCAAAATCTCCTCATCTCTTCTGGCACAACACATAGATTACCTTAGACCGTTTCTTAAACTACGGAACAACATTAGCTATCTTCCAGTCCTCCAGCACCTCACCCGGGGCTAAGGATAATTTAAATATCACTGCTAAGGCCTCTGCAATTTCTGCACTGGTCTCCCACAGGGTCCAATACATTGTCAGTCCTTTGGGGATTTATCCACCCTAATTTGCCTCAAGACAGCGAACACCCCTCTCTGTAATCTGTATAGGGTCCATATCTCACTGTTGCATGGCTTCACCTCTATAGTCTCTCTGTCTGTTGAGGAAATACAGATGCAAAAAATCCATTTAAGTTCTCCCCCACCTCTTTTGGCTCCACACACAGATTGCCACTCTGATCTTCCAGAGGACCAATTTTGTCCCTTGCAATGTTTTTATTGTTAACATATCTGGAGAAGCCCTTAGGATAAAGCAACCTCATGTTTTTTTTTAGCCTTCCTGATTTTCTTTAAGTGTTCTCTTGTATTTCTTATACTCCTCAAGTACCTCATTAGTTACTGTCTGCAATGTAACTTCTTTTTCATAACCAGGTCCTCAATATCTCTCAAGAACCAAGGTTTCTGTTGTCAGTGCATTTTATTCTGACAGGCACATACGTGCTTTGCACTCTCAAAATTTCACATTTGAAGACCTCCCACTCACCAAGCACACCTTTGCCATAAGACTGCCTGTCCCAATGTACACTTGCCAGATCCTTTCTGATACCATCAAAATTGGCCTTGATCCTTAATCAATCCGAGGGCCAGACCTATCCTTTTCCATAATTACTTTGAAACTACAGGCATTATAATTACTAGATGCAAAGTGTTCCCCTACACAAACTTCTGTCACCTGTCCTGTCACATTCCCTAATAGGAGATCGAGTATTGCACACTCTCTCGTTGGGACTTCTACGTGCTGATTAAGGAAACTTTCCTGAGCACATTTGACAAACTCTTCCCCATCCAGCCCCTTTACAGCATGGGTGTCCCAGAAAATATGTGGAAAGTTAAAATCACCAACTATCACAACTTTTTTTCTTGCAACAGTCTGTGATCTCTGTATAAATTTGTTCACCTAAATCGCGCAGACTGTTGGGTGGTCTATAACATAGCCCCATTAACGTGGTCATACCTTCCTTATTCCTCGGTTCTACCTATAAAGCCGCACTAGACGAGTTCTCCAGTCTGTCCTGAGGACTGCTATGACATTTTCCCTGACTTGTAATGCCACCCCTCCCCTTTTAAACCCTCCCACTCCATCACGTCTAAAGCAATGGAACCCTGGAATACTGAGCTGCCAGTCCTGCCCATCCTGCGACCAAGTCTCACTAATGGCTACAACATCATAATTCCATGTGTTGATCCATGCCCTGAGCTCATCCACCTTTCCTACAATACTCCTTGTTTTGGAATATACACAACCCAGAATATTAGTCCCACCCTGCTCAACCTTTTGATTCCTGACTTTGTCTGAGGTCTTAACGATATCTGTCCCCACAACCTCTCCACTATCTGTTCTGGCACGTTGGTTCCCATCCCCCTGAAACTCTAGTTTAACCCCCTACCCTCTTGCTGCCCTAGCAAACCTTCCCACTAGGATATTAGGCCCCCTCCAGTTTAGGTGCAAACTCTCTCTTCTCTGCAGGTCCCACCTTCCCTGGAAGAGAGCCCAATGATCCAAAAATCTGAAGCCCTCCCTCCTACACCAACTCCTTCGCCTCATGTTAAACTGTATGATCTTCATATTTCTGGCCTCACTAACACATGGCTCAGGTAGCATCCTGAGAGCACTACCCTGGTGGTCCTGTTCTTTAACTTAGCACCCAACACCCTGAACTCACTTTGCAGAACCTTGTCCCTCTTCCTACCTATGCCATTGGTACCTTATGGACGATGACCTCTGGCAGCTCACTCTCCCACTTAAGAATGCTGAGGTCTCGATCTGAGATGCCCCAGACCCTGACATCTGGGAGGCAACATACTATCTGGGAATCTTGTCCACAGAACCTCCCTTCTGTTCCCTTAATTAACGAATCCCCTATCAGCACTTCCCTTCTGAGCCACAGAGTCAGACTCAGTGCCAGATTTCCTGGAATTTTCAGGAGTCTGTAGAGTTTGCAGAGAATGGTACAAAAAACAAAAAAAAAATCCTGTGAGCGGCAGTTCTGTGGATAAAAACAGTTTGTTAATGAGCGATGTCAGAGAACAATGGCCAGACTGGTTCAATCTGACAGGAAGGCGACTGTAACTGAAATAACCACTTGTTATGACAGCGGTGTGCAACACAAACATATAGCACATCGATCCTTGAAGTGGATGGACTACATCAGACCACGAACATACACTCAATTGGCCACTTTATTATGTATAATAGGCATATTGACCCAATAAAGTGGCCACTGAATATATCTAGCAACACACATAAAAATTGCTGGTGAACGCAGCAGGCCAGGCAGCATCTCTAGGAAGAGGTACAGTCGATGTATCGGGCTGAGACCCTTTGTCAGGACTAACTGAATGAAGAGCCAGTAAGAGATTTGAAAGTGGGAGGGGGAGGGGGAGATCTGAAATGATAGGAGAAGACAGGAGGGGGAGGGATAGAGCCAAGAGCTGGACAGGTGATTGGCAAACGGGATATGAGAGGATCGTGGGACAGGAGGTCCGGGGAGAAAGACAGGGGGGGAACCCAGAGGATGGGCAAGGGGTATAGTCAGAGGAACAGAGGGAGAAAAAGGAGAGAGAGAGAGAGAAAGAATGTGTGTATATAAATAAATAACGGATGGGGTACGAGGGGGAGGTGGGGCATTAGCGGAAGTTAGAGAAGTCAATGTTCATGCCATCAGGTTGGAGGCTACCCAGACAGAATATAAGGTGTTGTTCCTCCAACCTGAGTGTGGCTTCATCTTTACAGTAGAGGAGGCCGTGGATAGACATGTCAGAATGGGAATGGAATGTGGAATTAAAATGTGTGGCCACTGGGAGATCCTGCTTTCTCTGGAGGACAGAGCGTAGGTGTTCAGCAAAGCGGTCTCCCAGTCTGCGTCAGGTCTCGCCAATATGTAGAAGACCACATCGGGAGCACCGGACGCAGTATATCACCCCAATATACCCGATGCAGACTGGGAGACTGCTTTGCTGAACACCTACGCTCTGTCCACCAGAGAAAGCAGGATCTCCCAGTGGCCACACATTTTAATTCCACATCTCATTCCCATTCTAACATGTCTATCCACGGCCTCCTCTGCTGTAAAGATGAAGCCACACTCAGGTTGGAGGAACAACACCTTATATTCCGTCTGGATAGCCTCCAACCTGATGGCATGAACATTGACTTCTCTAACTTCTGCTAATGCCCCACCTCCCCCTTGTACCCTATCCATTATTTATTTATATACACACATTCTTTCTCTCTCTCTCCTTTTTCTCCCTCTGTTCCTCTGACTATATCCCTTGCCCATCCTCTGGGTTCCCCCCCCCCTTGTCTTTCTCCCCGGACCTCCTGTCCCATGATCCTCTCGTATCCCTTTTGCCTATCACCTGTCCAGCTCTTGGCTCCATCCCTCCCCCTCCTGTCTTCTCCTATCATTTCGGATCTCCCCCTCCCCCTCCCACTTTCAAATCTCTTACTCGCTCTTCCTTCAGTTAGTCCTGACGAAGGGTCTCGGCCTGAAACGTCGACTGCACCTCTTCCTAGAGATGCTGCCTGGCCTGCTGTGTTCACCATCAATTTTTATGGTGTTGTTCGAATTCCCAGCATCTGCAGATTTCCTCGTGTTTGCGACTGAATATATCTACCTATATTTGGCTAATGAAAGCCAGTAACTCTAGAATTTCAATGTTCACTCCCTGGGGATCATCCCCTGTGGACCGGGTGACTTACCTACTTTAAGAGTAGCAAGACAGTTCATATTTTTTGATTGTTTTACTCCAGTATTTTAACTACATCTTCCTTTGCTGAGACTTCAGTAGCATATACCTGCCAGAAGATATTTCGTAACTCAGCAGCACTAACCTGATATTTGATTATTCCAGTACCCTGCCCACACTTCAGCCCTGCAATATTCTCTTAACCAATACCGAAATTTTGCCTCAAGTACCACAAAATCCTCTTTCTCCCCTATCTTTTCTGTACACTGCAGGAATAATTTTTTTTCCTGCCCACTTGCATCTTTTAAAAATATTAGTAAATAATCTCTCTTTGTTAATGGTTTATCAGATTTCAAACTATTGAGAATTTTAAAGACACTGGTTAGTAGGTTAATTGGTTACTGTAAGTTGTCAAGTGATTGGTAGTGGCTGCCTGTCGTGTCTGACAATGAGAGAAGACTTGTGTGGGAGAGTTTTTAAAATGGAAAAGCCATTGTTCCACTCTCTAGAATTCGGAAGTGGTACGAGTAGTCATAACTGGGGTCTTCCTTGGTTGCAGTGGATGACCATGAGTTCTTCTCTGCCTTGTCATGCCCATTGCTCTCCACGGAATTGCCTTCCTGACTATTGGATCATACTGTAGGTCTCATCTGCCCAGTCTGCTGGAGCTGAATTCACACATTAGGACAGACACATCCCTATCTCATTGGGATATGAGGCTTACCGGCTACACTCACCTGGTTGAGCCTGCCTGTTGAGGTGGTGTACCGGGTTGTGACTGCTGTCACATGCAAACAGCTACTTGGAGCCACAGGTGAGAGTTTAATGTTCAGCGGGGACCAAAGATGAGAGAGCTGCCCCAGAATGGACAAGTCAAGCCCTTTCACCACAGAGGCTACCCTTCCCTGAATACCCCATAAATCCCTTGTCCTGAGGCATGGTTGGGGTCAACCACGGAAGTTGTGTCCTAGCTGTCTATGTGATACACAAGCCTGGGCAGTCCGATATGGAAAGCAACCTATTGCCCTTTCCACGGAGCTGATGAATGCAAAGGAACTGCAGTAACCAACACAGTTTGTCACCAGCAACGTCACAGAAGTTGTCAGTCAGCATTGAACTGAACATAGGATTGACTGCCTTAGGGATTCCGGCTCTAGATTTTTCCTCGGGGTTTTCAGAGCCAGCAGCGGGACTTGGACCAGCTGAAAAAATGGGCTGAAAAATGGCAGATGGAGTTTAATACTGACAAGTGTGAGGTATTGCACGTTGGAAGGACAAACCAAGGTAGAACATACAGGGTTAATGGTAAGGCACTGAGGAGTGCAGTGGAACAGAGGGATCTGGGAATACAGATACAAAATTCCCTGAAAGTGTCGTCACAGGTAGATAGGGTCGTAAAGAGAGCTTTTGGTACATTGGCCTTTATTAATCAAAGTATTGAGTATAAGAGCTGGAATGTCATGATGAGGTTGTATAAGGCATTGGTGAGGCCGAATCTGGAGTATTGTGTTCAGTTTTGGTCACCAAATTACAGGAAGGATATAAATAAGGTTGAAAGAGTGCAGAGAAGGTTTACAAGGATGTTGCCGGGACTTGAGAAACTCAGTTACAGAGAAAGGTTGAATAGGTTAGGACTTTATTCCCTGGAGCGTAGAAGAATGAGGGAAGATTTGATAGAGGTATATAAAATTATGATGGGTGTAGATAGAGTGAATGCAAGCAGGCTTTTTCCACTGAGGCAAGGGGAGAAAAAAACCAGAGGACATGGGTTAAGGGTGAGGGGGAAAAGTTTAAAGGGAACATTAGGGGGGGCTTCTTCACACAGAGAGTGGTGGGAGTATGGAATGAGCTGCCAGACGAGGTGGTAAATGCGAGTTCTTTTTTAACATTTAAGAATAAATTGGACAGATACATGGATGGGAGGTGTATGGAGGGATATGGTCCGTGTGCAGGTCAGTGGGACTAGGCAGAAAATGGTTCGACACAGCCAAGAAGGGCCAAAGGGCCTGTTTCTGTGCTGTAGTTTCTATGGTTTACTCCCGAAGCCTTCCCCATGAGTGGGTACAGCCGCAAGGCAGCGGAGGTTTGTGACCGGAGTTTTCCTTCTCCTGGATGAGCTGCCAACCGCAGCTGATGAGCTCCACCTGTCCGGTGTGACCGGTTTTAGGCTGCCAGTAGCCTGCTTTTGCCCCTTCTCCTGTCAGTAGAAATGATTACATTGGGCTTAGTATCTAAGCCACAGGTGAAGGCCAGGAGTTGAACTTGGCTGCCAGAGGCTACTTGAGACATATGCCATTGGGAGCATTTAATAGGTAGTGGGAGCTTATCGCCACTATCCCTCTCCCACAGGTATTACAACCTTAAGGAACCAGTCCTGTTCTAGTACTAACTAAATTGGATTTCATGAATGCTAGTGCAGGAAATGGAGATAGCTAGCTCAGAATGGACCAGATGGGCCAAAGGGCCTGATTCTGTGCTCTGTCAGAATCAGGTTTAATATCAACGACATATGTCGTGAAATTTGCAGTTTTGCAACAGCGCAGGGCAATACGTAATATTTAAAAATATAAATTAAAATAATGTACAATATAAATTACTATATGCAGGATATATACCATAGCAACTCCAAAGCAGGTGTATTCAACCATATTTTCTATCTCTCATTACTACAGTCGAAAGTTCCCACCTTCTTCAGAAGTCCCTAAGAGCGGGGTGAGCTGCCTTAACTATCGTTCAGTAGCAGTCACATCTACGGTGATGAAGTGCTTTGAGAGGTTGGTTATGGCTAGAGTTAACTCCTGTCTCAGTAGGGGCCTGGACCCATTGCAATTTCCCTAGCGCCACAATAGGTTTACAGCGGACGTGATCTCATTGGCTTTCCGTTCACCTGGATAATACTAATACTTATGTCAGGATGTTGTTTATTAAACACAGCTCAGCATTTGACACAATCATTCCTATAGATCTGATCGAAAAGCTCCGAAATCTAGACCTCTGACCTTTGCAAATGGATCCTTGACTTCCTTACGAAAGACCAGTCTGCTTTTATTATGTATTACAATATACTACTGCCGCATAACTACAGATTTTATTTCATGACATATGCCGATTATATTAAACCTGATTCTGATTTAAGGCGACTTCTCACATATTATCAAAGCCGAGATTTCACACAGATCCTCCAAAAGTTTGAGATCTCCCACCAAACCCCAATGAGTTCCCATTGATCCTCCAAGAATTCAGATGATTCCAAAAGATTTCCCTTAAGTTTTCCCACAGAGCCTCAAAGAATTGTTTTCCATTGATCCTCCAGGAATTGGGTTTTTCCCATAGGAATTCCCTTAAGTTTTCCCACAGAGCCTCAAAAGATCGTGTTTTCCGTTGATCCTCCAGAAGTTGGGATTTTCCTTTAAGTTTTCCCACAGAATCTCAAAGAGCTAAGAAGATTTGCCTCCCATTTCCCAGTAGTTAAGGGAGTGACCCCCACATTTAATTTTCCGCTAGCTGAGGGGAGGGCACCCTCCGGCACGGCCACAGCCCCTCTCCCGCCATTTTTCCCGGCGCGCGCCCGCCGCTTCACGTCACTTCCTGGAGACGCCCGGGCGGTGAACAGCGGCAGGAAGTGAGGCGGACTCTCCCCGCCTTCCCCTCACTTCCTCTCCGTTAGCGCATCCCCGATGGCCGCCGCTACCTCCCTCGAAGCGGTGAAGCGCAAGATCAAGGTGCTGCAGCAGCAGGCGGACGACGCCGAGGAGCGGGCGGAGCAGCTGCAGAAGGATGTGGTGGCCGAGCGCAAGGCTCGGGAGCAGGTGGGTGAGCGCTGCCCTCCGAAGTGGTGTTGTGGGTGGTGGGGGGGGGGAGAAGTCCTGAGTGACTTGCCCCGTCTTCTGAGTTGGATTCTCCTCCCATCCCCACATGGGTTTCAGTGAGTTGGAGGGATGTTGCACTCATCCTCCAAGCCCTCTTCCTCACCGCCCTCACCCCGCCTTTCTTTCTGCCCTCAACCCCTCCCCTCCTTTCCCTTCTCTCTCCCCCACCCCGCAGATGACTGTGTAATTATGTATGTGTGTTCCTTCTCCCAAAAATAACCATTCGCACGCTCCCTCAGGTGCTTGTCTTTGAGTTGAAGTTCGCTGAACACCTCCCACCTACCCACTCTCAAAAAAAGTGTCCGTGTGCTTCTCCATAGAGGTGTCTGATTGCAACGTCCCCCAACCACCCTCCCCTTTTCCGCCTCGCCCTGCGTGCCTGTGGTTCCGCTGGTTTCTGCGGTCTTTAATTTTGTCGTCCTGTTTCTTTCTGGGGGAAGTTGATGCCTGTCGATTTGGAGCTATAGGGTTCCCTTGGTCATTCATAACCAGGGTGAAATTAATTCACTCCTTGAGGGCAGAATTGAGCTTGGTTTTCTCTTCTGCTGTGAAGTACTGCATCAAGTTTAAGAGTTCAAAGTAAATTTATTATCGAAGTACATATCTGTCACCACGTAAGGTATAGGAGTAGAATTAGGCCATTTGGCCCATCAAGTCTGCTCTGCCGTCATGGCAGGTCCGTTTCTCAGGCCCAATCTCCTGCCTTCTCCCAGTATCCTTTCATGCCCTGACCAATCAAGAATCGGTCAACCTCTGCCTTAAATGTATCCAATGACTTGGCCTCCACAGCTGTCTGTGGCCACAAATTCCACAGATTCACCACCCTCTGGCTAAAGAAATTCCTCATCTCCGCTCTAAATGGACATCCCACTATTCTGAGTCTGTTCTCTGGTCCTCGGCTCTCCCGCTATAGGAAACATCCTCTCTACATCAACTGTGTTGAGCCCTTTCAACATTCAATGAGATCCCCACTCATTCTTTTGAATTCCAGTGAATGCAGGCCCAGAGCATCAAGCTCTCCTCACAACCCTTTTATTCCTGGAAGGATTTTCATGAACCTTCTCCAAAGGCAGCACATCCTTCCTTGGACAAGGGGCCCAAAACTGCTGACAATACAAGTGAGGCTTCACCAGTGCCTCAACATTACATCCTTGCTTTATATTCTAGTCCTGTCAAGATGAATGCTAACCTACAACACCAACTAACCTACAAATTAACCTTTAGGGAGTTCTGCACAAGGACTCCCAGATACTTTGTGCCTCAGGTTTTTGAATTTTCTGCTCACTTAGAGAATAGTCTACAATTTTATTCTTTCTACCAACTTGTGCATGACCATACACTTCCTGACGCTGTATTCCATCTGCCATTTCTTTGCCCTTATACAACCCTGAGATTCATTTTCTTGTGGGTATGCACGCTGTGCAAAGAAAAACAATAGAATCAATGAAAAAACAGAAAAGAGAAACAACCAGTGTGCAAAAGACAGACTGCAAAAACAAAAAGGAAAAAAAGGCAAAATAATGATATAATAAGCAATAGATATCGAGAACACAAGATGGAGTCCTTGAAAGTGAGTCTGCAGGTAGTGGGAACAGTTCAGTGTTGGGGTGACATGGGTTTTGATCGAGGTGCTGTAGACCTTTTAGATTTTCACTGTACGAAGTCAGTCTTTTGGATGAGAAGTGTGGAAGAAAAGTTTGGATGTGCCTTGTTATACAACTTTTACAAACTCTTGTCATTTTCCAGTATTCTTAATTGGTCTTGACCAGGTGAGACATGAGCTATAAGACCATAAGATATAGGAGAGAAGTAGGCCATTTGGCCCATCAAGTCTGCTCCGCCATGCAATCATGGGCTAATCCAATTCTTCCTGTCATCACCACTGCCCTGCTTTCACTCCATACCCTTTTGATGCCATGGCTAATCAAGAACCTTTCTATCTTTGCCTTAAATACACCCAATGACTTGGCCTCCACAGCCGCTCGTGGCAACAAATTCCACAGATTGTTCTTGATGTGAAGTTACTCTCATGCCACCATTGTGCTGAGAACAACTTGCTTTCAAGCCAGTGACTATCTTGTATAAATTTGGTGTAGACTTGATGGGGAATCAGCAGGTAGTGGTGCTGAGGCAATTATCCCCTCTCCACCCCAACCGCCACCACCCCCATGGTAAATTTCGTAGGTTTAGACCATAAGACATAGGATCAGAGTTAGACCATATAGCTGATTGAGTCAATCAGAGGACACAACCTTGGAATAGAAGGACATCCTTTTAGAACAGAAGTGAGGAGGAATTTCTTTAGCCAGAAGGTGGTGAATCAGGAGGACAAGCCATTGGTTAGATTTAAAACAGGCAGGTCAAAGGTTACAGGGAGAAGGCAGGGGAATGGGGTTGAGAGGGATAATCTGCCATGATCGAATGGTAGAGAATACTCAATGGGCTGAATGGCCTAATTCTTCTCCTGTGTCTTATGGTCTTCTGATATGACATTTGGATAGAAGTTCATTGGTGAAGAAGATGTTTAGAACATAGGTCGTGTTGTTCTGGGTTTTGGATGATTAACCTTTCAAGGCCAGATCTATTTACCCCGTGTGGATTTTTTTTTGTCACCAGCCATTGGAGTATTTTTCCCTTGTTATCTGTGATCTTCACTTTTGCCAGGGCTTTTGATGCAATGCTTGATTAGGTGATGCCTTGATATCAAGGATAATAATTCTTGCCTGTTCACAAGAATTCACCTGTTTTGACTAAGGCTGCAAAAAGATCTGAATAGCACTGTTATCCACACTCTGATTGAAAGTACATTTACCCTTTTCTTGTGAAAAGTCATATTTGGGCAGTCTTCCATGAAGTTGGATAGATAGACAGATGCTAGCATTGTAACTGTCCATGGATAGCTTGGCCACAGGTCTACTGCAGATGGATTATTATCTGTTCCTGTAGCATTTGCCCTTTTCCCTACCTGTCTTGTAAATAGAATTTGAAGGTGAGGGTCTTGAGGAAAAGTGGGGATAGATCTTTGGCTTGAGACATTTCTCACTGTTTCAACTGTCTTTACCAATCACCTGGTGGCCCTTGCCATCATGGGCTCTTCTCCCTTCAACACCACTCGTGACTGACCTGTAGAGCTTTAGTTTATTTGCTTGCGTGTGCTTCTATGTTGCAGCATCTGATGTTTATAAGCTCCCAGCATGACCTTCTGAATTAGGGTACATCCCGTGGCTTGCTAGCAATAGTAGAGTGAATTAGGGTACATCCCGTGGCTTGCTAGCAATAGTAGAGTGAATTAGGGTACATCCCGTGGCTTGCTAGCAATAGAGTGAGGGATGTGCTGTGCCACGGGTTATGGGTTGTGTTAGGATGCATTACTGCTGCCGGTAATGTTGGACCTTAGTGCCTCATGTGTTCCCAGTTTTGAACTTGTCCCGTTCTACACAGTGTAGCACCACGCAACAAGATGAAGATTGTCCTCTCTAAAGTTCAAAGTAAATTTATTACCAAAGAATGTGTACATCACCATATACAATCCTCAGATTCATTTTCTTGCAGGCATTTGCGGTAAATAAGAAACACAATAGAATCAATGGAAAAACTACACACAAAGATGGACCAGCAACCAATGTGCAAAAAAAAACCCCCCCGCAAATACAAATAAATAATATTGAGAACATGAGTTGTAAAGTTCTTGAAAGTGAGTCCAATAGGTTGTAGAATCAGTTCATTGGGGTGAGTGAAGCTCAATGCTGGTTTAGGAGGCTGATGGTTGAAGGGTAATAACTGTTTTGAACCTGGCGGTGTGGGACCTAAGGCTCTTGTACTTCCTGCCCGATGGCAGCAACAAGAAGAGAGCATGGCCTGGATGGTGGGGGTCTTTGATGGATGCTGCTTTCTTTTGGCAAACGGTCCTTGTAGATGTGCTCATTGGTGGTTGAGAAGGCAGAACTTTGCAGTGCATATTGACTGTGGAGTGGTCACAATAGATGCCTCTTCCACGGGTAGATTGAGAACAAAACCAATTGAGTTGGTTCACTTGCTACTTGCTGGAGATCCAATCTAGCAGGAGTGTTCTTCAGGAATTGGCCAGCTCAGTCAGTGATGCTTACAAGCCACTCTAGGTGAAAGATACTGAGGTTTTCTCCTTACAGAGTTCATTGTTTCCTTCAAGTGCTGTTGAAGGAGTACTGATTCTTCAGTTGGGGGAAGATGACATTTGGCAGGCAGGAGTATAAGATGGGTAATTTTGAAAGGAAGAATGATAAAGCATTGTTTAAAAAGAGAATTGCTATAGATAACTCGCATTGGTGCCACAGATAAAAGAAAAAAAGATTGACTTTATTTGTCACATCAAAACATCAAAGCTTTAAGTGAAATGTGTCATTTGCTTCAAATCAAATCAGAGGATTGTGCTGGGCAGCTCATGTGTGTTGTCACACACTGTGGTGCCAAGGTAGCATGCCCACACCTTACCAGCCCTCGTCTGTACACCTTTGCATTGTGGGAGGTCACAGTGAGAATGTACAAACTCGTTAAGAAAGCAGCAGAAACTAAACCCCAACTGGTGATCGCTGGTGCTGTAATAGTGTTACGCTAACCACCATGTTACCGTGCTGTCCCCTCTGGTAGGCTAAGGGACCACATCCTTGGGTTTGTTGGTTGTTAACGCAAACCACTGATGTCACTATGTTCAATGTACGTTTGATACGTAAACGATCCTGAATCTGAAAGGGGATGTGGGACTTTGCACTATTTTTAACAGCATTGTGACAACCTGTAGTAAGAGGTATAGGGGTTTGGCTGACCAGTCAGATGGCAAACTCTTCACTGCACCGGGACTGTTGTCCCAGATTCTGTGCGCAGGTCCCTTGCATGAGGATTGAATGCACAACCCAAGGATCCTTAAATTAATCATGTGCAACTAATGGAGCCACTAGTTGGGTAAAAGTTCCCCATACATCAACATGAAGCGGACATGTTGAATGGTTAACACCTTCAGTGGAGAGCAATTGTATTCTGCACTCAGTCTACAGCTAACAGTTACTGATAATTCTTAGCCATTCAATTAGTTCTCAGTTTTACTGTTAAAGTAAAAGAAAAGGAATTTATTTTATGTGAAAGGATGTTATTGTAATTGGATGGTGACTTTAATTGATTTTGGTGAAAACTGAATGAAGTAATTGAAAGAAAACTCATCAGCTGATTGCGTGGCATTGCAAAGCAAATTTGACATCTTTCCACACACGCGCGCACCCACACACACACACACACACACACACACACACACACACACACACACCCACCCACCCCTCCATATTCAGCTGACAGCTTCTTGCACTGTTGCTAGGAGGAGGTAACATCCTGCTTAGTGCTGATAAAATCGCTCATGGTTCTACTTGCCTTTCCTTCCCATATATAGACATTTAAAAAAACACTTGCACACGGTCTCTGACATTGCTTTGTAGAGTAAATGTGGACTTTAATGTTCCTCAAGTGTCCAATTCAGCAGGAATATATTCTCCTTGTACACCCTGTGAAACCCTTGAACACTTGATTGGGTCACCCCACAATCTTCAGTTTCCTAGTAAAGAGCTCTGGCCCACTCAGTCTTGCTCAGTATGTCCTCTTAATTATGATGCCATTCTTGTGCTTTATTTGCAGGATTTTGTTTGTCTAAGTGTTTGCAGGTCAGAATACTGATGATATGTGCAGCATGTCTGTTTCCTGTGGGAGTCCCCTTTCTGTGCAATTTAGCTGCTACTCTGAACAAAGGCTTTGAAGAATCTTTTGTGGTATTTTTGAAGTACTGTTGTTTAACTGCTGGTCTTTCTCCCCATTGTGGTCTAATATGTTGGCTGATTCCAATGTCAGACAATCATTGGTAACAGCAATTGCCACATTATTTGACATGGGATTGTGAGGAAGTGTGGAAATGGCCCTTGGTTGGACTCTGTTTAGTGTGAAGCACTTAAAGAAGGAATCACAGCAGTCTCGTCCTGAGACATTGACTATTTATTCCCCCTCATGGAGGCTACCCGACCTGCCAAGTTCCTCCAAGTTGCTCTGGATTTTCAGCATCTGTAGAAACTCTTTTACTTTGTTTCTACTCTGCATGTGTGTGTGAAAGAGGGAGGGAGGGAGAGATGGAAGTGTTGGTGCTGATATTTTAAGACTGGAAAGAGGTCCACTTATGGGGAGAGATCCCAGCAAGAGCTTGGAGCTGGGTGGGGAGAGGAAGAAGAGGGAAATTTACTCTTGTTTCATGTGCTAAATGTGCAATGTGGGCACTGCAAACTCCTGAAATTTCACTGACATCAAAAAAAAAATCAAATTCCAGAGATGATCTTCATCACATCGTGCATTTGGCACATGGAACAGAGTGTAAATTGCTTCCTAAGCTTGCCTGCATGAGGTTGAAATATGCTGGAGATAGTTTCCTACTATAGAGAGCCTTGCTTTGGGGTTGGGTATACCCTGAAGGAAGTTGATCCACTGTCAGTTTGATCAGCTGAATTCAGAAAGCCATTAGCTGCTATTTTCTGGAAAAAGTGCTCTCATTGAAACCTCCTGAATATTGAAAGGCCTTGATAGAGTGGATGTGGAGGGGATGTTCCCTTTAGTGGGGGGAGTCTAGACTAGGACCAGAGGGCCCAGCCTCAGAATACAGTATGTCTCTTTAGAACTGAGAAGAGGAGGAATTTCATTAGCTAGAGGGTAGGGGAATCTGGCAACAAATGACTGGGGAGGTAAAGTCATTTAAAGTGGTCAATAGGTTCTTGATTAGTAAGGGTGTCAAAGGTTACAGGGAGAAGACAGAAGAATGGAGTTGAGCAGGCTCAGTGGGCCAAATGGCCTAATTCTGTTCCTATGTCTTACGGTCTCAGTTGATGTTGTAGTGTAGTGGTTTAGTCTCAGTTGTTCTTTGGTGCATTGGGAATTTCACATTTCAATGAGTGGTAAAGTATTTCTCCAGGGTCGGGGGGGGGGGTGGGGTGGTCCCTGCACTGGTGGTCCCAGTGCTGAATTCCTTCTGACAATGGTCGATGCCATAACAGGTGCTTGTTATGGTTTTAGTGATGTCTGTGTTGTGGGAGCATCCATGGCTAGGTCTAATAAAAACAATCTGGTCACTGCGAAACTCCAGAAAGAATTCAGGGGAAACATCGTAGCTCAGTTGCAAGGATATAGGGTTTGCAAGCGTGTGGTTGAGTGAGCAGCAATGGTGTGAAGCTGCATAAACACTGAGGTAGAAAGGTCGTGTCGACAGAGGGAGAAGGAGGAGGATAAGACAAGAGTGGCCGGATCATTAATAATGGTAATGACCTGTCAGGCCAAATTCTCTACATCTTCAGTAACACCTGAGATGGTAAACAGAAATTGCTGGAATTAGACAGCATCTGAGAGGGTGAATTAGCTGATTTTTTTTTTGGTTCACGGTTTCTGAGGTATTTCTGCACCTGATGGAATTGCTTCCATGTTTCAGTATCTTTGAGATGTGTACTGATTTGGCTTTGTGCCAAGTGATCTGCAATGCTGAAAGTGGTATGAATTCAGAAAGGAGAATACAGGAGGAGAACCTTGGCCCTTCAAACATGATGGAAACAGAACAGATGTCTTGAAAGCTTTGTGAGGAGCAAAAGTTAGAAATACAGGAGAAAACCAGTCTGGTTGAAGTGTGTCGACCTAAAACGTCAACTGTCCATTTCCCTCCATTGATGCTTCCTGACCTGCTGAGCTCCTCCAGCACCTTGTGTGTTGTAGGAGAAAATCTTGTTGCGTTTGATGGTGTCCCACTGACATTTTGTGTGAGGGTGTGTGCAAACCACTAATTCTGCTCCTATGTCTTACGGTCTTAAATGACACAAAGGTACTTGGCATATTTTCAAGGAAAAGTTAGCTTTATTTGTCACATGTATATTGGAACATACGGTGAAATGCGTTGTTTGCATCAACAACAAACAGTCTGAGGGTTGTGCTGGGGGCAGCCTGCAAGTGTCACCACAGATTGTGGCTCCAAAGTAAAAATGTCCACAACTCACAGACCCTAACCTGTCTGTCTTTGTAATGTGGGAGATACGGAGGACCCGGAGGAAACCCACATGGTCACAGTGAGAACGTACAGACTCCACAGGAATTGAACCGGGGTGGCTGGCACTGTAAAGCGTTACCCTAACTGCAAAGCTACCATGCCAACCATTGACTACCTTGATATATGGAGTGATGTGTCTGGGGGGCAAACAAGAGCTTTTCACTGTACCTCAGTAGGTGCGACAATCATAAACAAAATGAATTTGAGTGCAGACACTGCACTGAGGCCTGTCCGAGTATGGTGACCTACTGCTGCTGGTGGCCTTGGAGAAATGGCCCACCTGGTCACAAGTTAAGGGTGGGACATAAGTGCACACAACTACAGGAAAGGGCCTCCAGTCCTTTAGTGTCATACAGGCCCTTCTGCCCAAATGGCCCATACTGACTAAGATTCCCATTCGAACTAGCCCCTTAAAATCTTTCCGAGCTATGTACCTGTCCAAGTGGCTTTTAAAATTAATTATGTGGCAGCTCGTTCCACACTCACAACTACATGATGCTCACCAAATCCCTATTTATTTTTTATTAAATTAAGAATTACAGCAGTTACAGGCCTGTACAGCCCATGTGACCTATTAACTTCCTAGCCCCTTTGGGGTCACGGGGAAAATGTGCAAACTCCTTATAGATAGCAGTGGTAGAGGAACCCCGACTGGTGCTGTAAAGTGTTTGTGCTAACCACTACACTGCCATGCCATCCTCCTCGTTGATTACTGCGTACGTGAGCAATTGTTGAGAGTAGTTGGAGCTCACATAAATGATATAAATTTTGGCCAGCCTTAATTTGCTTTAGATAGAAGCATTTGCCACGGTAGCGTAGAGGTTAGTGTGACTATTATAGCATCAGAGTTCAATCCTGGCGTCCTCTGTAAGCAGTCCCTGTGTCCCCCTCCATGGAATGCGTGTTTTTTCCGGGTGCTCCGGTTTCCTTCCGCAGTCCAATAAAGTACCGGTTAGTAGGTTACTTGTTCATTGTAAATTGTCCCGTGATTAGATTAAGGTTAAATTCGGGGCTGCTGGGCAGTGCAGCTCCAAGGGCCAGATCCGCCTATTCCAGGCCGTATCGCTAATAAATAAATAAATTCTTCCATCAGAGTGTTTCCTGGCGGGTTGTGAAAATAAGTATTTCTTTTGTGGTGTTTAAGATGATAAGAGGCATGGGTAAAGTGGACAGCCAGGTCAGAAGTGTCTAGTACAAGGGGGCATTATTTTAAGGGAATTGGAGATGACAAGTAGGTTTTAGTGAGTGCATGAAATGCTGCCAGGGGTGGTGGTAGAGGCAGATACATTAGCAACATTTAACAAACTCTTAGATGAGCCCATGGATGATAGAAAACTGTTAAAGAAAAGTTCTGTGTTGGAGGGCAGGGTTCGATAGATCAGCACAACATCATGGGCTGAATGTACTGTACTGCAGTGTTCTGTGAAAATCAAGCTGTGTAGCCAAGGAGGCTCGGTTAGGCACGTGAAGGAGCCATTTTGTCTGCAAGTAACAGCGTATGGATGTGTGCAAAGTCCTGTGACTGCAGTTTGTGGTTCCTCAAGCTGAGCGGCAGCAGTTGGATTTTGTGTGAAGAGGAAGTGGTGATGGTGGCAGGACTGTGACTGGCTCTGATAGTGAAGGAGCATCAGTCGTTACCAGTTGAATTGTGTGCATCCTACGGCTGCAGGATGTTCTGAAGCCCTCTGCAGCTCCTTGTAAAATAAGGAAGTTTAGCAGCCAGTTCATACACATAAGGTCCCTCCAGGAAACAGAGAAACACTGTGGTGCTCGTAGTTGAAGTGTTTGTCTGGTCACCGGGTACAACCTTCAGTGTGGTGTGATCACTCCAACTAATCAGGGAGTGGACTTTAAACCCCAGCCCTTCTCTCCACTTGCAAAAGAAAATCCTTCAGCAATGAAGCATTTCCTCAGTGCAAGACTGGACGAGCAGACCTAAATTAGATGCTCAGGTGGGATTTAATCTCCCAAGCACTAACTTCTAAGGGAAGGTTGCTGCCACTGGACTCACATTGGAGAGGGGGGAAGGGACAGAAAGGGCTGAGGAGGGAAAATTGTCTCTGTCCCTGTCCTCTGCTAAAACTGAATTGTAAAAGCCTCCAAAATGTAGTGAACTGTTTGTGAAAGTGATGGGGAAGGAAAGAATGGGAGTAATGTATAAATTGTTTGGTGGGGGGAATAGAGTTCAAGAGCAGCTATACAAAACTCTTGTTTGACCACACTTGAAATATTGTGTTCAGTTCTGGTCGTCTCACCGTAGGAAGGATGTGGAAGCTTTAAAGAGGGTGCACAGAAAGTTTGCCAGGATGCTACCTGGATTGGAGAGCATGTCCTATGGGGATAGGTTGAGTGAGATAGTGCTATTCTCTTTGGAGAGGAGGATGAGAGGAGACATGATAAAGGTATACAAGAGATAAGAGGCATGGATAGAGTGGACAGCTGGAGACTTTTTCCCAGGCTGGAAATGACTGATTAATGTAATTGGAGGAAGATATGGGGAGTGGGGTGTCAGAGGTAAGTTTTTTTTTAAACACAGTGTAATGTGCTGTTAGGGGTGATGGTAGAAACAGACACATTAGAGACATATAAGCACATGGATAAAAGAAAAATGCAGGGCTATGCGGGAGGGAAGGGTTAGAGTAATCCAGGCAGCACAATCCTCACTGATTTGATGCAACGATGCATTTCACTGTTTGGATGCACCTGTGACAAATAAAATAATCTTAAAAACACCTTTAAACAAGGCAGTGGTACGTAATAAAGAGCAGTGATCGCTCTTCAAGAGGGGAAGGTACAGGGAGGAAGTGTGACTGGAACTGGTGTGGAGGGAGGAAACAGATGAAGTGAGATAAAGAAGAGATTCTGAAAGAGTCTGAGTTGTCTCCCCCCACTCAGCAGCTGAGTGAAACTTTTGGATGTTAACTTGTTGACTTCACTGGCAGGGTGGGGTCAGTCTGAACCATCTGCACGTTAGATTGTGGTGGAGGAAAAGGAGATGTGAGTTTATAATTTCAAAGCATTCTAACCAAATCTGGGAGCTGCCTAATTCTAACGTTTGTACCACAGATCAATCACATTGCCTGTGCAGTTGCTCATTAGCTGAACGAGCACAAACGAGGTGCAATGCAGTTCTTATGACTGAAATCCCCCAGTATGACTGAGGAACTTGCCGGTAAGGCTCTCGAGTTGCTAGCCCTTTGCGGCCTACTTTCGTCACTTCTCACCGCAGAAGCTGGCAGGGTTGGGCAAGCCCTCTGGGTGTGTCTGCTTCCTGAAAGTGCAGTCACTCATATGGAAAGGTGCCGTGTAAGCATCGGTTAAAAAGCACTGCCGTAACTCCAGTGACCTGAACTCAAAATCCATGTCACAGATGAAATATCAAAAAGATCGATCTGTTCCCTCATAGAACGTTACAGCACAGTACAGGTCATTCAGCCAGTGATGTGTGATGACCCTTTCACCTGCTCTGTAGCCCTACATTTTACTTTCATCCACGTGCCTGTTTAAGGGCCTATTAAATATTCCTAATTTATCTGCTGCTGCCACCACTCCTGGGCGTATGTTCCATGCACTTGCCAATCTCTGTGTTTTTTTTAAAAAAAAACCTGCCTCTGACATCTCCTCTGCACTTTCCTCCCAACACTTTAGTTATACCCCCTTGTATTACCCATTTCGGCCCTAGGAAAAGCATCAGGCTAGCCACTCTATCATCACCAAATACCTGTTACACCACTGGTGTTTAGGGTAGCAATGAAGGTCTTCAGTCTCTATCTGTCCTTGGCCATCTTCTCTATTTTGTCTCAGGTGTGGTTCAGGGTCCTCATTTTTGCCTTAAACTTGGGAATACCATCACACATACATTCTTCATTGCTGTTTCTGTAACACTTTTTTGACCAGTCAGGGTTGTTAGCCTTGAGCTGAACCTCCAAACCTGGAGGACCCAATGGACCACTCTTAGTCTGGCCCCTACTCTTTGACCTGCTTGATATGGGTGACCCTACTAAGAGTCAAAGCATAAAGTCCTGACTCCAGCTAAAGTCGCTCTCCAGGTCATTGAGGCACACAAGCCTCTAAACTCTACGACAAGATTGTGGTCCTCTTGGAGGTATCCACTCTATGCCTCTTATCATATTGTACACCTCTATCTAGGCATGTCTCATCGTCCCCTCCAAAGGGAACAACTCCAGCTCGATTAATCTATCCTTATAAGACAAGTTCCCTAATCCTAGTAAATCTCCTCTGTACCCTTTCTCTAAAGCTTCCATATCCTTCCTGTAATGAGGTGACCAGAACTGAAGACAGTACACCATGTAATGGCAAATGATCCTATTTTGGGGGGAAAGAAAAGGTTTTCTTTCATGGTAGACCCTAAACTAGCTATTGTTAGAAGACTGATTATCTGCTCTGTAGAGTTTGCTGTGTGAGAATGTTGTCACTGCTCTCATGCACATCTGTGCTTTATAATCTCCCAAAATGGTAAAAGTAACATCATCAATGTACCATGGAAAGCATTTTAACTGGCTGCATAATCGTCCGGTATGGGGGAGGGGGGTGGGCGGCTACTGTATAGGATCGAAGTAAGCTGCAGAGAGTTGTAAAATCAGCTCCATCATGGGCACTAACCTTCATAGTATCCACAACATCTTCAAGGAGCAAAGCCTCAAAAAAAGTGGTGTCCATCATTAAGGACCACCCATCACCCAGGATGTGCCCTCTTCTCATTGCTACCATCAAGCGGGAGATGCAGAAGCCTGAAGGCACATAGTGAATGACTCGGGAACAGCTCCTTCCCCTCTGCAGTCAGATTTATGAATGGACATTGAATCCATGAACACTACCTTACTTGCAGTAATTCACAGTATTTTTTCCTCTCTGTTACTATGTGTTGCATTGTACTGCTGTTGCAAAGTTAACAAATTTTACAACATATGCCGGTGATACTAACCCTGATTCTTCTCCATCCTACAATCCAGATGTTCCTCACTCAGTGAATTTTTTTTATATTTCAAAATATACTTTATTCAAAAATAAATATATACAATAAACCATTCAATAACTTCCCATCCTTTACATACGTTTCCATTATAGTCTATGCATATCCATATTTATGGCCACCCGCGTGACACTCCAGTTGTTCACCTTACCACATCATTGTTGAGGGGTATACTCCCCGCCACCCGACCCCTCCCACTCCCGCGGGAGAAGAAACCTATACTGTGGTCCTTCCCCACCGGGCCCTTGCGATGGCTGCACCAGATTTCAGCGCGTCCCTCAGCACGTACTCCTGCAGCCGAGAATGTGCCAGTCGGCAGCATTCTCCCAGAGCCATCTCCATGTGCTGGTAGATCATCAAGTTTCGGGCTGACCAAAGAGCGTCTTTCACCGAGTTGATGATTTGCCAGCAGCACCGGATGTTAGTCTCCGTGTGCGTCCCCGGGAACAGCCCGTAGATCAGAGAGTCCTCTGTTACGCAGCTGCTGGGCAGGAAACGTGACAGTAGCCTGTCCATCCTCCTCCACACCCTCTTTGCGAACTGACAGTGTGCGAAGAGGTGGGTCACAGACTCCTTCTCACTGCAGTCCTCCCATGGGCAGTGGGATGCGGAGACGACATTCCGGGCGTACAGGAGGGCTCTGACTGGGAGGGCCCCTCTCACCGCCAGCCAGGCGAGGTCTTGGTGCCTGTTGGTGAGATCTGGCGATGAGGCATTTTGCCAGATGAACTGGACGGTCTGCTCAGGGAACCACCCACTGTGTCCACCACGTTCTTCTCCTGCAGTGCCTGCAGGACATTACGTGCCGACCACTGCCTGATGGCCCTGTGGTCAAAGGCGTTCTCCTGGAAGAACTTTACTTCTCAAAGTGTAGCCTCTGTTGCATGCATACAATGGATCGAAAGGTGTCTGCCATGCCACACTTCATGGGAAAACAGCACCTATCGTGTTCTGCACAGCACTGTGTCTCACTCATAAGGACACTATCATTGCAGACACTAACCACGCTGCAAGCTCCAAAAGCTCCCTTCTAGAAAATCCTATAGGGCTATTAAAACAAAAAATTTACACCATTTTAAAAGCTTCTTGCCCTAGGCAATTAATCTGATCAACCATTTGAGTTGGCCTCCCCCCACCGCTCTATCTATTACCTCGATCACTGCACTGTAAACACCTTAAACAAACTTTTATAAAGCTGTTTACATTGTAAGTTCATTTATGTATTTGTGTACATTTCATTCCCTATCTGTACATTGACCTTAATTTTATATTTTGTATAATTGCTTAGTCTTTATAATTGTTGAATGTTTCTTGTTTCCTGACCAACACACCACAGCAGATTCCTAATATGTGTAAATGTACATGGTGAACAAAGTTGATCCTTGATTCACTTCCCATTAGAGGCCACGTGATAAGTATCTGCTCCCCGGATCGGAAGATCTAGGGGCCTTGTTTCTACAGATGCATTTCCCTTGATTCCCGTGGTACACTTGGATCACTCACCATGCATTTTGGAATTCCCCCACCCTGAGATCACTTCCACTATTGAGTACAGGAGTTATGCTGAAGCTGTAAGAGACGTTGGTGAAACCAAATTTGGACTATTGTGTGCAATTTTGGTCACCAACTTGCAGGAAAGATTGGAAGAGTGCAGAGATAATTTACAAGGAAGTTGCTGGGACTTCAGGACTGTTAAATAGGTTTGGGCTATTTTTCCCTTGAGTATAGGAGAGGTTTGATAGAGGTATTCAAAATGTTAAGGGGTATAGATGGGGTAAATGTATGCAGGTTTTGTCCACTGGAGTTGAGTGAGCCCAGAACTGGAAATCATAGGTTTAGGGTGAAAGGTGAAATATTAAAGGGGAACGTCTTTGCTCAGAGGGTGGTGAGAGTGGAATGAGCTGCCTACAGAAATGGTAGATGTGGGTTTGACTTCAACATTTAAGAGAAGTACATGGATGGGAGGGATATGGAGGGCTATTGTCCAGGTGTAAATTCATGGGATTAGATAGAATGACAGTCTGGCATGGTCTAGATGGGTTGAAAAGCCTGTTTCTGTGCTGTACTGCTCTATGACTGTAAGTGTTTCCTTCAGGTCATTGGAGGACTGAAGAAGTCTAGTGAAGTTGAGGTGATATTCCATAGGAGCAGTGCTGGAGTCTCCTCCTTGCTTGAGCATTTTATACACCCCCTGACGGAGGTGCAGTGCTCTACGTGGGCTTTGGTTCTTTGTTCAGTTAGTTCTCTTAAATAATCTTTGGAAAAATGTGTATGTTCATTTATATTAAACAATATAAGAACCAACTCTTGCTTTTTTAAATTAAAACTAGACATCTAACAACAGAAACAACAAATGCACCCCGGCCTGTTACTGCCGAGATCCTTTTAACTCTGAGTAACCTCAGTCATTTCACAAATCAGTGTTTCCCATTGCATACCCACAGCCTAAAGCAATGAGTTAGGAGATCCTTGTACAATATTAAATTAAATGCAAAATTGACATCAATTGTATAACCAGCAGGATGTACCTAAATTTTAAAAAGACAGGTGTTCACGGTATTTTTTATAAACAAAATCCACAAAAAAGGTCTAAATATTCCGATCCCATCTACAGCAGCAGCAGCTGGCAAATTGGAACCAGGCCAGGCAGGAAAGTTAGCCAGGGCTCCCATTGTTCGTTCTGGTAATTGTGTGTACCCGGGGAGCGTGGGTGACTCACTTCTAATCAGAAGGCCATTTGATTGTTTTCCCAAAGTGAGATTTGTCTGCTGTGATGTCAACAGGCTGTTTCGGATAAATTCCAAGTGGAGGGAATGAATTGTGGATCAGTAATTGATGCTGGGCTGTTAAAGGGGTTTGGTAATGGTTTATTATCGCCATATCGACCGAGATATAGTGAAAAGTGGTGTGTCTGGCATGGTAGTGTAACTCTACCACAGCGCCAGAGGCCTGGGTTCAATTCCTCTACTGTCTGTAAGGAGTTTGCATGTTTTCTCCCCGTGACTGCGTGAGTTTTGTCCAGGTGTTCCAGCTTCTTCCCACGGTCCAAAGACGTAGGGGCGAGTAGATTAACTGGTCACATGGATTTGACTGGGCAACACAGGCATGTTGGGCCAGAAGGGCTGTGTTGTATCTCTAAATAAATTTCTAGAAGCTTATGCTTGCACACCATTCAGTCAGAATGACTCGAGTACATTCAGGTGGTAAAAAGAAAAAGAATACAGAATATAGAGCAAGACGCACAAGAGGCTGGAGAAGTTGATCAGGTCAGGCAGCATCTACAAAGAGGAATATATAGTCAAGGTTTTGGGCTGAGACCCTTCATGAGGATAGGAAAGGAAGGGGGCAGAAGCTAGAAATGTAGAGATGTTTAATAATACTGTTTGTTTTGATTTGCGTTTACGTAGAGCTTTTCACAATCCTGATTCCAAACAGGATGGGGCTGATGTGTGAGGACAGGTCCAGGCGAAAAAGATCTATATATTTTTTAAAAATTGGGCCATCACTCACTTTTTGGTTTTTCATTTCCTCCTTGCCTAGGCTGAGGCGGAGGTGGCCTCTTTGAACCGCCGCATCCAACTGGTTGAAGAGGAGTTGGACCGCGCTCAGGAGCGTCTGGCCACGGCCTTGCAGAAACTGGAGGAGGCTGAGAAGGCAGCAGATGAAAGCGAGAGGTGAGGCTGAAGGAGGCTTTGTTTCTTGGCAGATGCTGGAGTCTGGAACGAAACCAAAACACTGGAGGAACTTAGAATCAGCTTTAATACCTCTGACGTATGTTGTGAAATTTGTTGTTTTGCATCAGCAATACAGTGGAATACATAAGATATACTATCAATATATAATAAAATACAAACAATTAAAAATGTAAAATTTTAAGTTAAATATGTAATGTAAATAGAACAAAAATAGTGAGATAGTGGTTCATTGTCTTCAGAAATCTGATGACAACAGGGAAGAAGCTATTCCTGAAACATTGAGTGTGCATCTAGTCCTAGCTCCTGTATCTCCTCTTTGAAGGTAGCGATGAGAAGAGGGCCTCTCCTGGGTGATGGGGGTCCTTAGTGATGCCGTCTTGAGCCATCACCTTTTGAAGGTGTCCTTGATACTGGGGAGGCTAGTGCCCATGACAGAGTATGCTGAGTTTACAACTTTCTGCAGCCTTTTCTGATTCTCCGGTGGGTCAGGCAGCATTTGAGGAAGGAAATGCACACAGGAAATATTCCTCAAAGTGGTGGGCATGAAAGGTCTCAGCACTAAACATCTGCTGTCCATTTCTCTCTACAGATGCCGCCTGACTCCCTGAGTTCATTCAGCTGCTTTTTTTGGCGGCGTTTCTGTTTTTTTCCTCTGATGGTTAAAACATGTAGCTCTCTACAATAGGTGTATGGGTATGAGAGTAAACTAGTTAAGTTACTGTGCTGTTGATTCATTTCAAATGTTTGGATCCCACCATGGCAGCTGGGGAATAGAAATTATTTAGATCCTGACTTTTAGAAGATAGAACAGTACAGAACAGGCCCTTTGGCCCATGAAGTTGAGCCAACCTTTGAACCTACTCTTCCGTCCCACATAGCCCTCCATAGTTCTTTCATCCACGTGCCTATCTAAGAGTCTCTTAAATGCCCCTTGGCGGGGTATTCCAAGCACCCACCGCTTTGTGTTTTTTAAAAAACAACAACCCGACCTCTGACATCCCCCTTATACTTTTCTCTAATAATTTGAATTCATGCCCTCTTATATTAGCCATTTCCACCCTATGGAAAAAGGCACAGGCTCTCCAAAGCCTCTTGTCATCTTGTACATTTTTAAAATAACGTAAATGCAAAACTTCTGGATAACCAGAAAAAAAATTGCCTTCATTACCTGTTCTGACCTATTCATAACTCCAGACTCACCAAGTTTATTGCCTTCTCTGCCCCTCCTTTCAGAGGCAATGGTCTATAAGTTGCCAGCGACATCCCATAAACTGTTGATTAAATGAATGATTTGCATCGATCCATTGAATCAGAAAGGATAGGTCAGAATGACAATAACCTGTGGGGTGTAGTTACATCCGGCTGGAATAAATTGCCCGTTTCTTTGCTATACGTTATATTTATTTTTATTGTGCAGTAAGGCAAAATATCTGAATATGAGATTCAGATGCTGGAAACCTGGGGGAATTCACACAAAATACTGGAGGAACTCAGCAGGTCAAGTCAAGTCACTTTTTATTGTCATTTCGACCATAACTGCTGGTACAGTACACAATAAAAATGAGACAACATTTTTCAGGACCATGGTGCTACATGAACAATACAAAAACTACACTGAACTACGTAAAAACAACACAAAAACTACACTAAACTACAGACCTACCCAGGACTGCATAAAGTGCACAAAACAGTGCAGGCATTACAATAAATAATAAACAAGACAATAGGCACAGTAGAGGGCGGTAGGTTGGTGTCAGTCCAGGCTCTGGGTATTGAGGAATCTGACGATCTGGGGGAAGAAACTGTTACATAGTCTCATCGTGAGAGCCTGAATACTTCAGTGCCTTTTGCCAGATGGCAGGAGGGAGAAGAGTTCGTATGAGGGGTGCGTGGGGTTCTTCATAATGCTGTTTGCTTTACGGATGCAGCGTGTGGTGTAAATGTCTCTAATGGTGGGAAGAGAGACCCCAATGATCTTCTCAGCTGACCTAACTATCCGCTGCAGGGTCTTGCAATCCGAGATGGTGCAATTTCCGAACCAGGCCGTGATGCAGCTGCTCAGGATGCTCAGGCAACATCTATGGAAATGAATAAACAGTCAATGTTTTGAGTGAAGACTCTTCATCAGCACTGGAAAGAAAGGGGACAGAAGCCAGAATAAGAAGTGGGGGAGAGGGGAAGGAGTAATCGTTGCAGGTGATCGGTGAAGTAAAAAGCTGAAAAATGGTCAGACTGCAAATGCTGTCTAGACAGCATCTTGGAAAATAGTACAGTTGACATTTCGGGCTGAAACCCTTTGGTAGGAAGGGTACTGTACTCTTTTCCTAGATGCTGCCCGGCCTGTTGAGTTCCATCAACATTTTTGTATGTGTTGCTTGGACTTCCTGCATCTGCAGATTTTCTCTTGTTTGTGACTTATTCCCGATGAGGGTCTTGGTCCAAGTAGTCGACTGTTTATTCTTTTCCATAGATGCTGTCCAACCCGCTGAGTTCCTCCAGAATTTTGTGTATGTTACAAGGCAAAAGTATGTTGTCTTGCTGTACACAGTGCTAGTTAAAGTTCCTGGCTTTGAGTCACTGGGGAGAGCTGTGCTGAAATGCTTTGTTTTTCAGACAGTTTAATGTGGAAAGTTTGCTGTTGGGTCAAGGCCATCTCCAGTCTGTTGTTATCAGCTTGTACCACTCACACTGTGAAGCAAACAAATGAAGCATTGTCCTTTGTGTTCTCACCAGCCTATTCAATGTGTTAACCCTTCTCTGGAGCAGTGCTCACACTGTCGATGCGTCAGCACATGGTACATCACTAAGCACAATACTAATTAGGCAAGGTACCCAAACTGTAATGCCTCAGTAAGGCATGCTGACCCGATCCACCCCACACAGGCGCCTCAAATCCCACTTCATCAGCTACTTCCCTACAACCATCAGGTTCTTGAACTGACCTGCACAACCCTTGCCCTACCTCAGCAACAGAATGCTACTGCTCGCCTTGTGGACCATCCTGGACTTGTCTCTGTGGTTGTCTTTTCTTCGCTCTCTCACTTCACTGTCTTGACTAGTCCACAGTATATTCTGTGTGTTGTCTACACCCCCACACCCCCATGCTTGTGATACTGTACCAATACCTCTCCAAACTTGGGCACAGAACAGTAAACACAACTTGGCTTCTCCTGCTGCCTATAAAGTGCTTTGACGCACCCTGATGAACCGGTATTCAGCTCGCTACTCCGTGAGATTTACTCACCTCAGCGCTGAACTGGCTCTGCGGCTGTGGACTCACTCTCGGTCACTCTGTGGTTCACGTTTTGTGTTGTTATTTGTTTTCGTTTTTATTGTTTCCATGATTGGTTCCTTTTTTTTTGCAGATTGGTTGTTTGACTGTCTTTGTTGTGTGGGGTTTTTAATGGGTTATGTTGTGTTTCTTTGTTTTGTGGCTGCCTGCAAGAAAATAAATCTCAAGGTTGTACATACATACTTTGATAATAAATGTACTTTGAAATTATGAAAGGAGCCGGTCAAAGCCATTTCCCCCTATGCACACGGTTCTGTGCACTGTTCACTGGGTGGTAAGCTGCGTCAGGAGCCATGACCTTCTCTCATTCCTTGTGCAAGCCCAAGGAATCAGTTGTAGAGAAGAAAGAACTTGCATTTCTTCAGCCTCTTTCACTACTCCAAGGGCTTCACAGTGGAAGTAGTTCACTTCTGACACTCACGCCAGGTAGCTCCAATGCCACAGCCGGGAATGGCTAAGTAAATTGCTTAGCAAGTGGCTCTGTGTGACCATGGGAAAAATACTGATGTGTACATTTAAAATACATGGGCTCTGGATTTCTGGCCTTCCCAGAGCTTAGAAAAATAGAGGATCTGACTGAAACTTATAAAGTTCACTTATTTGGAGATGCAGCTTGGAATAGGCCCTTCGAGCCTCACGCCCAGCAACCCCTGACAACGGCTGATTTAACCCTAAGCTACAGTGACCAATTAACCTACTAACTGGTACACCTTTGGAGTGTGAGAGGAAGCCCACACATTCCACGGGGCGGATGTACAAACTCCTTACTGAGGATGCCGGGACTGAATTCTGAACGCTGACTCCCTGAGCTGTAACAGTGTTGTGTTACCACTACGCTGACAGAATGTGAGGAGGATGTTTCCCCTGGTTGGGCTTCTCGACTGGGGTTGATGGACTTGGGTCACAAGAAATTGAGGAGCGATGTGAGGAGAGGCTTCTTCACTCAACAATGAGGAGACTGTGTTTCTTCACTCAGCAATCTACACAATGAGGAGAGGTGCAGAAGCAAGTTGTTGGATATTTTTGAGGAGAAGGCAGGCTTTTGTTTTGTGTGGATGGAAGCGTGCAGTGGAATATGTTGAGGGTGTGCTGGGGCAGCCTGCAAGTGTCACCATACCTCAGGCACTGACATAGCACTTCCACAACTTACTAACCCTAACACGTACATCTTTGGAATGTAGCAGGAACCAGAGCACCCAGAGGAAACTCACATGGTCACAGGGAGAACATACAGACAGTGGTAGGAATTGAACCATGATCTTGCAGCTGGCCCTGAAAAGTGTTATCCTAACTGCCTAGTCAGGGCATCAAGGAATATGGGATAATAGTTACAGGTGTTTCCTCAGTTTATGAATGCCCAACATGTGCCTGTCCACATGAACGGACAGTTGGGAGACCAGCAGGATGAATTTGCCAGTGTTTGCAAGGCTGCAGGCATCTTCTGCTGGCTGGGAACTTAGTTCATGACTGCATGTCCAACTTGCAGACCGTTCAAGTTATGAATAGTTCCTGCCCCAACCTGGGGAATGTGTGTTTTGAGGCAGCTGACAGGCTGTAACTGTATTGAAGGGCTAAGTGCTCACTTCACTCACAATGTGGTACGAGCAAGCTTTGTAGCACTTCATGGACTGGCTGCATCACCAGTGGCAAAAGTGGGGAATGGTAGCCTATCAGGTGCACTGAATTATGGTTCAATTGACTTGTATCCTCCCTTGTGAGTGTGTCCAGGTAGTCCGTGAGTATGTGTGAGCCTAGACAGAATAATAAGTTCTTCAACTGTAAGGACCATCAGGTGACTGATTCTTTCCCCACCCACAATCTCTCTGTATCCTGTGTTCCTTCACTCTGTCTGCTACAACAGTCAGGATCTCCCGGTGGCCACCCATTTCAATTTGACTTCCGATTCTGACATGTCTGTCCAAGGCCTCCTCTACTTCCATGATGAGACCAAACTCAGAGTGGAAGGCAGGCCATGCCCTCTTGTCATACTCCCATCGGCTAGGAGTGACTGAAGCCTTGGTTCAGGAATGATTACTACCCTACAAACATCAGGCACCTGAACTGGCATCGATAACTTCACTCCCATAACTCTGAACTGATTCTACAACTTACAGCTCATGTTCTCAATATTATTTTATTATTTGCAGAATTTGTCTTTTACACATTGGCTGTTTGTCAGTCTTTGCTATGTATAGTTTTTGTAAATTCTGTTGTATTGGTTACCAATGATAGAATCAAATCATTTAACCTCTTCAGTTCGTCAGATGATTGCATTTCTTTCTTTAATGGCTAAAAGATCCAATTTGCTGAATTGGAAAGAGATTAACCCTCCTACTATATTTCACTGGTTTTCACAAACTATGTTGTGTTTAAATTTGGAAAAAATTAGAAGTGTGGTTTATGACCCTTACATTAAATTTGAAAAAACTTGGAGGCCATTCATTCAGCATTTTCATATGATATAATTTAACCATTTCCAAACTTATTTTACTTCTCTGTTGCGTTGGTTGAGAGGAATGGAGTCGTCAACACTAAGGTTTTCTTTTCTCCCATTTTTTTACTGTTAAAACAGCCCAGGTCTTTTTTTAGTTTAGTTGATTAATTCTGTTTAGATTTGGGTTTTTTTGAGGGGTTATTATTTTTTTTCCTTTTTCATGATTTTTGTCTAGATATTTCTTTTTGTTCTGTATTATTCATTGGTATCCTATATGATTGGGAGTTTTGTCAATTAAGTATTATTTGGTTTTATAATTACTCATGTTAATTATAACAATGTATTCCCAATAACTTTGTACTATTATTATGTCATGTTTATATTTTATGAAACTAATAAAAGGATTGAAAAAGAAAAAGTAAATTCTGTTGTATTTTTTTCCTGTGCATGCCTGCAGGAAAATGAATAATGAATCTCAAGGTAATATATGGTAACACAAAAATACTTCGATAAGTTTACTTTGGATGCCTCATATTCCACCTGGGCATTCTCCAACCTGATGGCATGAACATCAATTTCTCTGACTTGTGATAATCACTGCACTCTGTTCCCCCATTCTCTCCCCCCCCCCGAATTCTGTTTTTCTTTTACCCTCCCCATTCTGGTTACCCTCTCACCCCTTCTCTTCTCCTCCTCATCCTCATGACATGACATTCCCATCACCTTCTCCCCTTTACTCCATGCCCACAGTCCTCTCTTATCAGATTCTTCCTTCAGCACTTTACCTCTTCCACCTGTCACCTCCCAGCTTCTTACATCATCCCCCCTTCCCCCACCCACCATCCCACTCACCTGGTCGCACCTATCACCTACCAATTTCTTGTCCTCAAACTCCATTCCACCACTTTCCACAGGTTTGATGAAGGATCTCAGCCCAAAATGCCAACTGTTTATCCTCTCCATAGATGCTGCCTGGCCTGCTGGGCTCCTCCGGCATTGTGTATTGAAGATTTGAATGATGTCCCGTATGCAACAGCGATGCCTGAGGCTAGACTGGTCACATCCCCCTCTGCCACCAAGTTCAATAGCTGTCAACCCCAGGACCAAACACATTAGGATAGCCATTGCTACGAGGATTTTGGCTCCATGGCGGGGTAAACATGTGCTTGTTCAGGGGGCTGTACAGCAGAGAAGGCCTGCAGCTGACTAAAAGTCTGTTCTTTTTCCTCGCAGAGGAATGAAGGTGATTGAGAACCGTGCCCTAAAGGACGAGGAGAAGATGGAGCTGCAAGAGATCCAGCTGAAGGAAGCCAAACACATTGCAGAGGAGGCAGATCGCAAGTATGAAGAGGTGAGTGAGGCTGCTGGCTCTGTGGAGGGGTGACCACAGGCACATAGCATGTGTAATAATGCACATGGCAGACAACGTTGCTGTTCAGCTGGAGTTTCCCTTTAAGAAGAACTTTTTTGTTGTTATGAAGAGGGTGCTGCATTTAAAATTAAAGAGGTAAGTTTAAATTTAGATGCACATTCCAGGCACTCACCCCCTCTGTATGTTTTTAAACATGGGAGGAGCCTCAGCGATGTAGAGCAGTTGAATGGAACAGCTGTTTATCTGCACAGCTCGACAAATGGGCCCCTTTAAGGATATAAGAAATAGAAGCAGGCGCAGGCCATTCTGTCCCTTATTTGAGGCACATAGGCACAGAGGGAATTTTGTTACTAGCCAAACAAGTTTTATTTTTAATTTAAAAAATTTACAAGAATAACTCGTGCAACACTTTTTCTTGGTTAAATTCATAGACCATGTATTTAGTGTTAAATTACAGTTTAAAACCAATAACGCTGTTGCCACCACCACCACCCTGGGGGTGGTACATTACGGCAATAATCAAGGGGCTTCCTCACCATTAGCGGAAGAGGTCCTTTCCCACCGAGCCCTTGCAGTGGCTGCGGAGCATCCCGCAACATATACTTCTGCGGCCTGGAACGTGCACCGTTCCTCCACGGACATCTCGACGTGCTGGCAGACCAACAACTTTCTGGCAAGGAATTGAGAGATCCAGATAGGTATCATGTGCAAGCAGATTTGCCGTTTAAATTGGCATTGTGGGCCAGTATTGCTCCACTCACATTTATAATAGAAATTCCCTGTCAAAACGTGCTGCGATTACAGCCTCCCATTAGCACTCCTTGGTGTTTAATTCCCATCAGAGTGGGAATAGGTCTTGTTTCCCCTTCCCATCTCACGCGAACAACACCCACAAAGTGTTATGCAAAAGTAAAGAGCGGGCACACCTCCTAACTGGGAACCAGTTGACCTTGACGTGCATCCCATCTTTCTTGCAGGTTGCCCGCAAGCTGGTGATCATTGAGGGTGATCTTGAGCGGACTGAGGAGCGTGCTGAGGTGACAGAGTCGTAAGTATTCGGTTCCAGCCACCCCTTTCTTTGCTAGTGTGCATGGGCGTTCCTCATAATGCATGTTGCTTGGAAGATGGGTCTAAAAGTTAAATCCTGAAAACCTGGTTGGTTTCCCACTACGTATTTTATGATTCTGTAGAGCACCACTCGTCTACAGTATAATCAGAAAACTGGTTTCTTACCTCACACATACCGAGGTACAGTGAAAAGTTTTGCATGCCATCCATACTGATCATTTCCTCACAACGGTACGTTAATGTGGCACAAGGGAGGAACAATAACAGAATGCAGAATAAAGTGTTACAGTTGCAGAGTGTAGTGCAGGCAGGTCACCATGAGGTAGATTGTGAAGTCAGGGATCCATCTTATTGTATAGGAGGGCCATTCAACTGCCTTATACTGTCTGGAACTTAGAGGCTATGGTCTGACTTGATTAAAGGTTTTAAGGTATTAATGTGAATAAAACATTGTGTTCATAATATGACAAGATGGACACTGTTGCGTACTAGACTGTTCAACAGTCTCATAACACCAGGGTAGAAGCTACCTACTTTTAGGCTTTGTATCTTCTACCTGATTTTTTTTTGGGGGGGGTAGGAGAAAAGAAGGTGTCTGGGGTAGGTGCAGGGCCTTCGGTTATACTCGCAAACACAAGGAAATCTGCAGATGCTGGAAATTCAAGCAACACACATCAAAGTTGCTGGTGAATGCAGCAGGCCAGGCAGCATCTCTAGGAAGAGATACAGTTTTATTTAGAGATACAGTCGACGTTTCAGGCTGAGACCCTTTGTCAGGACTAGGGTCTCGGCCTGAAACATCGACTGTACCTCTTCCTATAGATGCTGCCTGGCGGCGTTCACCAGCAACTTTGTGTGTTCCTTCGGTTATACTGTCTGCTTTACTGAGGCAGTGCATTGTGGGTAGGTATGTTATGGTCCAGGGTTCCATGGGCAGCCACGGTAGTGTAGCGGTTAGTGTGACACTATTACAGTTAAGCATTTCCTCTGTAGGAAAGTTTGAATGCTCTTCCCATGTGCGTATGGGTTTCCTCCCACAGTCCAAAGACATAACAGTTAGTAAGTTGTTTGGTCATTGCAAACTGTCCTGTGATTAAGTTAAGGTTAAAGAGGTGTGTTGCTGGGTTGTCAGCTCTGTAGGCTAAACAGGCCTCTTCCGCATAGTATCTCTAAATAAATAATGTGATCTTTCAGAGATCTGAATCCATCGTCACCAGGAACCCCCAACAAAAAAGAAAATTTTAAAAAGCCGCAGATGCTGGCAATCTAGAACAAAAAAAGGACATATTGAAAACACCCAGCATCAGGTCAGGCAGCATCTGTGAATACAAGAACAGTTAATATTTCAGGTCAAAGAAACTTCATCAGATTTGGGAAAGAAAGAATGTGCTAGAAGAGCTCGGTGGGTTGAGCAGCGTCTGTGGAAGGAAAGGAGCTGTTGACGTTTGCATCAGGACGAGGCTATTGCTCGGTACATCTCGTCTCACGCAGCTTCCAGCTCCGTCTGCAGGGCTCCCAGTTCAACCTCGGCCAGGCTGTTGTTATTTCCTGCCTTCTGTGGAAAGGGAAGTGATCCCACTCTTCCGCTGCCTGTTCTGATGAAGGCCCTTTGATCTGACCTGTTAACTCTGCTTCTGTTCCCCCACCCCTGGCTGCACGAGTGTTACCAAGATTTTACATATTTAATTCTAACAATTTGGAAGGAAAGTTAGCATAGGTAAAGCTGATCTTTAGGGTGGCTCAGTGGCATAGCAGTTACTGCAATCGCTGTATAGTGCCAGTAATTACCGATCGGGGTTCAATTCCCACTGCTACGTTCTCCTTGTGACCGCGTGGATGCTCCGGTTCTCTTCCCTCCCCAATATTCCAAAGACATCTGGGTTAGGGTTAGTAAGATATGAGAATGCTGCGCCCATGACATTTGCGGGCCAGCGCAATCCTCACTGATTCGACGCAAGCAGCACATTTCAGTGTATGCTTCAATGTACACGTGACAAAGCTAGTCTTTAACTGTCATCAAAGTGAATCTCCTGTTACCAGATTGTCACTAATGGTCTTCAGGAATCGAAGTTCCTTCAGTATAACATCAGATCCACGGTGCGATGGTTGACTTTTAACTGCTCCCCGAATTGACCACCTTTGCTTTCTCAGTTGGAAGGAAATCAGGGATTGGCAGTAGGTGCTGTACCCATGGATCAGAAACTACAATTAATCTCGGTGCTTATTTTGTCCCTAAAGTTACTTGGATTCCCTTCTGTGCAGATGCTGGTATAAGATTTTTAAATTTATTTTTATTTAGAGATACAGCACAGTAACAAGCCCTTCTGTCCCAATAAGCCTGTGCTGCCCAATTAACTGACTAACCTGTATGTCTCTGGAATGTGGGACGAAAGCGGAGCACAACGCTGTCGCAGGGAGAGTGTACAAACTCCTTACGGACAGTATCAGTAATCGAACCCAGGCCTGTTTCAACTGATTAAGTGCCATTGCACTTCTGAGCAGCAACCTTACTGATCTGGAACCACGCCCATCTATTACACAGAGAGTGCAGAGGAGATTTACCAGGATGCTGCCTGGACTAGAGGGCATGTCTTATGAGAATAGGTTGAACGAGCTAGGGCTTTCTCCTTTCGAGCAAAGGAGGAGGAGAGGTGTACTTGATAGAGATGTACAGAAGATAAGAGGTACAGATCCAGAGGACAGCCAGAGACTTTTTCCCAGGGCAGAAATGGCTAATATGAGGGGACATAATTTTCGGGTGATTATAGAGGACAGCATTGGGGAAATAGCAGAGGTTGGTTTCTTACACAATGTGGTGTGTGTGTGTGTGTGAGGTGCGCTGTTAGCAGTAGTGGGAGAGGCAGATACATTAGAGACAGTTAAGAGACTCCTTTAGGCCTTTAGTTTGATCCTGGGGTAGTTTAAAGTATCAGCACAACGTTGAGGGTTGAAGTGCCTGTACTGTTCTATGTTGTAAATTAATTAATGGAATGAGTGTGTCAGCGGCCAGGCTGGCATTTATCGCTCGTCTCTGATTATCCCCTGAACCGAGTGGCTTGTTGGGCCCTTCCTCATTGCAGCTTTCCCCAAGGCTGCAGCACTTTGCTTAGCACACAGGGCTGGCTTTTCAAAGGACGGGCAATCATTAGGGCAAGGAAACGGCTGTTACTGTTCCGAGAGCAACTATGTAAGCACAAAACGACCTATTCAGGGCGAGTGAAGCTCCTCAAAGGACAAGAAACCAGGTACTGAGTGCCTGATCTGTTTTCAGGGGCTCCTAATGATGTGGGTGTTGCTCTACTCCGCTGTTTCCCTGGGGATATTCCTCGCACCCCTGGTTATTTGGGGCCATCTACTGTCAGAGTGTGGAAACCAACTAGATTTTCGAGACTTGAGGTGGTGAATGTGTCACTTTCCTGAGATGAAATCAAATCTTTTTCACCGACATTAATCCCAGGTGCAGTTGCTTTGTTTTACATGCCAGCCCAACATTCCCTATTTCCTGTTGTCCCCCGCCGCCTTACCTAGAGCTGCTGACTGAGACTGATGACCAGCACCTCTGGTGTTACTTATCCATGGTACCAGACCCTCATCAGGGCCTCAACAGCAGTGACGGCAACCCAGTTAACTCTGGCAAGGTGTGCAGGGCCTTCCTCCTCTCCCCGCCTCTGCATTCAGCTCCTCTCTCTCCCAGCTCACCCTGCTCGGACTGAGGTTTGAATCCAGAGCCACTGCCTACTTGGCAAAGAGAGCCTGCCTATATGCAAAACTAGAGGCATTTCCTAGGTTGGATTCATGGCTGGGACTGTTGGAAGGCTAACTTCAGCTCCTTCGGTATTCCTAGAAATCTAAGACCTGACCTGTGATCTCCCTAACTCTTAAGTGTGCTCCTTTCCCATACTGGTCCAACCGTCTAGGAGACTGGTTCCAGAGTAAATACAGTACCTACCAACACCAGCCCTTAAATCTAATTATTTTATTTAGAGATACAGCATGGTAATGGGTTCTTCTAGCCCAATTACACTCGCGACCAATTAACCAACCAGTGCGTCTTCGGATTGAGGAAGGAAACCGGAGCACCCGGAGGAAACCCACACAGTCATGGGGAGAATCTACAAACTCCTTGCAGAGAGTGTCAGGAATCGAACCTGATTGTAAGAGTTATACAAGGCAGACGTAGACTCTTTGGCCCAGCTAATACATGCCTTCGCTGGAGCTGTGATAGCGTTGCATCGCAATGCTACCCTACGGTCCCTACAGATCCATGTCCCTGCTTGGTAATCGGGTGGGCACCCAACACTACCTTTCCACCTCACCTGGGGCAATATGACCCCACCGTCACCTCAACCTAAATGGGAATTGTCTGACCAATCACTCCCAAGGGACTCAAACCCAAACCCGGCTGTCTGTACGGTTCAGTCCTCTGCCAGCAGTAGGGTTTCTCCATAGGCCCTTTGTCGGTCAGCTGATGGAGATGTGAACTTCTCCAGTGATATGCCATTGCTTGTTTCACTCACCCAACCAGCGGCCAGGCCTACTTTCGAGGGAAAGTGACATCTCGCCATGAACCTTTCCCATTTTAACTTGCTCTTGTTCAGTGTTACATGTTCTCGGGATTCGGGACCAACAAACCTCATCATGACTGTGTTCCCCTTTTTTTTCCTTGTATCCCTTTTTGTTCTCTGGTTTCTTTGCATGCTGTTCATTATCAAATCATCCCATTTGACCCATGACCCCTCTTGCACGTACCCTGTGGACACTAACAGCAATTTGCGGAAATTGGAGGAGGAACTTAGAAGCAGGGATCAGTCTTTGAAAACCTTACTCGCGTTAGAGGAAAAGGTACTGGACACTTTCTGCTCTTCTTTCCTCACTTGCTGAATTGTTTCCCTGTAAACTTGGGGAGAAATGAGGGGGAGGCTTTGTTTTGCTGCATGTGACACTTTGACTGTCAAATAATTATTCTTATAACCTGAAATGTTACTTGTGGTTAATTTAATACTGTTTCAGCTGCAGTTTCTGTAAACTGAAATCTAGACTTTTCTAGGACCGTTGGATATGGCGACAGGTATTGCTTTGTTGATTCACAGCTGGAGGCGTGAAGAGATCTGTTTTTTAAAAAAAAGTGATTCGGACACGGAGATGGGAATGAGGCCAATATACACTCAGTGGCCACTTTATTAGGTACATCTGTACACCTGGTTAATACAAAAATCTAATCAGCCAATCATGTGGAAGTAACTCAATGCATAAAAGCATGCAGACATCGGCAAGAGGTTCAGACCAAACATCAGATTGGGGAAGAAATGTCATCTTAAGTGACTTTGTGGAATGATTGTTGGTGTCAGACAGGGTGGTTTGAGTATCTCAGAAACTGCTGATCTGGGATTTTCACACACAGCAATCTCTCGAGTCTACAGAGTGGTGCAAAAACAACAAATATCCAGTGAGTGACAGTTCTCTGGGTGAAAATGCCTCATTAGTGAGAGAGGACAGAGGAGAATGGCCAGATAGGTTCAAGCTGACAGGAGGGTGGCAGTAACTCAGATAACCACATGTTACAACGGTGGTGTGCAGAAGAGCATCTCTGAATGCACAACGTGTCCAACCTTGTAGGGGACGGGCTACAGCAGCAGAAGACCAGACTGGGTTCCACTCCTGTACCTAATAAAGTGGCCACTGAGAGTACGTCAAGAGCTTACATTATAGCTTTAAAAAAAACTATTTCTAACTGCACATGTTAATTCCCCTTCTTTCATCCACATCCAGTCTAATCCTCTGTAGAGATGATTTCTACCCTAATCACTAATTCTAGTGACTGACATGTCCCTCCCACTGCACCCATCATCGACCTTCATCCTGCCCGCTTGTTTGTCTGCATTCCCTCCATTCCTTCTGGCGTGTCTGTGTCCTTTCTGTTCTGTCCATTTCTCTCCTCCCTCTAGTGGCAAAAAGAATCCAAAGGGAGTTAATCTGCATGTGTGGGAGTGATCAAACTGCAGGGGTACATAGAAATAGGGGATTAGTTCTCTGTGGACTGGCTAGGGTCAAAGGGGTTCCTTCTGTGCTGTGAGAAATTAGGCAAAGACCCAATTAGTTTAATTTTCTATTTGAAGATGAATGCACCCAGCAACTCACCAATTTAACCCTAGCTTAATCATGAGATAATTTCCAATGACCAGTTAACCTACTAACCAGTACAGTTATGAATAGTGGAAGGAAACCCACATGTACAGACTTCCTTACAGAGGACGTTGGAATTAAACTCTGAACTCTGACACCCCTGAGCTGTTTTTATTTATTTTTATATAGGAATCAGACATTTCATATTTTAAAAAATGTAAATTAAGAGTTGAGAGTGACTTAAAAAGCAATGGTTGCAAGATCGTAAACCTTTCATCTCTGTGCTCTCCCATCCCAATATTGAAGACTTTTTAGTTCCCTCCAGTGCTACCTTGGGTGTGACAGAGTTCCGTGAGAGATGCTCTTGGGTTTCTCTGAGGCCCACTAATTGGCGTGGTAGCAGAGTCATTAGCATAACGCTGTTACAGCGCCAGCAGCATAGGTGATGAGTCCCAAAGAAGGGTCTCGGCCCAAAATACCAACTGTTTATTCCTCTCCATAGATGCTGCCTGACCTGTTAATTTCCTCTGGCATTTTATGTGTGTTAGTGATATGTTGAATCACTGCAGGACAACTACTGGAAAAACACACCCAGAGCTTTGAGAATGGATCACTTGATTTTGTTTTGCATACCCTCCTGTGTGTGAAGCTTTTGTTTTTGTGTATGCCACATTCTTTATTGATTGCTTCTTTCTCTCTGTCTCCGCTTTCTCCCTTCCTCCCTTCCTTATGTCATTTGGTGGTTGTTCTGTCCTCTATTGTGTTGCTCACTCCCCTTTCCCCCACTCCTTCCTTTCCCTGCACCAACAGCAAATGTGCAGAGCTAGAAGAGGAGCTTAAAAATGTGACAAATAATCTCAAGTCACTGGAAGCCCAGGCTGAGAAGGTAGGCTTGTCCTTTTCCCCAGAATCCCCTCTCCCCTTTCCTATCTGTGTGTTTCACAAGAAGATCTCAAAGCATCCTCTGTACACAAAGTCAGTCAAATACAGTCTAATCAAACTTGTTCAACCCTAGCCAGTGTTTAATGAAGGGTGTAATTTGGTTTTCTGTTGAGGTGTCTTTGTTGTGTGTGATTGGCAATGATAAGACTTGTGGGGGTGGAATATAATGGCTTACATGTATCCAAGCAACATGGGGTTAGTGTAGGAAAGTGTCAATAAGATAAAAGATCGACTGTAATCGTATCAAACAGACCAAGCACGAGGGCCCGAAGGACCTATCCCTGTCTCTGTTTCGATCTTTTCTCTCAGGCGCCACCAAAATGTGCTGTTTCTGCTGCATTTACCATACTTGGGCTCAGGAATCTTAGAGACTGAAGGTTCTTGAGCTATGAGGGGAGACTACTGAAGGAGAGACTGGTTAGGCTCCGACTGTTTTCCCCTGGAGTGTAGGAGGGGTGACCTTGGAGAGGTTTATAAAATCGTGAGGGGCCTAGATAAAGTTGATGGTCACAATCTTTCAACCCAGGGTAGGGAAGTCTAAAACTAATGGGCATGCGCTTAAGGTGAAAGGGGAAAGGTTAGTAACATTTATTTGACTTTGACCCTCTGTGGGGAAAAACAATTCAATTTTATTATCAAAGTACTTATGTTACACTTACAGGAAAATAAATAGCATAAACAAAAAAAACGACACACAAAGTCCTCAACAACCAATGTGCAAAAGTTCTGTAGAAGGTAATAGTCCTGAGATCATGAGTTGTAAAGAGAACCTCGAATGAGCTTGCAGAGGAAGTGGTAAAGGCAGGTACAGCTACAACATTTAAGACAGTTGTGGCTAGGAACGGTTTTGAGGCAAGTGGAACTAGCTTGGGTGGACGAGTTAGGCCAAAGGGCCTGTATCTGTGCCTCGATGACTGATGCAGAACTGCACCCCTGGAACCCACATCTGGGTCTGCTGTAGACCTCTAACTCCATTATCAGGAGACTGCCAGGGGAATTAAATAGGAGGTACACCAAATGCAGACATTTTCTATCAGTATTCAAAATTGTTTAATGCCATTTCCTGTACTCGAGTGTGAAGGAGAACAAAATAATTGTTACTCCGGATCTGGAGCACCAAAAAAAAAACAATAATTTTTAAAAAGCACAAAAAAAACGTAAGATTTCAGATTGTTGTATGTCCAACAAGTGACACTGGGCTGTACCTAAGGTGACTGACAGGAAATAATAAAGTAGTGGTGGAGTTACTGGGTAGAGGTGTTGATCAGCCTTGGGGAAAGTAACTGTTTTTGAGTGTGGTGGTTCTAGCATAGGTGCTACGTAGCCTCCTTCCTGATGGGAGTAGGGTAAACCGTCCATGAACAGGGTAGGGGGGATCCTTTATGATATTGTTGGCCATACTCTGGCACCTTTCTGTCTATATGTCTTTAATGGCAGGTAGGCTGCTGAGACATTGGACGGTTTTGAGTAAAGGTCGTAGATCCTTCCTGTTCGCTACCGTGCAGTTTCTGTTCTGTGCAGAGATGCAGCATGTTAGGATGTTCTATATGGAAAATATAGAGAAATATGAAAAAGAAAGAGGATTGGAGGTTTTGTGGGAAGAATTGTGGACGGTGGAGCAGAGGGATTGAATGTCTATCCTTGAGCAGTGAACTCTGTTTCTGCAGTTTTGACATTCCTGAACGTTTCAGCATTTCAAGATTTCTTTAAACAGGAGATTCTGCAGATGCTGGAAATCCAGAGCAAAATACACAAATGGATCAATGGAGGAGAATAAACAGTTGAGATTTCAGGCCACAACTGGAAAGGAAGGGGACAGAAACCAGATAATAAGAAGCTGGGGAGAGGGGGAGGAATACAAGGTGATAGATGAAACCAGGTGAGGGGGAAGGTAGGTGGGTGGGGGAGGGGATGGAGTGAGAAGCTGGGAGGTAAAGGGCTGAAGAAGGAGGAGCCGAACAGGAGAGGAGAGTGGGCCATGGAGAAAGGGAAGGAGGAGGGGAACCAGAGAGAGGCGATGGGCAGGTGAGGAGAAGAGGTCAGAGTGGGGAAATGAAGTGGGAATGGAGAAAGGGGAAAAAAATTACCAGACGTTGGAGAAATCAGTGTTCACGCCATCAGGTTGGAGGGTACTCAGACGCAGTATGAGGTGTTGTTTCTCCAACCTGAGAGTAGCCTCATCATGGCCATTTATACAGACTTTTCTCCGAGGTGGGGTTTGAGGGTATATCTTGGCTAGGGCTCTGGCAGCTCTTCGAACAGTGATGTGTTGTGTGAACGGCTGAGACGTGGCCCAGAAAGGGGAAGTGGGGGCTGTAAAGGGAAAAATTCTCTAGACTGGTGCTTCAAATCGTCCCATCCCAGGACAGACAGGCTATATATCAGGACAGACCGACACCAACCCTGGCCCAGTGAGGCAGTCTGTGCAGATGAGGAAATGTGCATTTGAAAGGCGGAAGATGACTGTGCATTAGTTTCCTGAGTCTCTGTGTTATTATCAGCCTTTGCTTGTCACTGTAACGGCCTTTAAGCTGTACTTCTCCCACCTTTTTAATTACATAGTCCTCACGTCATTCAGCACTGCTGTCTATTTTGGACCTTCTGTGCATTTCTCATTGTATCTCCTTTTTATTCTGTGTCTGTACACGCCTTTGTACCCACAGCCACACCCACGCCATCACCCTCACCACATCCCTTCACAGAGTTCTCCTAACCATTCATATGTTCCTCCTGCACAGGAAGCAAAGTCTGTAGCCCCACACCGACACACAGGAGCCACGCTCAGAGTTGGAACATATTTTTGTCACACTGAGCAGGGAAATTGGGATGTCATGTTGTCTTGGTGAGGCCACACTTGGAAATTCTGTTCAGCTTTAGTTGCCCTGCTTGAGGAAAGTTGCTATTCAGTTGGAAAGATTGAGAAAGATTGTTGGGATTGGAAGGACTGAGTTATGGAGAGAGGTTTAGCAGGCTAGGACTTTATTTCCAGGAGAATGAGAGCTGAGCATTAGAGCTGTATAGGATCATGAAGGGCAGAGATAGACGCAGCCATTTTCTTAAGGTTGGGCAATGACAAACTAGAGGGTAGAGGTTTAAGGTGAGATGGAAGAGATTTAATGAGGGGCAACATTTTCACCCAGAGGGTGGTCAATATATGAAAGGAACTGCCAGAAGTGGTTGTAACAACATATTAAAGGTTCAAAGATAGGCATGGTTTGGAGAGATGTGGGCCAACAAGCTTAGGTGGGAATCTGGGTCAGCATGGACCAGTTGGGCTGAAGGGCCTGTGTGACTCTACGCCTGTGGTGGTGAAGACAGCAGCAGGTAAAAGTGCCAGTAAACTGTGAGAGGAGTTGGGGGAGGCTTTCCTGTGTCAGGATGATGCAGACAGGTTCAGTGATATGGCCTTGCCATGGTAAGCTGTCAGGGAGTGTGTGAGAGGGGTGGGGTGGGTGGGGGGAGGCTTTCCGGTGTCGGGATGATGCACACAGGTTTGGTTGAAGAGCGTCTCATCAACCCTGTCTTTTTGTCACCAAACAATAAGTAACTTGGTACAAATTAAGTAACTTGATTGAACCTCTCTTTCTCTCTCCCTTTCCCTCCTCTTCCAGTACTCTCAAAAGGAAGACAAATATGAAGAAGAAATCAAGCTCCTGACTGATAAACTGAAGGAGGTGAGAATACAATGAATAAGATTCCTCAGGGCACATTTCATTATGTTTATAGCTGGTGTTTGGTTTATTGTTTCACATGTAGCCAGATTTGGTGAAAAGCCTGGTTTGCATGCCATCCAGAAGATGGTTTCATGTTAAATACATCGAGATACAAAAGGAAAATATTGCAGAATGAGTGTTAGAGTTACAGGGAGAGTGCATGCAGGTAGGTAATAGGGTGCAAAGAACATGATGAGATGGGCTGAGAGATCGAGAGTTTAAGTGTCTCAAACAAGAGATTCTGCAGACGCCAGAAATCCAGAGCAACACACAGAGAATGCTGGAGGAACAGTAGGTCGGGCAGCATCCATGGAGAGGAATAAACAGAGAACAATTCAGAGCCGGAAGAGAAGTGGGGGAAGAAATAAGTAAGTGGGAGGGGGAGCAGGAGATAGATGAGACCAGGTGGGTTGGTGGGTGGAGAGAGGGAGGCTGGTTTACGAGATTGAGTTGACAACTCTCTGCGGTTTCTAGTGGTCTTGGTCAGAGCAGTTGCCACATTGTGTGATGCAGGCAGATAGGATTTCCTCTGTGGGGCAAAAATTAATGAGTGTCACTGGGGATGTGCCAAATAGGCCATTTGGCCCATCAAGTCTGCCATTCCATCATGGCTGATTCTCCTGCCTTCTCCCCATAACTTTTGACACTCATTAATCAACAACCTATCAACCTCAGCCTTAAATATACTCAATGATTTGGTCTGCACAGCTGTCTGTGGCAATGAATTCTACAGATTCACCAACCTCTGGCTAAAGAAATTCCTCATGTCTGTTCTAAATGGGCATTCCTCTATTCTGAGGCTCTGCCCTGCGGTCCTAGACTCCCCAACTTCAGAAAACATCCTCTCCATGCCCACTAAATCTAGACCCCTCAGTATTCGACAGGTTTCAGTGAGATCCCTCCTCATTCTTCTGAACTCTGGTGAGTACTGGCCCAGAGCTGTCCACTAGATTATCTCCAATGTCAGCACATCCCTTCTTAGATAAGGGACCCAAAGCTCCATCTGTAGTCTGCCCAATGCCTTGTACAACCTCAGCATTACAACCTTGCTTTTGTATTCTCTCCTCTTGAAATGAACACTAACTTTGCATCTGTCTTCCTCACTGTCGACTCAGCCTGCAAGTTAAGGAAGCTTAGGGAATCCTGCACGAGGACTCCCAAATTCCTCTGCACCTGTGATTTTTGCATTTTCTCCCCATTTACAAAATAATCGACACCTTTATTCCTTCTGCCAAAGTTTATGGCCGTGCATTATATTCCATCTGCCACCTCTTTGTCCATTCCCCCAGTCTGTCAGTCCTTCTGTAGATGCGCTGCTTCCACATTTCCTGCCCTTCCACTTTTCTTAAGATCGTCTGCAAACTTGGCACAAAGCCATCAGTTCCTTTATCCAAATCATTGACATACAACGTGAAAAGTGGTCTCAACACAGAGCCCTGCAGCACACCACTGGTCACCGAGCCAAACAGAAAAGGCCCACTCTTTGCCTCCTGCCAAAATCCAAAAAAAGCATCCACTGACTCTCCTTTGTCTATCCTGCCTGTTATTTCCTCAAAGAATTCCAACAGATTTGTCAGGCAAAATTCCCCCTTTTAGAAACGCATGCTCACTTTGGCCTGCTTTATCATGCGTCTCCAAGTACCCTGAAACCTCATCCTTAACAAATGACTCGCTCATCTTTCCAACCACTGAAGTCAGGCTAACTGGCCTATAATTTCCTTTCTTCTGCCTCCCTCTTTTACAGAGTGGAGTGATATTTGTAATTTTCCAGTCCTCGGGAATCATTTTAGAATCTAGTGCTCATGCCTCCACAATCTCTTCAGCCACCTCTTACAGAACCCTGGGGTGTAGTCCACCTGTTCCAGGTGTCTTGTCTACCCTCAGGCTTTTCAGCTTTCCAAGCACCTTGTCCTTAGTAATACCGATGACACTTGCTTCTGCATCCTGACTCTCCTGCGTTTATGACATTCTACTAGTGTCTTCCACAGTGAAGGCTGACACAAAATACTCGTTCCTCTGCCATTTCTCTGTCCCCATTACTTCCTCTCCAACATCATTTTCCAGGGGTCTGATATCCAACTCGTTTTTCTTTTACTCTTTGTATAGCTGAAGAAACATTTTGTATCCTTTTTTTTTATATTACTGCAGAGCTAGCTATTATGTTTCTTTTCTTTATATTGCTTTTCTAGTTGCCCTTCTGTTGGTTTTTAAAAGCTTTCCAATCTTCTAATTTTGCTATATTATATGCCCCCTCTTGCTTTTCAGCTGCCTTAGACTTCCCTTGTCAGCCACGGTTGCCACATTGTCCCTTTAGAATACTACTTCATCTTAGGGCTGTATCTTTCCTGCGCCTCCCAAATTTCTCCCAGAAGTACCAGGCATTGTTGTTCTGTTGCCAAACCCTGCTAATCAATTTTGGCCAACTCCCCTCTCATGCCTCTAATTCCCTTTGCTCCATTGTTATACTGATGCACCCGATTTTAGCTGCTGCTTCTCAAACTGCTGGGTGAATTCTGTCATATTATGATCACTATCTCCCAAGGGTTCCTTTATCTCAAACTTCCTGATCAAATCTGGGTCATCAGATAACAACCCAATCCAGAATTACTGTTCCCTAGTGGGCTTAATCACAAGCTGCTCTAAAAAGCCATCTCATGGGCATTCTACAAATATTCTCTTGGGATGCAGCACCAACCTGATTTTCCCAATCTACCTGCATATTGAAACCTCCCATGACTATTGTAACATTGCCCCTTTGACATGCCTTTTCTATTTCCCGTTGTAATTTGTAGCCCGAATTCTGGCTACTGTTTGTATATAACTCCCCCATCAGGGTCTTTTTACCCTTGCAGTTTCTTAACTCTACTTAACCCTCTGAGACAGTATGGGCTTTGTGCTGTCTTGACCAAAGTCTACATGACTGGACCAGCACAAATTGTTAGTGATATTTACACCAGGAACCTGAGGCTTTCACCATCACCACTAATAGACCGGTTGTATACTCCACCCTGCTTCCTGAAGTCAATGACCAGCTCTCTGTTTTGCTGACATTGAGGGAGACGTTGTTGTCATGACGTCGTTGTCATGACGTCATGTCACTAGGCTCCCTTATCTCCTTCCCGTACTCCGACTCATTGTATTTTGAGATCCAGCCCCACAAAATGGTGGCGTCTTCAGCAAACTTGTAGATGGGCTTGGAGGAGGAGGGTGTGGCACCCAAGCCCAAGATTCTGGAACCCCTTGCCATTTTTTCTTAAATAAACTCCATAAAGCTAATCCCTTGCTCCAAGCATATGTTCACTGGATTGATATATTTCATTTTGGTAGCTTGGTGTGCAGTTCGATTAAAATGAGGGGAGGAGGGAGATGCTCCTGGAGATGATAATTAGGCACAAGTTACTGTGCCAGCAACACTAATATTGCCCATTTCGCCCCAGGCTGAGACCCGCGCTGAGTTTGCAGAACGCACTGTAGCGAAGCTGGAGAAGACCATCGACGATTTAGAAGGTATGTGGGCCTGTCACTGCTTCGGTCTGACCCTGGTGGCCGGTGAGTGAAGATCAGCCTAGTATACACTTCACCCAGTGTGTCTGGTGATAGTGATATCAGCGCGCATCTGCATTTGTGCGGTGCCTGTCACATCATCAGACATCCCATATGAATCGTGCACCTTCAACTTCCACTGCATCACAGTTTGTGCACAGTGAGGATGAGCTTCCCTGTTGTACCTCAAGATCGTCACCGTCCCAAAGAGTCCCCTCACCCCCCCCACTACGTAAGTGTGGTCTGCTTCAGTGGCTGGGGCCCTAACACTGATTCGGGCACGTTGGCATCTACAGACACATAGACAGAAGCAAATGAGTATGTACATGTATGTGTATGAATGCGTACATGTGCATCTGCACACCAGTCTACACTCCTGCGCACACACAATGCACAGTGTCATGTATGGGTATGAATGCGTACATGTGCATCTGCACATCTGCACGGTGTGTACCATTCCGCTAGGTCTCCTAATATAAAGAAACGAAATACAACAGTTTCAGAGTGGATCACATTGTTAGTGCGTTTATCACTTTACTTGCAAGTGGTCCAAACATTATGCTGCAGAGCAGCTTCCGATCTTGTGTTTCAACCAAAGCACTTATAAACGTTTTTTAAACAAGAGGACAGTAATTGGGGTGGTCCTTTATATTCCTCCGTGATCTTCATCATTATCTTGTTCTGACATTTGATCTTTAGAAGCCCCATCCTGTTTCCCTCTGTTGTCAAAACATCTGGCCATAAAACAAATCGTGTGTCATGAGAAAACAACTTTCTCCCATAAAACACATAGACTTGTGTACCTTTCCCACGCAAACCAGAAAAGTATCTTGGGATTTTTTTAGACCCCATTTTGTTACATTACGTTTTACAAAAATTACAAATTCATGAGGACTTCAGGGTTACAGATGTATATCCACAGCAGCCACACACGGCCTAAGTGTATACATCACGTGTGCACATGCACACAGACAGTCAGCACACTTTCTGTTAGAGACTGAACTGTTCTTGTCTGCTACCTCCATTTCAAGTGGTTGCTATATATATACATCTCTCCAGTTTTATTTCCTTTTATAACATTTCACATTTTCTTTCTCTTGATTCATTCCCTTCTGTCCACCCTCACCCTCTCCTTCCCCATGCCTCCTCTTTCCTCTCCTCTGGATCTGCGCCCACTGCTGCCTTTCTCCACCTCCTCTCATTCTCTGGCCGCTGCTGCCGCTGTGCGTTCATTCCGCCAGACGAACTGTATGCTCAGAAACTGAAGTATAAAGCCATCAGCGAGGAGCTGGACCATGCCCTGAATGACATGACTTCTATGTAAATATCCACCTGTTTGCGCTCGCGCCCTTGTCTGTGCATCACCTCGGTTTCTAACCGCAGAGTCCAGCTCACAGATATGACCATCAGTGACGGCTGGCACGTAACACTAACCTACACCCCTGTGGTGACCTGTCCATCTCACAGTGTAACAGCTTCTGCTCACAATCTGGCACAACCTCCATGATCCTTGTGTTTCGGGTCTATGTGGTGGAGTGCATGTGTGCCCGTGTTCTTGCATGTGCATATGTGTGTGTGGACACAGCACTAGCTACGACCCTCTGTCGGTGGGAACCCTGCTCTCAGTATAGTCCAGACAGTGCAGCTGTGTTCAGCCACTGCTCTCGACTTTCCCAACGACGCACACACAATGCTGGAGGAACTCAGCAAGTCGGACGGCACCTGTGGAGGGGAAGAACCGCTCCTGGCGTGCTCTTGTTTCATGACCCTGAGTCTGCACAAAAGGCAAAAGCTGTTTTAATCAAGTAACCATTGGAGCCTCTGCCTCTCAGCTGCACTGACCAGGGTTCAGTCCGATCTCCTGTGCTGCCTGCAGAGTTCAGACTCATTTCTTTATCACGTGTACATCGAAACGTACAGTGAAGTGTGTTGTTTGTGTAACAACCAACACAGTCAGAGGATGTGCTGGGGACGGCCACGCACCCTGACTGTGGGGGCTTCTCCTGAATTCAGACTCTCAATTCCCCTTGCACCTCTGATTTCTGAACCCCTTCCCATTTAGAAAGCCATCCCCAACCTTTTAGTCTTTGCACTGAAGTCCATAACCCCACACTTCCTTATCCACCTATCACTTTGGCCACTCTCCCAAGCTGTCCAAGCCCTCATGCAGACTGTGTCTTTTATTTTTCGACAAAGCCTAAACTCTCTCTACTGCTGTGGAAGACCTTTATGTAAAAGGTAACCGCCCAGGGAGATGGCTTCTCTCTTTTTCTCCCAGCTTGTCGAGATGAGGGCTGTTTATTTTGTGATCTATTAAGGTCATCTTCCCCTGCCCCCCCCCCCCGCCAAATGCCTGGATTCTCATAGATCAGTACAGACCCTTTGGCCCATCTAGTCCATGCCCCTCCCACCCAGGCACTTATCCAAATTTCTCTTAAATGTTGAAATCTAACCCACATAAACGACTTCCACTGGAAGCATGTTCCACACTTGGACCAGCCTCTGAGTGAAGAATTCCCCCCTCCTGTTCCCCTTCAACATTTCACCTTTCACTGTTAACCCATGACCTCTAGTTATTTTAACCTTCTCCAGGATCAATCGAAACCTTCCTTCCCACAGGGCCCTCTATTTTTCATTCATCCTTGTACGTATCTAAGAATCTCTTAAGTATCCCTGATGTACCTGCCTGTGTCACCACCCTCAGCAGTGCGTTCCATGCACCTACTCTAGGGGGAAACGTAGCTCTTGACATCTCCCCTATACGTTCCTCCATCACTTAAAAGTTATGCCCCCTTATATTGTCTTCCCGGAGGCAAAAGACGCTGCTTATACTCTCTTTCACTGTCTCTTACCCTATATGCCTCTATCAGGCCGCCTCTCTAAAGGGAAAAGTTCTACCTCGCTCAACCTATCCTCATAAAACATGCTCACTAATCCAGGCAGCACCCTGGAAAATCTCCTCTGCACCCTCTCTAAACAAGTCTTCTTCACCTTAAAAGTTGACCCGTAGAGGCAGATGGTTAGCTTCACCTTTCAGTGGCTCAGGTTGTCCTAGGACCCTTCAGACACAGGAACAACCTACATGCCAGTTGCTGAGGAGGTTACCTCCGACGTGCTGCAAGATCCCGCGTGCTGCTCGGGCAGCGGCAGTAATGGAGTATAGTGGGTGAACTTTCTCCTGTTTCTTTGCCTTTCCTTCCCGAGTCCCTCCTGAGCCACCTGCTCCCCACTGTCCACTGTCGAATCACTTCCCCAGTGACCTCAGCTCCATCCCATATAATTAACCAACATCCCTATAACTGTATCCCTCCCTTCTTCAAGCATGCTTTTGTATTGTGCTGGTTTCTGTAACTATATAACAGCAGGAGAAAACCAATCTGTCACTGTATAACACCGGGGTACGGTACCGGTGGGGATGGGTCTGTCACTGTATAACACCGGGGTACGGTACCGGTGGGGATGGGTCTGTCACTGTATAACACCGGGGTACGGTACCGGTGGGGATGGGTCTGTCACTGTATAACACCGGGGTACGGTACCGGTGGGGATGGGTCTGTCACTGTATAACACCGGGGTACAGTACCGGTGGGGACAGGTCTGTCACTGTATAACATTGGGGTACAGTACCAGTGAGGACAGGTCTGTCACTGTATAACACTGGGGTACTGTACCGGTGGGGACAGGTCTGTCACTGTATAACACTGGGGTACGGTACCGGTGGGGACGGGTCTATCACTGTATAACACTGGGGTAGAGTACCAGTGGGGACGGGGTCTATCACTGTATAACACTGAGGTACAGTACCAGTGGGGACGGGGTCTGTCACTGTATAACACGGGTACTGTACCGGTGGGGACAGGTCTGTCACTGTATAACACTGGGGTACGGTACCGGTGGGGATGGGTCTGTCACTGTATAACACTGGGGTACAGTACCAGTGGGGGTGGGTCTGTCACTGTATAACACTGGGGTAGAGTACCAGTGGGGAAGGGTCTGTCACTGTATAACACTGGGGTACAGTACCAGTGGGGACGGGGTCTGTCACTGTATAACACTGGGGTATGGTACAGGTGGGGACAGGTCTGTTACTCCACCTCAGATACAGTAAAGTATTACTAGTCTTTCAGGCTGTTGGTGGTACTAACTCAGATTGGATCAGCATGGGCAAGTACGGCCAAAGGACCTTTTTCCATCCTGTATGAATCTATAACTCTCCCTTGAACCCACAATGCTTCTAAATGATGTTATTGTTCCTCCTTTTACGGAGATCATTCATACAGTATCCATAGTTACAGGAAGCTGTGTGCTGGGATTTTCTGCCACAAACCTGCTATCTTTACCCTATGGGAATTTCCAGCTCTCTGTATACAGAATCCTCCTGGTCCACTACAGTCAGATATTACAGCCTTTGTGTTAACATCAAGACAGTTCCTGACCGTCAGCAGGGTGACTGCCTCAGTCGAAAGAGAACTCACAAGCCACACAGAACTTGTGTCTCTGTGATGCCCCCGTCATAATGTCAGTGAAGTTAGTTGGTAGAGTGAGGGAGGTAGTCTGTGCCTGGGAACATCCAACAGCGATCAGACCAGATGTGTTAATAATATTGGCTGGGTGGCAACTCTCTTGCTCTACTGGAGGGGATAGATGAGGGTTTAGTTTAACGAGACAGAATCAGGTTTAATATCACTGACATATGTTGTGAAATTTGTTGTTTTGTGGCAGCAGAGCAGTGCAATACATTAAAAAAATTACTAAGTTACAATAAATATTTTTAAAAAGTAGAGTGAAAAGAGAGCAAAAGTTAGGTAGTGTTCATGGACCATTCAGAAATCTGGTGGTGGAGGGGAAGAAGCTGTCCTTAAATTACTGAGTGTGAGTCTTCAAGCTCCTGTACTTCTTTCCTTATGGTAGTAATGAGAAGGGAGAAGAGCATTTCCTGGGTGGTGAGCATGCTTAATGGGGTGTGCTGCCTTCTTTTGAAGATGTCCTTCACTGGGGAGGCTGGTTCCCATGATGGGGTGACTATAACCCTGTGCAGCTGCTGAACCCGTCTCCACCCTAAACCTCGTGAGACATGCTTACCCAACCCAAACAGCTTCTCATTTGATTCCTCCCAGTCTCTACAAATTAAAGGTGTAGCCATGGGCACGTGAGTGGGTGCCCCAGCTATGCCTGCCTCTTTGTAGAGCAGTTTTTTTAAGTAGTGCATTGCATGTTTCAAACCTACTCCAGCACCACTCCCCAACTCTCTTCCCACTGTGTTGACGTCTGCATTGGTGCTGCTTCCTGCACCCATGCAGAGTTCCTCAATTTCTTCAGCCTTGTGACTGACCTGCATTCTGAAAAACATCTCCGAAGTCCCACAGTGGAGAGTTTCCCTCCCCCACCCTCTCTTGCCTTCCCCCAGCTCTGGTAGGTGGAGCCCTTGCCCGTATCTGAATGTTTTCCGATTCAGATTTATCTGTCATATGTACAATGAAATGCATCGTTTGCGTTAACAACCACCACACCCGAGGATGTGGCTGGCGCCAGCCCACAAGTGTCGCCTCACTTTCCAGCGGCGGCATAGTATATCAACAGGGTTCAGCAGGCCAGCACAGAACTAAAAAAAGCACACCAAAAGAGCAAAGCCACACCCTTTGCAACTAACCAACCCCCTCACCCTCACAGATAGGCCTCGAGTCCCAGGACAGGCTGCCTCTGGTGGCCCTGGACACTCAGGCTCACGGACCTCAGGCTGTGGCCTAGGCTCGCAGACTTCACCTTCGGGCTTTCATTCGCCCCCATCGATACCTCATGTCTCCATATTGGCTCAGGTTCACTGCTGTCACTGGCAGTACAGTATGATGAAGACAGAAGTTAAATTAACAGATCTGTAACTTGCATGGGAAATTAAATATAACATGAGTTCAGGATGAGAGAAAAGAAATAGTCTGTGGTAGTGTTCGGGTTTTTCAGATTGGTTCAAGAACCTGTTTGCAGTGGGGGAGAAGCTGTTGTTGAGCCTGGAGGTATGAGTTTTCAGGCTCCTGTACCTCCTGTCTGAGGGCAGCATCGAGAAGAGAGCCTGGCTCGGAAGGCAGGGCTGCCTGCTAATGAATGCTCTGAAGATGCATGGGGGAAGAGAGAAACCAAATGGACAAAAATTATAAATTAAAATAAATTATAAAAACACAACAAATTACAGAGACAAACCACAGATGTTGGAAATCTGAAATACTGTAAAACCAGACAATGTTGGTAACTCAGCAAAGAGTTTCAAATCAAAGATTCACATGCTCAGGAGCAAAGAAATGTGGGGGAGGATTTCAGAGACTTAATAAAGATTAGCTTTATTTGTCACATCGAAACATTGCTTGTGTCAACAACCAACACAGCCCGCAAGTGTTGCTTTGCTTCCAGCACCAACATAGCATGCCTACAACTCACTAACCCTAAGCCAAACATCTTTGGAATGTGGGAGGAACCCCAGTCGGTCACGGGGAATGTACAGACTCCTTATGGTGGCGGTGGGCATTGGACCGCTGGTGCTGTTACTGTGCCTTGGGTTGTCATCTGCAGGGCTGTTGAAAGCAGGACGATGGAGATCAGGGCTGGAGGAGCGCACAGGGTGAGGGTTTGAGGGCCGGTGAGTGGGGGAGGTTGGGGTGGCGGAACTAAGTAGAATGATGGCAGTCTCTTTTCAGTAAATCCCCAGAAGCTACTTGCTGGGAGGGTAGTGGTCAAGGGAGGGAGAGGTTTAAGTGTTCAGGCACTTGAACGGGGTACAGCAAAGAGCACAAGGGTTGAGAAAGGTGTGGTGTGCTCTACTTGGCTTCACCATTTAGTCCTCATAAGATGGATATCAAAATTCTGACTATTGAGCTGGTGCCCTGATCCTTCAGCAAGCTGCACCTCACCAGGACAAAGCCACAGCATTCTGATTGGGTTTGTCTTCAGTCCTCAGAGCTACATACTCAGGTCAGGCATCATCTGTGGAGGGAAACAAATAGGTGACGTTTTGCACCAAGACCTTTCATTGGGATCAGAAAGGAAGAGGGAAGAAATCAGAATAAGAAGGTGGGGAGGGGGACAAGTTGGCAGGTGATGGGTGAGTGTGGGACGGGAGTGATAGGTGGAAGAGGTAAAGGGTTGGAGGAAATGGAATCTGATAGGATTCGTGGACCATGGGGAGAAAGCAAAGGAGAGGGTGAACAGGAAGGAGGTAATGGGCAGGTGAGAAGAGAAGAGAACCAGAATGGGGAATGGGAAAAGAGAGAAAGGCAGGTCCTCAGGATTGTGGTAAGTGAGCCTGCTCTGAACCTAATGTGGTCATGTCTCTCTCTTTCTCTTTCCTCTCCCACCTCCCTCCCCCTCCCCTCGTCTCCCTGGTTATTTCTGCACAGATAACTCCACTGTCACTGAACTGCAAGAGTCTTCGCCCCGTTGCCTTTGCAGGAGGCTCCAGACTGCGGGTGGCTGCTTTGTGTCTCTCTGGCTCCCACACTTGGACTCTTTCTCCCCCCTCCCTCCCTCCCTCTCAGCCCTGTCTGGTTCCTCACCCCTCCTGCCCTTTGTCCACCATCACCTACTCTTCCATGAATCCATCTCTCTTCTTGTTACCCGTGCTTGTCACTTGATCTCCAGTTTATAGTGAAAGGTTTTTTTTTCACACCTTTGTCTGCCTCATTGCTTGTCTTAACACCACATCCTTCCATCACGGCCATCTTGTTCAATAAAGTATTTCAGTCTGACTGACTGCACAAGGCTGTTGTGTCCAAATTGATGTGGAGATTTAGCAGTGTTGAGAACTGTCTAGTTTTCCCATAGCTCGTTTCACCACTGGTGATATGCCCCAGCCACTGTCCTAGCAAGTTTCTCTAAGACCCACTTTACACATAGCAATTTCTCTGCCAAGCCGGGAATACAAGCTCTTTTTTTTGTGTATCATCTGAAATGCAGTTAAAAGAACTTCGCTATGAAATCCCTCCGTACAGATCATTTTAAAATGTAACCAAACAAAGTTATTGGAAGGTATTCTGAGGGACAGTATATTGGACAGCCGTGGACTGATTAGAGATGGTCAGCGTGACTTTGTATGTTGTAGGTCATGTCTCACCAATCTTCAAGTTTTTTGGGAAAGTTACCAAGAAAGTTGAAGGCAAGGCAGTGGATGGAGCTGGACTTTTGGCATTTGATGAGGTCCTGCATGGGAAGCTGGTCAAGAAGATTCAGTTGCTTGGTATTCAAGATGAAGTAATAAATTATATTAGACATTGGCTTTGTGGGAGAAGCCAGAGAGTGGTAGTAGATGATTGCCTCTCTGACGGGAGGCCCGTGACTAGTGGTCTGCCGCAGGGAACGGTGCTGGGTCTTTGTTGTTTGTCATCTGTATCAATGGCCTGGATGATAATGTGATTAACTGGATCAACATATTTGCGGATGACACAAAGATTGGGGGTGTAGTTGTCAGTGGGGAAGACTGTGAGAGCTTGCAGAGTGATCTGGTCAATCTGGAAAATAGGCTGTAAAATAGCAGATTGAGTTTAAAGCAGACAAGTGCGAGGTGAGGACCAACCAGGATAGGTCTTACACAGTGAATGGTAGGGCACTGAGGAGTGTGGTAGAACAGAGGTACCGGGGAATCCAGATCCATAAGTCCTTGAAAGTGGTGTCACGGGTAGATAGGGTCGTAAAGAAAGCTTTTGGCACATTGGCCTTCATAAGTCATTGTATGAGTGCAGGAGTTGGTATGTTATGTTGAAATTGTATAAGATGTTGGTGAGGCTTAATTTGGAGTATTGTGTGTAGCTTTGGTCACCTTCCTACAGGAAAGGTGTAAGTAGATGGAAAGAGTACAGAGAAAATTTACAAGGATGTTGCTGGGACTGGAGGACCTGAGTTATTTTTGAATTAACAGGTTAGGACTTTATTTCTTGGAACGTAGAAGGTTGAAGGGAGATCTTAGAGGTGGAACAAAATAATGAGGGGTATAGATAAGGTAAATGCAGGCAGGCTTTTTCCACTGAGGCTGGGTGGGACTACAACTCAAGGTCATTGATTAAGTCATAGTCATACTTTATTGATCCTGGGGGAAATTGGTTTTCGTTTATTTCCCTGAAGGATGAAGGGTGAGAAGTTTAAGGGGAACACGAGGGGAAGTTTCACTCGGAGGGTGGTGAGAGTGTGGAACAAGCTGCCAGTGCAAGTGATGCTTGCGCATTTGATTTCAATGTTGAAGAAAAGTTTGGATATGTACATGGATGGTAGAGGTCTGGAGGGCTCTGGTCGATGGGAGTAGGCTGTTTAAATGGTTCAGCATGGACTAGATGGGCTGAAGGGCCTGTTTCTGTTCTGTACTTTTCTGTGACTCAATAACTGCATTGAGGTATTGCAAAAAGCAATAACAGTGTTTAAACATGAAATTTGGCAGATGCTGGAAATCTTGAGTAACGCACACAAAACTCAGCAGGTCAGGCAGCTTCTGTGGACAGGAATAAACAGTCAACATTAGAGTCCTGCAGAAGGCTCTCAGCCTGAAACGTCAACTGTTTATTCCTCTCCATAGATGCTGCCTGACCTGCTGAGTCTCTCCAGCATTGTGTGTGTGTTTCTCCTCCAAGTGTTTAAGCAGCTTGTGTTTTCTATTTCTGATTTCCAATCTCTTAACGATTGAAATTTCAGTCGTTCAACCAACATCTTCCCAGGTGGAAACCTGCGGAATCCTGTTTTGGAGACGTATTCTATTTTTAATTCTGGTCTTTGAAAACTACTTTCAGCATTTTGCCATCATCCCTGCACCCGGCTAGGCAGACAGTGTCACACACAACACTGGAGGAACCCTGCAGGTCAGGGAAATAAACAGTTAGCATTTTGGGCTGAGAGCCTTCATCAGGAGTAGAGAGGAAAGCTTTGAGGTTGACTCAGGAAGGGTGCGGGACACTGAAATTAGTTTGGCTTTGTCATAAGACTATGGGGAAGGAGTGGGGTGATGGTGTTGCTTTGATACTGACTGAAGACTGGGGAGAGAGCGATCAGTAGGATCTGTACCAAGGTACAGTGAAAAGCTTGTTCTGCATACTGTTCATAAAAATCTAGTTGTATTTCATTGTCATACAGCCATACAGGAGTACACTGCCAAATGAAACACGTTCCTCTGGACCAAGATGCACAATGCAGGACATATAATGCACACACACAACAAACAAAGTAATATTACCACAAAAAATAACAAATGTTAAAATATATTCCAGAAGGCTGACATTTAGCGTAAGGCACATTTATGACATAAGTTTAAAAAGTAAACCGTAAAGTGCTACTGGCGCTTCGTGAGCAATGGGACCAGGGAGGTGACAGGGAGTTCAGTATCTCACAGCCTGGGGGAGGGAGCTGCTTTCCATCCTAACAGTTCTTGTCCTAATTCTGCGGCGCCTCCTGCCTGCGTAAATAATTTTGCTGTTCATTGAGGTAGAACAATAACAATGCAGAACGAAGTATCGCAGTTGCAACCCCTGAACTTCCCACAGATTCTACCCCTTGCCAACAGTTGGGCACAGGGTGGTATTTCTTAAGCCCGTCCCCCTACTGGGCCATAGGCCACTGACAGCAGCTCAACAGAGACCTCTATCGTGGGCCATTCCTTCACGTTGTCCCAAGGTGATCCCTCCTCTGGCAGGGACAAGGCCTGCACAGCATCTGGTGGTGTTTTTGTAGCTCTGGGTTTTTACGGGATGTGGCTGCTTGCCCCCATGGCCAACCCTCCTCCTTGCACAGCAGGGCTTGGGACTGTCGGTAGTTTATTATTCATGCACGTACCGAGGTACAGTAAAAAACCTTGCCCTGCATATTGTTTTGGTAAATGGGGCTCATCAGCCGTGGTTGGCAGCTCATCTAGGAGAAGGAAAACTGATCTCAAACCTCCACTGCCTCATGGGTATACTCACTCATGAGGGAACAGTCCTACGTTGAGTTCAGTGCTAGCTGGCAACTCCTGGATGCCAAACTGTTATCGGTCTCTGCCATTCCTTAGGATTCATCACCTGTGTGGAGAAGGGGAGCCTGCTGCCTGGACAACAGCTTGCTCTCCTTATTGTACTGTCCTGGCTTGTGTATCGACTGATCATAGACAGCAAGGACGCAATCTCCATGGTCGCTCCCAACCAATGGAGAGTCACTCTGAGTTCATACAGATCAAATCATTACACAGTGCACTGAGCTAGAACAGGTCAAATATTAAGTGTAAAAGCTACAGAGAGCGTGCAGTGCAGGTAAATGATAAAGATCGTGTGAGGCCAACCATTCATCTTATTGTACAAGAGGTCCGATCAAGAATCTGGTAACCATGGGATAGAAACTGTCCTTGAGCCTGATGGTACGTGCTTTCAGGCTTTTGTACCTTCTGCCTGATGGGAGAGGGGAGCAGAGAGTATGTGCAGGGTGGGTGGGGTCTTTGAATATTCTGGCTGCTTCACTAAGGCCCACTGACATCAGCCAGCTCAGTGATTCTTCCTAAAAGTCAAGGTTGAGTTTATTATCAGATGCACGAGTCCACATCCAGTGCGGCTTTACGGGAGAAAGGTTTGACCACATTAATGGGATTATATTATACACCACCCATAAGTCTGTGGGATTTTGAGAAGCAAATTTGTAGAGAGATCACTGACTTTTGCAAGAAACCTAAGGTAGTGATAGTAGGTAATTTAACTTCCCACATATTGCTGGGACTCCCATACTGGAAAGGGCTGGATGGGAAAGAGTTTATCAAATGTGTTCAGGAATGTTTCCTTAATAGGTATATAGAAGTTCCAATGAGAGAGTGTGCAATACTTGATCTATTAGGGAATGAGACAGGGCTGGTGACAGAAGATTGTGTCAGGGAACACTTTGCATCCAGTGATCATAATGCCAGTAGTTTCAATATAATTGTGGAAGAGGATAGGTCTGGTCCTTGGGGTGAGATTCTAAATAGGATCAAGGGCAATTTTTGATGATTTCAGAAAGGATCTGGCAAGTGTGGATTGGGTCAGGTTGTTTTTCGGCAAATGTGTACTTGGTAACTGGGAGGCCTTCAAAAGTGAAATTTTGAGAATACAGAGTTTGTACGTTCCTGTCAGAATAAGAGGCAAGGATAACAGGTTTAGGGAACCTTGGTTTTTGAGAAATATCGAAGCCCTGGTTAAGAAAAACGAGGTTTTTGAGGAGTATAAGAAATGCAAGAGAACACTTAAGGAGGAAATCAGGAGGGCTAAAAGAAAACATGAGGTTTCTCTAGCAGACAAGGTGAAGGAGAATTCACGGGCTTACACACATATTAAGAGCAAAGGGACAGCGAGGGACAAAATAGGTCCTCTGGAACATCAGAGTGGTAATCTATGTGTGGAGCCAAAAGAGATGAGGGAGATCTTAAATGGATTTTTTGCATCTGTATTTACTCAGGAGATGAACACAGGGACTATAGAGGTGAGGCTATGCAACAGTGAGCTATGGACCCTATGCAGATTACAGAGAGGGGTGTTCGCTGTCTTGAGGAAAATTAGGGTGGATAAGTTCCAGGGCCTGACAATGTGTTCCCTCGGACACTGTGGGACGTTGGTGCAGAAATTGCTGAGGCCTCAGCAGAGATATTTAAATCACCCTTAGCCACAGGTGAGGGGCCGGAGGATTGGAGGATAGTGATGTTGTTCTGTTGTTTAAGAAAGGCTCTAAGAATAAGCCAGGAAATTGTAGGGCGGTGAGCCTGACATCAGTTGTGGGAAAGTTATTGGAAGGTGTTCGAAGGGACCAGAATTGGAATGACAGGGACTGATAGGGATAGTCAACATAGCTTTGTGCATGGAAGGTCGTGTCTAACCAATCATATAGAGTTCTTTGAGGAAGTTATAAGAAAAGTTGATGAAGGCAAAGCAGTGGAAGTTGTATTCATGGAATTTAGCAAGGCATTTGACAAGGTCCAACATAGGAGGTTGGTTAAGAAGGTTCAGTCGCTTGGCATTCAAGATGAGTTAGTAAATTGGATTAGACATTGGCATTGTGGGAGAAGCCAGAGAGTGGTAGTAGATGGTTGCTTCTCTGACCGGAGACCTGTGACTCGTGGAGTGCCACAAGGATCCATTGCTGTTTGTCATCATCTGGATGATAATGTGGAAAACCAGCTCAGTAAACTTGCGAATGACTCCAAGTTTGAGGGTGTAGCGGAGAGCAAGGAACACTATCAAAGCTTGTAGCTGATCTGGACCAGCTGGGAAAATGGCGCATGGAATTTAATGCAGACAGTTGTGAAGTGTTGCTCTTTGGGAGAACCAACCATGGTAGGTCTTACACAGTGAACGGTAGGGCACTGAGGAGTGTAGTAGGACAGAGGGATCTGGCAATACAGATCCATAATGTGGTGAAAGTTGAGTCTCAGGTAGATAGGGTCGTAAAGAAAACTTCTCATAAATCAATGATTTGGATGTTATGTAGAAATTATATCAAATGTTGGTGAGGTCTAATTTGGAGTATTAAGTGCAGTTTTAGTCACCCACCTACAAGAAAGATGGAAATGAGATTGAAGGAGTGTAGAAGAGATTTAGAACAGTGGTCAAAGCGTCAGATAAGAAAACCATAAATTATGCACAATGTTTGTGAAAAAGAACACAATTAGATCAAAAAAGTCAAAGTTCTTTGTGGTCACGGTGTTGCTGTACTGAGCCAGTGTTCGGGGTTGTGCCGGTTGGTTCAAGAACTGACTGGTAGAAGGGAAGTAGCCGTTCCTGAACCAGACTTTTGTACCACCTGCATGGTGGCATCTGTAAGAAGACAATGTAGCCCGTGTGGTGGGAGTAAGAGATAGAAGCAGAATTAGGCTATTTGGCCCATTGAGTCTGCTCTGCCATTCAATCATGACTGATTCATTCCCCCCCCCCCTCAACATTTTTGGAGGCAGAACTTCTGAGGGGGGAGGGGGGCAGAGTCCGCTGCTTGCTTACTTTGTCTTCAAATTTGAATGTTTCTGCGCACTCAAATCCAAAGTGAAAACAAATTGATTCTCAAACTGTGTGAATGTTACCATAGTTAACCTTGAGATTCATTGTCTTGCAAGCATTTACAGGAAAATAAAGAAATAAAAGGGAATTTCTGAAAACTATACATAAACAAACACTGGAAAATAAACAACCAATATGCAAAAGAAGAAGAACTGTGCCAATAGAGAAAAATATAACTGAGAACGTGAGTTGCAGATTGATGTCCACAGGTTGTAGAATCAGTTCATTGCTGAGGTGATTGAAGTTATCCACACTGGTTCAGGAGCCTGATGGTTGTAAGGTAATAACTGTTCCTGAACCTGGTGGAGTGGAACCCAATGCTCCTGTACCTCCTGCCGGACGGTAGTAGCCTGGCCCGATGGTGGGGCCACGACAGATGTTGCTTTCTTGTGGCTGTGCTGCATGTCGATGTACTCAGTGGTGGGGAGGGCTTTCCCTGTATCCACCATTCTCTGTAGACTTTCTTCACCATGCCAGACTGAGAAGCAACCGGTCAGGACCCTTTCAACAGTACGTCTGTAAAAGTTTGTTGAAGTGTGTTTCGTGACAGGCGGATCCTCCTTAACTTGCTAAGACAGTAAAGATTACTGGCACCTCTTCCCTGTGCTGAGCACAGGACAAGATGTTAACACCCAATAACTTAAAGCTGCCGACTCTCCACAATGCCTACCACGTGCTTACCTTCCTAATACTGGTCTTCCTGCCTCCTCCTGCAGATAAACTCGCTCGGAACAAGGAGGAGAACCTGAACATGCACCACATGCTGGACCAGACCCTGCAGGAGCTGCACAACTTGTGAAGCACTGACGGCCTCCCTGTCGCCTGGATCACCTTGTCTCTCCCCCCTCCCCAAGCCCCTGAGCCCTGCGACCCACAGTGCCAAACAATATCCCAACCCCCCCCCCCATCAAGGGCAGCAGGCGGAACAGATCAAAGCCACGAGTAAAGGCAATGATGTGTGCAATTCCCTGCCCGCTCACTGCTTTCCATGTGAAACCACTGCTGCTTCGTGTTGCCTATAGAACGAATCTCTGTGCAGGGTGTTGGTGTGGAGAGGAGATACCTTTGCATACCTTTCCCCACTCCCCCACCACGCTACCTTGGTCAGTTGGAGGGAGAGGACTGCAGGAGGGAATGGGGAAGAGAATCCCCGTGTTTGGGATACTGCAGAGGTGGACTGGGTTGCTGGCTGAAAGTTTCACCACTGGGTCTGACACCTTCACAGTGGCACAGCGGGCAGAGACACTGACTCGCTGCCTCAGGGACCTAGGTTCCATTTCTGTCTCCGTTTACACATTCCCTTGCATCTCTCTCCCCTCCACCCCGCCCCAACCTCAGCATTAGACATCAGAGCAGAATGCGGCCATTCGGTCCATCAAGTCTCTGCCATTCTATCATGCCTGATTTATTTTCCTGCTCCTGCCTTCCCCCATAACCTTTGACACCATGTCTAATCAAGACCCTATCAACCTCCGCTTTAAATATACCCGGCTGTCTGTGGCAATGAATTGCACAGATTCACCACCCTCTGACTAAAGAAATTGCTCCTCATCTTTGATCTAAATGGACATCCCTCTATCCTGAGGCTGTACCTTTTGGCCCTAGACTCACCCACTACTGGAAACTCTTAATGTCCACACTTTCAATATTCAGTAGGTTTCAATGAGATCTTTCCTTCCTTCCCCCTCCCCCCAACTCCCCACACAATTGTTCTAAACTCCAGCGAGTTCAGGCCCAGAGTGATCAAATGCTCCTCGTACATTAACCCTTTCATCATTCTTGTAAACCACCTCTGGACCCTCTCCAATACCAGCCTATCTTTTCTTAGATACGGGACCCAAAACTGCTCACAGTATTCCATATGTGGGCAAGCCAAAGCCTTTCAAACTCTCAGCATGAAATCCTTGCTTTTATATTCTACCCCTCTCAAAATGAATTGCACTTGCCTTTTTTACTACCCACTCAACCTGCCTCCCCCTCCCTCCACACCCCCCCCCCGCCCGAGTGCTCTGGTTTCCCCCATCATTGTCTTCCCAACAATATGCAGGCTGTTTGATGTAAATTGGGTGAAAAATATCTTTGGATTTCCTCTGTATGCTTTAACCCAAAGCTGTTTTAGCCTCTGCTGTGGTGAAAAACTTCCCACTATTAACCCCATCTTGTAATGTTATATACTCCCCTCATCCTCATCCACCCCAAGAAAAATAAATTCAGCCAATCCAATCTCTCCCCCAGCTCCATCCTAAGCAGCACCCTGGTAAATTTACTCGGCACCCTCCCTGTCATGGCCTTTCTGCGGTGTGGTGACCAAAACTGCATGCTGAGATCTGACCACATTCAGTGCCACAATTCAATGTCCCCTCCAGTATAATCACATCCTTCTGACTTCCTCGGAGACACAAGAGACTGCAGATGTTGGAACCTCTCTGCCCGTCCGACTCTATCCGGCACACTCCTTTCCCCGATGGCTCCCATCCATCGTCACCTTCCTAGTCAGATTCCAGCTCTTGTGCCACCTCAGGGCGTCCCGAAACAAAGCCAGCCAGGTTCATTTGGAGTGGGTAATATAGGCAAACCAAAAATCTGGCCGAAGTATAAACACAAGGGATTCTGAAGATGCTGGAAATCCAGAGTAACACACACAAAATGAACTCAGCAGGTCCATAGGAGCAACTCAGGATAAATGGAAAACAGTCAACATTTTGGGCTGAGACCCCTCATCAAGACTTAACCATTCGAGGTTTCGGCCTGAAACTTTGATTGTTTATTAATTTCCATAGAAGCTGCCTGACCTGCTGCGTCTCCAGCATTTTGTGTGTGGTACTTTTCTTTTGAAGTAACAGATATTTTTATAATACAGGTCTTAGATACAATATATTTATTTGAACTGTGTTTAAAACAATGAATTAAACCTGCATTAATTAATAAACCCTGAGAGAAATTAGATTCAAAACATGTGTGAGCCCTGACCATAGAGTATCAACCGTCTTCAGTGGAATTATGTGACTTATATTTGAAAGAGAGTTTTGTAACTTCGATTTTTTTTCATGTTGCAATAAAGGACCGATTTCTGGAAGCTGTTCCAATGTGTGTTTAATAAAGCAGAATTGTTAATACGGCTGAGATCTCCACTCTGTCTTTAATCCGCCATGGGGGCTGGAGGGATTCAAAGTCTCAAAGATTCATCTTCTTGCAATGCAAAACTACTCACAAAGGCAGACAAAATGTGACAAATATTTAGAAATAAAAGAGATAAGAAAAATAACCCAGATGTAGTGTCCTGGGAAGTGGGTCCAGAGGTTGTGGTATCAGTTTAGTGTTGAGGTAAGTGAAGTGATTGCCTCTGGTTGAGGGGTAATATCTGTTCCTGAACCTGGTGGTGTGGGTGCCGAGGCTCCCGTACCTCCTTCCTGATCAGCAGCAAGGAAAGAGCAGGGCCTGGATGGTAGGCATCTTTGGTGATGGGTGCTGCTTTCTTGTGTCTTTAATGAAAGGCGAGCTCATTGTCAGATGCAGGGGTACGTGTACTGACAGGTACAATGGAAAGCTTAGAGCAGCATCACAGGCTGGTAGCATTATTTATTTATCTAGAAATACAACACAGCAACAGGCTTTTCCGGCCCAACGAGCTGGCACCGCCGTTACACCCATGTGACCAATTAACCAGTCTCTGGAATGCGGGAGGAAAACCGCACGGTCAGCGGGAAAATGTGCAAACTGTTTACAAACGACATGGTCATTGAATTACAAACTCCGACACCCTGCGCTGTAATACCACCATAGGACCAGGATTCGGCCCGTCAGCCCATCGAGTCTGCTCCGTTATTCCATCATGGATGATTTTTTATCCCTCTCATCCCCATTCTCTGCATAACCGTTGACACTGATTAATCAAGAACCCATCAACATCCATTTTAAATATACCCAATGACTTGGCCTCTACAGTCACCTGTGGCAACGAATTCTACAGGTTCACTCACGCCCTCTGGCTAAAGAAATTCCTCCTCATCTCTGTTCTTAATGGACGTCCCTTTATTCAGAGGCTGTGCCCTCTGATCCTAGACTCGCCCATTCCACTCTGTGACAGGGGAGAAGAGACAATGCCCGGGGTGAGTGGGGTCTTTGATTTTGTTGGCTTCTGTACTGAGGCAGTGGGAAGTGTAGACTGAGTCCATGGAGAGGAGGCTGGTTCCCATGATGTGCTGAGCCACGTCCACAACTCTCTCCTGTTTCATGACCTATGGGCAGAGCAGTTGCCGCACCGAGCCGAGACACACACGCCTTCTGTGGTACATCTGTAAGCTTCGGTGAGGGCCAACAGGACATGAAAACCAATTACAGGCCATGGAAGCAGTCTGACTATTTTAAAGACAGATATTTAGATAATCATCAGATGAAGAATGGGATGAAAGGTTGCTGTGGTTGTGAGGGAATGTGCACCTGAGGTTACAATCAGCTCTGCTTTGAGCTCAGTGAATGGTGCAGCAGAAATCTGAGGGCAGAATGGCCTGCTCTGCATTCCCGTGTGCTGTGAGTATACCCGCCACCTGGTGGCGGGTTAAAGATATTGCAACCTGGTGGTCTATATTTTGATCCTCAGAGAAAATGAATTTGAAGGTAAAGCGTGATGTTTTGTGTGTGTGTTTGACCCTGTTTTGTACGTCTGTCTTTTAGGTGTGATCATTATGTCCATGCGTGTCTGTGTTTGATATGTGTCCATGTGTATGTCTATACCTGTTTTTGGTGTCTCTCTCTCTGATTTCTATGTACAGGGCACCTTTGTGTGTCAGTCTGTGCACATACATCTGTTCTGTCTGTGTGCATGTGTCTGTCGGATGTGTGGTTTTGTAGGGATCTGTGTATGTGCCTATGTTCCTCTGTTTAATGAATGTGTCTCTGTGCATGTGGGATATGTAACTGTTTAGTGTGGATGTATCTTTGTGTGTTTGTGTGTTCTGCATGCGTCTCTGCGTGGGTCATGCATATGTTGCATGCATGGTACATGTGTATGTACGTGTATGAACCCTCCATACCAGCCAAAATCACTCACCTGAGCCCATCCTGCCTGCCTGCCTCTAACACATCTCCCTGGGGTCTTGGGTCCCACACTGCCAAGTTCGGATGCAGCTGTCAGGCTCCAGGACTGCCTTCACTCACCTCAGCATCGAACTGACTGTGGTCTCACCCGCTCCCTGGCCCCTTCCCACTCCCAGTCCTCGACAGAGACCCATATCAGAATCAGGTGGATCATCCCTTGCATGCTGGTTGGAATCATTAACACAAAGGAAGATGGTTGTGGTGGTTGGAGGTCAATCATCTCACCCGCAGGACGTCACTGCAGGAGTTCCTCAGGGAAGTGTCCGAGGACCAACATCTTCAGCTGATTCATCAATGTCCTTCCTTCTGTCACAAGGTCAGAAGTGGGGACGTTCGCAGGTGGCTGCACAACGTCCTCCATTCGTGACTCCTCAGATAGTGAAGCAGTTCATACCCAAGAGCAGCTGGACCTGGACAGTGTCCAGGCTCGGGCTGACCACTGACATTCCAGCCACACAAGTGCCAGGCAATGACCATCTCCAGCAAGAGAGGTTCCCACCATCGTCTTGACATTCAGTGGCATCACCATCACTGAGTCCCCTACTATCAACATCCTGGGGGTGACCATTGACAGGAAACTGAACTGGTCTAGCCATATAAACACATGGCTACCAGAGCAGGTCAAAGGCTAAGACCCTGTGGTGTGTAACTCACCTCCTGACTCCCCAAAGCCTGTCCACCATCCACAAGGCTCAGGTCAGGAGTGTAATGGAATACTCACCACTCACCTGGATGAGTGCAGCTCCATCAACACTCAGGAAGCTCGACACCATCCAGTACAAGACAGCCCACTTGACTGGTAGCCCTTCCACAAGCATCCAATCCCTCCACCATCGATGACACAACAACACACCAGAGTTCCTAAGGCAGCATCTTCCAGACCCATGACCACTACCATCTGGAAGGACGAGAACAACAGACACCTGGGAACACCAGCACTTGGAGATCCCCCTCCAAGTCACTCACCATCCTGACTTGCAAACAGATCGCTGTTCCTTCACTGTCACTGGGTCAGAATCATGGAATCCTGTCCCTAACAGCACTGTGGGTGTACCGACACCTCAGGCACTGCAGCAGTTCAGGAAGGCAGCTCATCACCACCTTCTAGGGACAACTAGGGATGGGCGATAAATGCTGGCTTAGTTGGCGAGGCCCACATCCTAAAAATCATTTTTTTTTTTAAATGCCTTGAAATTTGTTTGTTTTTAAATCATCAGCAGTACAGTCCAATGCATAAAACTACTACGGTACTGTGCAGAAGTCTTAGGTGCCCCAGCTATATATGAGTGTAAGAATTTTGCACACTGTACTTTGATTCGGGCAGGTGGAGCTCATCAGCCTTGGATGGCAGCCCGCCTAGGAGAAGGAAAACTCTGATTTGAAACCTCCGCTGACTTGCAGACATACCCACTCATGGGAAAGGCTTCTGGAGTAAACCCTGAGGAAGAAATCCGGAGCCGGGGTCCCTAAGGCGGTTTGATGTTGTTTGTAACTTCAGTCTGGCAGCCTCTGTGACTACACTGGTACCCAGCTGTATCAGTACTTGCCCTTCCCTTGGACTGCATCAGTGACGTGGAGAGGGGGAACCCACTGCATGGGCAACAGGCGGTTCTTCAAGTCTTCCTGCCCAGGCTTGCACCCTGGAGAGGACACAATCCGTCAGAGGGGCAAACCCATTATCCCCTGGGATCAATGGCTGCCAATGGTGATGATGTACTTTGATAATAAATGTGAACTTTGAAGTGAGAGACTGTGCACGATTTCAGTCCCTCGGAGTTACTATACGTTGTACATTGCCATGGTGAAGTTATCAGCCACAATCATATTGAATGGTGGAGCAGACTCGACGGGCCGAGCGGCCTCCTCCTACACCGGGCCTGTCTCTGTGCTCTGGTGCTCTATAGCTCATTACTGGTTGATGAAGAGTTCAGCTCTACAGGTCGTTAGATCCATGCCAGCCATACCAGACCAAACAAATCCCGTCTGCCTGCATTCCCCGTGTTTATCTAGAAGCCTCAATCTCTGCCTGCACCACCACCCCTAGCAGAACATTCCAGGCACCATCACACTGTGTAAAAAAAAATCTTACCCTGTACATCTCCCTTAAACTTTCCCCTTCCCAATTTAAGAGTAAGCTCTCCAGGACTTTGGACTTTGGGCTTGGAGGCGATTCGACGTGGCAGAACCGAGGCGAGGCAGTGGGCTCATTGCCAAGAGCGAAGACGACCCAAGGTTCGCTCGATTTAAGCACCGTGTGCAATTGGGAAGTTTGGGTACTGACGGAATCGAGGCAACTGACCAGATACTTGGATGACGATTTAGATGCTGGGCCAGATTGAAAAGGTCTGGGTGTTGGTGCCCCAAGGCAGGGGCTGGGCCGGTTCAGACCCAACCCTGAACTAAGGATCCGTGGATAAACACATGGCAGACTTCAGTTCAGAGCGCTATTCCCTTGCGTTTATTGTTTGCATGATTTGATTTTTTTTCTCTGCATATTAGCTATTCAACACTCTGCTTTCTTAATGCTTTTTTTGGGTTTGTTTCAGTGGCTGCTTGCTATGTTTGTTTTTTTTTGTTATGAGACGAATCTCAAGGTTGTATAAACATACTTCTAACTTTTTAAATTTGACATTTCTACTCTGGGAAAAAGATTTTGTTTGCCCTATCTATGCCTCTCAATTTTATGAACTATCAGGTCACCCTCAGCCTCCGCCACTGGATGTTGGAGGAACTCAGCAGGTCAGGCAGCATCTACGGACAGAAATAACCAGTCAACGTTTCGGGCCGAGACCCCTCATCGAGATTTTAAGTTGATTGGTGAAAGAAATAAACACCAGAAGAATGGTTAGTACAGACGTGACAGGCCAAAAGGCCTTTTACCGTTCTGTTCTTGTGGAGCAGGATGGCAGCCCGAGGGGTGTGGAGCCAACTCCTGTTCGTATTCCTTAGGTAAGGAAGTGGTAGAGGCAAAAAGGAGACAAGTTTATTTTTCCTTTCCAAGAGAGAACTGATTAATCACAGGGAATGAGAGATTATGCACTGGACTCAAATGGGGCATAAACAAATCAGTCTGCCTGTGTTGAGCAGCGAGGGCGTGTGTGGTAAATTCTCATTTAACTATAGACACAGGAGATTCTGCAGATGTTGGAAATCCAGAGCAACACACACAAATACTGGAGGAACAAAAGTGCTCAACAATTCTGACTTCTGTCCCCTTCCTTTCCAGTTTTGATGAAGGGTCTCAGCCTGAAAAGTCGATTGTTTATTCCTCTCCATAGATTCTGACTGGCCTGCGGAATTCCCCCAGCATTTTGGGTGTGTTTCGTGTTTAAGTGACGTGGACGGCTGCAGGATCCCTGACTGGGAATACTTACACCAGCTGCCAAAAACAGGGAGCTTGGGGAAAACCTGCAACAATTGTGAAACAATTAATGCTCTCACTCTCACTCAACATCATAGGGAGAGGGCCAGTAGCTTTAAATTTCGTGACATTATCATACCGGGGATCTGTCCTGGGACTGGCAAGCGCCATCACGAAGAAAGCACAGTGGTACCTCTACTTTCTCAGAAATTTGTCACCAAAACCTCCGACAAACTGGAGAGTATTCTGACTGGCTGCATCACAGCCTGGTGTGGAATCATCAATCTCCAGGAACAGAAAAGGGTTCAGAAAGTGATGGATACAACCCGGTCCATCACAGGCAAAGCACTTGCCACCCTTGTGTACGTCTACAAGCAGCGCTGCCACAAGAGAGCAGCTTCCCACATCAAAGACCCGCACCATCCAGGCCATACCCTCTTGCTATCATAAGACGTACGAGCAGAATTAGGCCACTCAGCCCATCAAGTCTGCTCCACCATTCTATCATGGCTAATTTATTATTCCTCTCAAACCCATTCTCCTGTCTTCTCTGTAACCTTTGACACCCTTACTACTCAAAAACCTATCAACCTCTGCCATAAATACACTCAATGACTTGGCCTTCACAGACGTCTGTGGCAATGAATTCCACAGATTCACCACCCACTGGTTAAAGAAATTCCTCCTCATCCCTGATCTAAGTGGACGTCCCTCTACTTCGAGGCTGTGCCCTCTGGCCCCACCACCGGAAACTCTTTCTCCACAGCCACTACATCTAGGCCTATCAATATTCGATAGGTTTCCCTCACTCATTCTTCTAAACTCCAAGTACAGGCCCAGAGCCACCAAACATTCTCATTCTCATGAACCTCCTCTGGACCCTGTCCAACACCAGCGCATCCTTTTTTTCGCTAGGGGGCCCAAAACTGCTTGCAACACTCCAATTGCAGTCTGACCAATGCCTTATAAAGTCTCAGCATTAAATCATTGCTTTTATATTCTAATCCTCTCAAAATGAATGCTAACATTTTCATTACTTTCCTTACCACTGACTCAACCTGCAAGTTAACCTTCAGAGAATCCTGCATGAGGACTAAGTCCCTCTGCACCTCAGATTTCTGAATTTTCTCCCCATTTAGTAAAGAGTCGACATCTTCATTCCTTCTACCAAGGTGCATGATCATACACTTCCCGACACTATGTTCCATCTTCCACTTCTTTGCCCATTCTCCTAATCTGCCCAAGTCCTTCTGCAGCCATCTTGCTTCCTCAACACCACCTGTCCCTCCACCTATCTTTGCATCATCTGCAAACTTGGCCACAAAACCATCAAATCTGGCATCCAAATCATTGACATATAACAGAAGTGGTCCCAACACAGACCCCTGTGGTACACCGCTAGTCACCAGGAGCTAACCAAGAGGCACAGTCAGAATAAAGGGGACCACCATTTATTCTGTCTCTTGGCCTCCTGTCAGTCAGCCAGTCCTCTATCCATGCTAGTACCTTTCCAGTAATTCACTGGGCTCTTGTTAAGCAACCTCATATGCAACATCTTGTCAGATTTGTATCCCATATCCTGGCTACCATTTGGAGGCCCGTATACAACTCCCATCAGGGTCTTTCTACCCTTGCAGTTTCTTAACTTTACCCACAAGGATTCTACATCATCCGATCCTATGTCACCTCTTTCTAAGAATTTGATTTCATTTTTTACCAACAGAGCCACCACCCCACACCCTCTGTCCTTTCGATACAAGATGCATCCTTGGAGGTTAAGCTCCCAGCTATGATCTTCTTTCAGCCACGACTCAACGTAATGCCCACAACATCATACTTGCGAACCTCTAACTGCGCTACAAGATCATCTACCTTATTCCATGTCCCTTGTGCATGCCAATGTAACACCATGTATTCATCACCCTTTTCGGTTTTGCCCCCAAGTTACACTTCACCTTATCCCACGGGCTCCAATTTTGCCCTATCATCTGGTTGAATACCCTCAGTCTCACTACACACAGCATTGACCTGTATACCAACTATCCCATCACTCTGGATCCCATCCCACTGCCAACTTGGTTTAAAACCTCCCCCAAAAGAACAAGTGAACTTGCTCACAAGGATATTGGCCCCCTCGAACCGTCTGGGAGGGTTGGCAGGGGAAGTCTGCCTCTGCGACTCAAAAGGCTAAGGGGGAGAAGAGGCGCGCTGTGGAGGTAGGGGCCTCATTAGTTAGGGCAACAGACAGGAGGTTCTGTGGGTGAAAAAGAGGTTCCCGGATAGTATGTTACCTCCTGGGTGCCAGGGTCCCAGAGGATATATCTGATCGAGTCTTCAGCATCCTTAAGTGGGAGGGTGAACAGCCAGAAGTTGTGGTCCACGTAGGTATCATTGTTGTGGGTAGGATGAGTGATGAGGTTCTGCACAGGGAGTTAGGTGCTAAGTTAAAGGGCAGGTGTCAACAGCTCGCTCTCCACATCATACTGCCCCAGCTTGCGTATCTAGACAGGACACAACTCTGACCAACAGAGACCTCAAATTGAGGGGCAGGACCTCCAGGCTTGTGATCTCAGTGATCTTATGTGCTAGTAAGGCCAGAACTAGGAAGATCATACAGTTTAATATGTGGCTAAGGAGTTGGTGTAGGAGGAAGGGCATAATATTTTTTGATCATTGGGCTCTCTTCTAGGGAAGGTGGGACCTGTGCGGACGGGACGGTTTGCACCTGAACTGGAGGGGTCTAATATCCTGGCGGGAAGGTTTATTAATGCTGCACGATGGGGATTAAACTAGAGTTGCAGTATGCCAGAACAGTTAGTGGATAGGTTGTGGAGGCAGATGTTGGTAAGGCAAAGTTACGAATCAAGAGGTTGAGCATGGTATGACCAGTGTTCCGAGCTGCGCATATTTCAATGCAAAAAGTATCGTAGGAAAGGCAGATAACAATGCTAGCGATGAGGTAGCTGGGTTACAAATAGAGGCAATGTGTAGTGAGGAGAGGCTGATGATAGGGCAAAATTGCAGTCAACATAAAAGGCGGACAAAATCAAAAAGGGTGAGGGTTAAAGGGAATTACAGAGGCATGAGAGAGGAACTGGCCAAAATTGTTTGGAAAAAAACACTGGCAGGGATGATGGCAGAGTAGCAATGGCTGGAATTTCTGGAAGCAATTTGGAAGGTGCAGGATGTATACATCGCAAAGAGAAAGAAGTATTTTAAAGGAAAGATGACACAATCATGGCTAACAAGGAAGTCAAAGCCAAGATAAAAGCCAGAGAGGGATATAATTGAGCAAATATTAGTGGGAGGTTAGAGGATTAGGAAGCTTTTAAAAACCAACAGAGGGCAACTAAAAAGTCATTATGATAAAGATGGAATACAAAAATAAGCTAACCAGTAATATTTAAGAGGATGCCAAAAGTTCTTCAGATACATAAAGTGTAAAAGAAAGAGAGTGGATTTCGGACCGCTGGAAAACGATGTTGGCGAGATAGTAACGGGGGTAAGAAAATGGCAGACAAACTGAGAGAATATTTTGCATCAGTCTTCAATGTGGAAGACACTAGCACTACGGTGGAAGTTCCAGATGTCAAGGGTCATGAAGTGTATAAAGTTACCATTGCTAGAGAGAAGGTTCTTTGGAAACTGAAAGGTTCAAAAATAGAGACATCACCTGGACCAGATGGTGCACACCCCATAGCTCTGAAAGAAGTGGCTGAAGAGATTATGGAAGGAATAGAAATGATCTTTCAAGAATCATTAGATTCTGGAATGGCTCCAGAAGCCTGGAAAATTGCAAATGTCACTCCACTCTTCAAGAAGGGAAGAGAGGCAGAAGTAAGAAAACTATAAGCCAGTTAGTCTGACCTCAAGAGAATCGGTTGATGTTGTGTACTTGGATTTTCAGAAGGTCTTTGACAAGGTGCCACACATGAGGTTGCCTTACAAGCTATGAGCCCATGGTATTACAGGAAAGATCCTAGCATGGACAAAGCAGTTGCTGATCGGTAGGAGGCAAAGAATGGGAATAAAGGGAGCCTTTTTTGGTTGGCTGCCAGTGTCTAGTGGTGTTCCACAGGATCTGTGTTGAGACTAATACTTTTTACGTTATATGTCAATGATCTGGATGATGGAATTGATGGCTTTGTTGCAAAGTTTGCAAACAATATGAAGACAGGTGGAAGGGCATGTAGTTTTGAGGAAGTAGAGGCGCTGCAGGACTTGGATTAGGAGAATGGGGAAAAAATGGCAGATAGAATACAGTGTTCGGAAGTGTATGGTCATGCACTTTGGTAAAGAAATTAAAGGGTTGATTATTTTCTAAGTGGAGAGGAAATACAAAAAACTGAGGTACAAACAGACTTGGGAGTCCTTGTACATGATTCCCATTCATAAACACTTGCTTCACAGTGTCCTCTGCCCTGGCAATTCCTTGGAGGTTAATTTGCAAGTTGAGTTTGTTGTGAGGAAGGCCAATGTGATGTTAGCAATGATTTCAAGAGGACTAGAATATAAAAGCAAGAATGCATTTTGAGACTTTATAAAGCATTGGTGAGGCCTCACTTGGAGTATTGTGAAGTTTTGGGCCCCTTATCTTAGAAAGGATGTGCTGAAACTGGACAGGGTTCAAGGGAGGTTTACAAAAACAATTCCAGGATTAAACAGCTTGTCATATGAAGCACATTTGATGGCTCTGAGCCTGTATTCACTGGAATTCTGAAGAGGGATGACCTCATCGAAACCCATTGAGTCGTGAAAGGCCTTGATAGAGTGGATATGGAGAGGATGTCTGCTATGATGGGAGAGTCTTAGACCACAGGACACAGCATCAGAATAGATGGGTGTCATTTTAGAACGGAGATGAGGAGGAATTTCTTGAGCCGGAGTGGTGAATCTGTGGAATTCTTTGACATAGGCAACTGTAGGAGGCAGTCTTTATGTATATTTAAGCATGAGGTTGATAGATTCTTGATTGGTCAGGGCATGAAGGGATATGGGGAGAAGACAGGGGACTAGGATTGAGAGGAAAAATGGATCAGCCATGATGAAATGGTGGAGCAGACTCGATGGGTTAAATAGCCTAATTCTGCTCCTATATCATATGGTCTAATGGGTACACGAATCTTAGGTCACACACCACCAAGTTCAGAAATGGTCATTACCATCAATTACCATTACCATCATGGCAACCACCAAGCTCTTGAACCATCGCGGATAACTTCAATTATCATTACTCCTGAACTGATTCTAAAACCTACAGGTTTGTTTCTTTGTACCGTTTGTCTTTTGCACATTGGCTGTCAGTCTTTGTTATGTAGTTTTTCATAAATTTGATTGTAGTTTTTTCCTGTAAATGTCTGCAAAAAATTAATCTCAAGGTAGTATATGGTAACAAATACATACCTTGATAATAAATTTATTTTGACATTAAATCTGAAGGGAAAGAACAGCAGATTTAAAGTTCAAAATAAATTTATTATCAAAGTACATGTTACCATATACAACCGATTGATTTTCTTGCAGATATACACAGCAAATCCAAGAAACACAATAGAATCAATGGAAGACTGCACCCAACAGGAGTGACAACCAGTGTGTAAACCCTACACACACAAAAGAGGAAAAAATTAGTAAGTAAGTAATAAATAACTGATAATATGAGATTGAGTGTCCTCGAAAGTAAGTCCATAGTTTGGGGGAACTGTCCAGTGAAGGGGCGAGTGAAGTTATTCCCACTGGTTCAATAACCTGATTAGTAATACCTTCCTGTAGCTAGAGATCCTCTGGACAATCACCTCGTCTTAGGCTTGCGTGCCTCAATGTCCTGGAGAGCTACGTTAACCAGAGTCGGGGCCTTATGCTTTGGCTCTCCCATGCCAAACAGATCAAAGGATAGAGGATAGACTAATGGTCCACCGGTCCTCTAGGTTCAGAGTTTCAGCAGACAACCCTGACTGGTAAAAAAAATTGTTATGGAGACAGCAATGAAGGTTCCTTCTACATCTGAGTCTGATGGTATCCCTGAGTCTGTACTTGGGACTTGCATGACTGACAGTAGTGAAAACCAAGGGGAAGCTACTGACACGATGAAGGAAGCCTTGAACACCACCAGAGATAGCAGGCCTCCATTGCTGCTCTAAACACCACCAGCATAACGGGTAGCAAGTACATACCTTAAGGTGCGAGTCCTGAGGCTCCTGTACCTCCTTCCTGATGGCAGAGCAAGAGAGCATGGCCTGGATGGTTGGGGACCTTCATAATGGATGTTGCTTTTCTGTGACAGCACTCTATGTAGATGAGTCTTGGTGGAGAGGGCTTGTCCCGTGATGGTCTGAGCTGTATCCACTACTTTTTGTAGGATTTCCCATTCAAGGGAGAATGTTTCCATACTAGGCTGTGATGCAGTCAATAAACTCTCCAACACACATCTATAGAAGTTTGTCAAAGTTTTTGATGCTTGAGAACAGTATTGAATAGCATGACAGAAGTGGATTTGAGGACTGGGCCATAGCTCCTCAAGCCATTTAAACGTACAGATTAGAAGCAGTATTTTGCCGGAGGAAGTTAGCGGATTAAGCAGCATCTGTGGAAGTAATTGCTAAGGTTTTGGGTTGAGACCCTGAATCAGGGCTGCAATTCCTTCATACCAATTACAAGACCTCTCCAGGCTATCTGATGACAGCTCCACACTCAACTCCCTCCACCCCAGTACTGTCACTGCTCCCCATGGCAGTCTGCTCAACCACAGATGTGAAATTATGAACAGACATTTGCCCTGAAGCACGGAGTGAAAACATCCTACAACGCAAGATGCTGGAGGAATCTAGGTGGGGAGGGGGAACGGGACGGGATGTGACATAATCACTGGAGGGAAATGGACAAATATTCATTTTCTGGGTAGATAGAAACGTCTCAAATTAGTCAATTAAGCCTGGCACAAATTTGTTAACATTTTCAAAGTAATTGTTGTCTGTTAAGACCAATCCCCCCACTTTACAGGACTGAGACCAAAATTGATAGGAATTGCGGACTGCAAAATTCAGGTATGCAATGAGGAATCCCAATATTAAGACTGACAGTTAGGAACCTCAAGATATACATTAGGAGCAGAATTAGGCCATTCAGTCCATTGAATCTGCTCCAGTATGGCTGATTTATTTTCCCCTCTCAACCCCATGCTCCTGCCTTCTCGTAACCTTTGATGCCCTTACCCATCAACCTCTGATTTAAATATAACGTTGACCCCACAGCAGTCTCTACAGAATATTAGTCTTAATGCTAAACAGCTGTGGACTCACTTTCGGGGATCCGCTGCTCATGGTTTGTGCATTCACTTTTTACACAATTTGTTCTTCTTCTCCCCCCCCCTTTGAACTTTGATTTCCGATCACTACCTTTATTTTGCTCCTATTGTACTATTTATATATTATTGTAACTTCTAATTATATATTGCACTGCTGAAACAAAACAATAAATTTTATGACATATATCAGTGATATATGATTTGATTAAAGGCTATGGAGCAAAGCATCAATCTACAACCTTGCAACTTGGGTAAGAGCTCACTGGATACTGCCCAAATCAAAACGACAACCAAATTTGTTAGGAGGGGTCTGAGACAAGATTCTGCATACGGAATCGGGAGCAAAACAAAACTGTTGGGGGAACTCAGAGGGTCAGGCAGCATCTATGGAGGGAAATGGGCAGTCAGTGTTTCAGGTTAAGTCTGGATTGGGCACTGTTCAGTGGAATGCCAAATACCCAACTTACTGACTGGCTTCAGACACAGCTGATAGAGTAAATAAGCCACAGGTAAAAGTCAATACATCATGTGATTTTATTTGTCATTTCTAACAAAGAGCTCAATACCAGCAAGAGGATCGAAAATCTACATAAAGCAGATGAGTCAAGGCCACAAGCACAGTGGCACAAGTCCTCCTACTTCAGCAGTGACACTCCCAGGTAAAGAACGTAAAGCAGTGTTGCTCCGGATCCCAACACCCAGCTCTGGAAGTGGCCCAGCCTACCCATCCTCCTCCTCAAATGGCAATTTTCACTTCAGTGTTGCTTTCTCCGGAAAGAACAGCCTGTAATTGAAAGGTAAAACCCGTTAGAGCTTGTCCCAACCACAGGCATAAGAGACCAGCTCCAGCACATACAGGGCAGGCAAGGGCTGGGACCTGACCTCACCCAGTTCTCTCTTAGCTAGCTACACCTTCACATCCACAGACCCTGCAGGAAAGACTCAAATCTTACTGTAACTTTCAGTCACCATCGTCTCTGAACCAAGTCTTGGTGTCAGCATTCAACTCCGTGCCCTTGGATTGGAGCGTAAAAATTTACAATGCTGGGTTATATTTTATGTATTTACATGTGTAATTGTTCAGTGAATTTTCAGCATTTATAATCTAGCCAATTCTGTATTTTCTCTACAGTCTGTGTCACACTATTGAACCCAATTATTCCATTGGTTATTCCTCATCACTGGAACGCCTGATCTAGTTTTTAAGAACAAGACAATCACTGCTTTATTCTTTGTCTTTTCCTTGCTCCTCCCCCCCACCCAATACCGTTATTTCTGTTATGAACTCTTTAAAAATTGGCTAAGATTTCTACCTAATTCTTGAACCTCTGGATCAGAATATCACCAGATCCAACAGCACTCACAACCCTAGCAGTCACAATGCAGCACGAGGGACAACTCAAAAGTACCCCATCCTCTCTCCCACTCCACCCTCATCAGCGAGTTCTCACCTCTTGCGTCACAGCCCACAGGAGGTCAAGCCCAGCAATCTGAGAGCTTGTCCTTCCAGGTATCCACGTCTTAGCCCATCAAAGACCAATGACTAGCTTTGCCTCGTGAACAATGAAACAGTGAGATGCATCATTTGCCCCACAAAGACCAACACAGTCTGAGGATGTGCTGGGGTCACCACACTTCCAATGCCAATAGAGCATGTCCACAACTCAATAACCCAAACCCACCTCTTTCGAATGCCGGAGGAAATCAGATCACCCAGAGGAAACCCACATGGTCACAGGGAGAAGGCACAAAGTTCTTACTGACAGCAGTGGGAACTGAACCTGGGTTGCTGGTGCTATGAAGTGCTAACAACTACACTATTGAGCTGCCTGCAGGTTAGGCAGGTTTACAGAATGCCCAGAGACTTCACGTGAAAGCAACTCCTTGTGATTTTTTCCCCATGAACTTTAGAATTACTGGAAATGGGGCCAGACTGGGAAGACTCCCTATTTGAAGCATCATGTCCAATGAAAGCAATAAATGTCCGTCCAAAAGTCTAAAACGTGGATAAGTGAGAATTGGGACAGTCAGTACATGGAACCCAAAATCCTCTAGCGATTGCACATGGGCTACGTCCACAGTAGCCCCCGGCACACAGCCGTCTCTCTCAAGTTCCCAGTAAACTGGAGGCAACAGCCACAAAGAGCTGATACACGTCAGCCAAGCATCACACACCTTCTGTTAGCCTTGCTTTTCCTCCTGTGGGCTGACAGAGAACAGTAGAACATCCAACACACAACACTACAGTCTGGGCATGGCTGAAAACTGTGGTGATCTTGTAGCAGCCTAGGAAAGAAAAACAGAAAAATCAGAGCAGAAGTATTTCAAACCTGAGGCAGCACACTTGTTAATGCCACAGCCTCCCAGATCCAGGGACCTGTGTTTGATCCCACCCTGCTTGGGATATAATTCTCACCATGCAGAGTGGTAGAACACTACAGCACAGAAACAGAAGCAGACCCTTCTGACTATCTAGTCTGCACCAAACCATTAGTGCTTAGTCCCTTCACTTACACCTGGACCATAGTCCTCGACACCCCTCATTATGTACCCAACTGAAATTCTCTTCAATGTTGAAATTGATCCGACATTCACCTCTTGTGCTAGCAGCTTGTTCTACACTTTCACCACGCTGAGTGAAGAAGTTCCCCTTAACCCATGATCTCCAGTTGTAGTCTGACCCAACCTCAGTGGAAAAAGTCTGCTCACATTTACCATATCTGTACCCTCATAATTACACCATTTCAACATACCATCCAAACTCCCACACTCAATACAGTGATTTCTAAAGGTCTCTCTACCACCCTATCGACCTGTATTGCCACTTTAAAGGAATTTATGGATCAGTAATACCCAGATTCCCTTTCTACTGCACTTAGTGCCATTCCGTTCACTGTCCAAGACCGACCCTAGTCAGTCCTCCCAAAGTACAACACCTCACACTTGTCGGCATTAAATTCCATACACCATTTTCCAGCCCATTTTCCCAGCTGGTCTTGATGCTGTTGCAAGCCTTTGATAGTGTTCCTCACAGTCTGCCACACCTCCAATTTTGATGCCATCTGCAAATTTGCAGATTGTTGATACAGATGACAAACAGCGGTGGTGGACCTAGCACCAATCCCTGTGGCACTCCACTAGTCACAGGCCTCCAGAGAGACAACCTCCTTCTACCACTCTCTGGCTTCTTATGCAAAGCCACGTCTAACTGAATTTACTAGTTCATCTTGAACACCAAGTGACTGAACCTTCTTGATCAGCCTCCCATGTGGGACCTTGTCAAATGCCTTACAAAGAAGTCCATGCAGACAACATCCACTGCCTTGCTTTCATCGATTTTCCTTGTAACTTCCTCAAATACTCTAAAATTGGTTAGACACAAAAGCACCAACTATCCCAAATCAGTTCCTGTCTATCCAGACTGCAGTACAAGTTTAGGGTGCCCGGGTCTCCTACACCCCACAGTGTGCGCAGTGGTTAACTGGCCACTGTAAACTACTCAGTGAAGGTGGTGAATCAGGGGACTTAAGACATCAGGCAATTAAGTGGTTACAGCTGGGATTGCACCAAAAGTCAAAAGATACCTGATGGACTGAACAGTCTCCAATGAAGCATTAAAATTAAGGAAATGATCAAAAACTTTGAAAAGCTCACATCACAAAACATGTTCTCTCCTCCCCCTCCCCCATTAGTTGAGGGCTTCTGTAAAATTATTTAGGCAAACGAAAGGCCAAACAATTTCTAAACCAATTATACCCCCTTCGAGAAGATGCTGCCACATTCCCACACTCTTAATCAAATTTCTTGGTTATTCCTTTATTGTCACATTGACACTTCGTTGTGCATTCCTTCAGACACACTGTCCCATCACACACTCCCGGGGTCAGACACAGAGTGAATCTCCCTCCACACTGTCCCATCACACACTCCCGGGGTCAGACACAGAGTGAAGCTCCCTCTACACTCACCAATCACACACTCCCAGGGTCAGACACAGAGTGAAGCTCCCTCTACACTGTCCCATCACACACTCCTGGGGTCAGACGGAGTGAATCTCCCTCTACACCGTCCCATCACACACTCCCGGGGTCAGACACAGAGTGAAGCTCCCTCTACACCGTCCCATCACACACTCCCGGGGTCAGACAGAGTGAATCTACCTCCACACCGTCCCATCACACACTCCCGGGGTCAGACACAGAGTGAAGCTCCCTCTACACTGTCCCATCACACACTCCTGGGGTCAGACACAGAGTGAATCTCCCCCTACATTGTCCCATCACACACTCCTGGGGTCAGACACAGAGTGAAGCTCCCTCTACACTGTCCCATCACACACTCCTGGGGTCAGACACAGAGTGAATCTCCCTCCACACTGTCCCATCACACACTCCTGGGGTCAGACACAGAGTGAAGCTCCCTCCACACTGTTCCATCACACACTCCCGGGGTCAGACACAGAGTGAAGCTCCCTCTACACTGTCCCATCACACACTCCCGGGGTCAGACACAGAGTGAAGCTCCCTCCACACTGTTCCATCACACACTCCCGGGGTCAGACACAGAGTGAAGCTCCCTCTACACTGTCCCATCACACATTCCCAGGATCAGACAGAGTGAATCTCCCTCCACACCGTCCCATCACACACTCCCGGGGTCAGACACAGAGTGAAGCTCCCTCTACACCGTCCCATCACACACTCCCGGGGTCAGACAGAGTGAATCTCCCTCCACACCGTCCCATCACACACTCCCGGGGTCAGACACAGAGTGAAGCTCCCTCTACACTGTCCCATCACACACTCCTGGGGTCAGACGGAGTGAATCTCCCTCTACACCGTCCCATCACACACTCCCAGGATCAGACAGAGTGAATCTCCCTCCACACCGTCCCATCACACACTCCCGGGGTCAGACACAGAGTGAAGCTCCCTCTACACCGTCCCATCACACACTCCCGGGGTCAGACAGAGTGAATCTCCCTCCACACCGTCCCATCACACACTCCCGGGGTCAGACACAGAGTGAAGCTCCCTCTACACTGTCCCATCACACACTCCTGGGGTCAGACGGAGTGAATCTCCCTCCACACCGTCCCATCACACACTCCCGGGGTCAGACAGAGTGAATCTCCCTCCACACCGTCCCATCACACACTCCCGGGGTCAGACACAGAGTGAAGCTCCCTCTACACCGTCCCATCACACACTCCCGGGGTCAGACACAGAGTGAAGCTCCCTCTACACCGTCCCATCACACACTCCCGGGGTCAGACAGAGTGAATCTCCCTCCACACCGTCCCATCACACACTCCCGGGGTCAGACACAGAGTGAAGCTCCCTCTACACTGTCCCATCACACACTCCTGGGGTCAGACGGAGTGAATCTCCCTCTACACCGTCCCATCACACACTCCCAGGATCAGACAGAGTGAATCTCCCTCCACACCGTCCCATCACACACTCCCGGGGTCAGACACAGAGTGAAGCTCCCTCTACACCGTCCCATCACACACTCCCGGGGTCAGACAGAGTGAATCTCCCTCCACACCGTCCCATCACACACTCCCGGGGTCAGACACAGAGTGAAGCTCCCTCTACACCGTCCCATCACACACTCCCGGGGTCAGACAGAGTGAATCTCCCTCCACACCGTCCCATCACACACTCCCGGGGTCAGACACAGAGTGAAGCTCCCTCTACACTGTCCCATCACACACTCCTGGGGTCAGACGGAGTGAATCTCCCTCTACACCGTCCCATCACACACTCCCAGGATCAGACAGAGTGAATCTCCCTCCACACCGTCCCATCACACACTCCCGGGGTCAGACACAGAGTGAAGCTCCCTCTACACCGTCCCATCACACACTCCCGGGGTCAGACAGAGTGAATCTCCCTCCACACCGTCCCATCACACACTCCCGGGGTCAGACACAGAGTGAAGCTCCCTCTACACTGTCCCATCACACACTCCTGGGGTCAGACGGAGTGAATCTCCCTCCACACCGTCCCATCACACACTCCCGGGGTCAGACAGAGTGAATCTCCCTCCACACCGTCCCATCACACACTCCCGGGGTCAGACACAGAGTGAAGCTCCCTCTACACCGTCCCATCACACACTCCCGGGGTCAGACACAGAGTGAAGCTCCCTCTACACCGTCCCATCACACACTCCCGGGGTCAGACAGAGTGAATCTCCCTCCACACCGTCCCATCACACACTCCCGGGGTCAGACACAGAGTGAAGCTCCCTCTACACTGTCCCATCACACACTCCTGGGGTCAGACGGAGTGAATCTCCCTCTACACCGTCCCATCACACACTCCCAGGATCAGACAGAGTGAATCTCCCTCCACACCGTCCCATCACACACTCCCGGGGTCAGACACAGAGTGAAGCTCCCTCTACACCGTCCCATCACACACTCCCGGGGTCAGACAGAGTGAATCTCCCTCCACACCGTCCCATCACACACTCCCGGGGTCAGACACAGAGTGAAGCTCCCTCTACACTGTCCCATCACACACTCCTGGGGTCAGACGGAGTGAATCTCCCTCCACACCGTCCCATCACACACTCCCGGGGTCAGACAGAGTGAATCTCCCTCCACACCGTCCCATCACACACTCCCGGGGTCAGACACAGAGTGAAGCTCCCTCTACACCGTCCCATCACACACTCCCGGGGTCAGACACAGAGTGAAACTCCCTCCACACCGTCCCATCACACACTCCCGGGGTCAGACACAGAGTGAAGCTCCCTCTACACTGTCCCATCACACACTCCTGGGGTCAGACGGAGTGAATCTCCCTCTACACCGTCCCATCACACACTCCCAGGATCAGACAGAGTGAATCTCCCTCCACACCGTCCCATCACACACTCCCGGGGTCAGACACAGAGTGAAGCTCCCTCTACACCGTCCCATCACACACTCCCGGGGTCAGACAGAGTGAATCTCCCTCCACACCGTCCCATCACACACTCCCGGGGTCAGACACAGAGTGAAGCTCCCTCTACACTGTCCCATCACACACTCCTGGGGTCAGACGGAGTGAATCTCCCTCCACACCGTCCCATCACACACTCCCGGGGTCAGACAGAGTGAATCTCCCTCCACACCGTCCCATCACACACTCCCGGGGTCAGACACAGAGTGAAGCTCCCTCTACACCGTCCCATCACACACTCCCGGGGTCAGACACAGAGTGAAGCTCCCTCTACACCGTCCCATCACACACTCCCGGGGTCAGACAGAGTGAATCTCCCTCCACACCGTCCCATCACACACTCCCGGGGTCAGACACAGAGTGAAGCTCCCTCTACACTGTCCCATCACACACTCCTGGGGTCAGACGGAGTGAATCTCCCTCTACACCGTCCCATCACACACTCCCAGGATCAGACAGAGTGAATCTCCCTCCACACCGTCCCATCACACACTCCCGGGGTCAGACACAGAGTGAAGCTCCCTCTACACCGTCCCATCACACACTCCCGGGGTCAGACAGAGTGAATCTCCCTCCACACCGTCCCATCACACACTCCCGGGGTCAGACACAGAGTGAAGCTCCCTCTACACCGTCCCATCACACACTCCCGGGGTCAGACAGAGTGAATCTCCCTCCACACCGTCCCATCACACACTCCCGGGGTCAGACACAGAGTGAAGCTCCCTCTACACTGTCCCATCACACACTCCTGGGGTCAGACGGAGTGAATCTCCCTCTACACCATCCCATCACACACTCCCAGGATCAGACAGAGTGAATCTCCCTCCACACCGTCCCATCACACACTCCCGGGGTCAGACACAGAGTGAAGCTCCCTCTACACCGTCCCATCACACACTCCCGGGGTCAGACAGAGTGAATCTCCCTCCACACCGTCCCATCACACACTCCCGGGGTCAGACACAGAGTGAAGCTCCCTCTACACTGTCCCATCACACACTCCTGGGGTCAGACGGAGTGAATCTCCCTCCACACCGTCCCATCACACACTCCCTGGGTCAGACAGAGTGAATCTCCCTCCACACCGTCCCATCACACACTCCCGGGGTCAGACACAGAGTGAAGCTCCCTCTACACCGTCCCATCACACACTCCCGGGGTCAGACACAGAGTGAAGCTCCCTCTACACCGTCCCATCACACACTCCCGGGGTCAGACAGAGTGAATCTCCCTCCACACCGTCCCATCACACACTCCCGGGGTCAGACACAGAGTGAAGCTCCCTCTACACTGTCCCATCACACACTCCTGGGGTCAGACGGAGTGAATCTCCCTCTACACCGTCCCATCACACACTCCCAGGATCAGACAGAGTGAATCTCCCTCCACACCGTCCCATCACACACTCCCGGGGTCAGACACAGAGTGAAGCTCCCTCTACACCGTCCCATCACACACTCCCGGGGTCAGACAGAGTGAATCTCCCTCCACACCGTCCCATCACACACTCCCGGGGTCAGACACAGAGTGAAGCTCCCTCTACACTGTCCCATCACACACTCCTGGGGTCAGACGGAGTGAATCTCCCTCCACACCGTCCCATCACACACTCCCGGGGTCAGACAGAGTGAATCTCCCTCCACACCGTCCCATCACACACTCCCGGGGTCAGACACAGAGTGAAGCTCCCTCTACACCGTCCCATCACACACTCCCGGGGTCAGACACAGAGTGAAACTCCCTCCACACCGTCCCATCACACACTCCCGGGGTCAGACACAGAGTGAAACTCCCTCCACACTGTCCCATCACACACTCCTGGGGTCAGACACAGAGTGAAGCTCCCTCTACACTGTCCCATCACACACTCCCGGGGTCAGACACAGAGTGAATCTCCCCCTACATTGTCCCATCACACACTCCCGGGGTCAGACACAGAGTGAAGCTCCCTCTACACTCACCAATCACACACTCCCAGGGTCAGACACAGAGTGAAGCTCCCTCTACACTGTCCCATCACACACTCCTGGGGTCAGACGGAGTGAATCTCCCTCTACACCGTCCCATCACACACTCCCAGGATCAGACAGAGTGAATCTCCCTCCACACCGTCCCATCACACACTCCCGGGGTCAGACACAGAGTGAAGCTCCCTCTACACCGTCCCATCACACACTCCCGGGGTCAGACAGAGTGAATCTCCCTCCACACCGTCCCATCACACACTCCCGGGGTCAGACACAGAGTGAAGCTCCCTCTACACTGTCCCATCACACACTCCTGGGGTCAGACGGAGTGAATCTCCCTCTACACCGTCCCATCACACACTCCCAGGATCAGACAGAGTGAATCTCCCTCCACACCGTCCCATCACACACTCCTGGGGTCAGACAGAGTGAATCTCCCTCCACACCGTCCCATCACACACTCCCGGGGTCAGACACAGAGTGAAGCTCCCTCTACACCGTCCCATCACACACTCCCGGGGTCAGACAGAGTGAATCTCCCTCCACACCGTCCCATCACACACTCCCGGGGTCAGACACAGAGTGAAGCTCCCTCTACACTGTCCCATCACACACTCCTGGGGTCAGACGGAGTGAATCTCCCTCCACACCGTCCCATCACACACTCCCGGGGTCAGACAGAGTGAATCTCCCTCCACACCGTCCCATCACACACTCCCGGGGTCAGACACAGAGTGAAGCTCCCTCTACACCGTCCCATCACACACTCCCGGGGTCAGACACAGAGTGAAACTCCCTCCACACTGTCCCATCACACACTCCCGGGGTCAGACACAGAGTGAAGCTCCCTTTACACCGTCCCATCACACACTCCCGGGGTCAGATACAGAGTGAAGCTCCCTCTACACCGTCCCATCACACACTCCCGGGGTCAGACACAGAGTGAAGCTCCCTCTACACTGTCCCATCACACACTCCTGGGGTCAGACGGAGTGAATCTCCCTCCACACCGTCCCATCACACACTCCCGGGGTCAGACAGAGTGAATCTCCCTCCACACCGTCCCATCACACACTCCCGGGGTCAGACACAGAGTGAAGCTCCCTCTACACCGTCCCATCACACACTCCCGGGGTCAGACACAGAGTGAAACTCCCTCCACACTGTCCCATCACACACTCCCGGGGTCAGACACAGAGTGAAGCTCCCTTTACACCGTCCCATCACACACTCCCGGGGTCAGATACAGAGTGAAGCTCCCTCTACACCGTCCCATCACACACTCCCGGGGTCAGACACAGAGTGAAGCTCACTCTACACTGTTCTGTCACGCACGCCAAGGACACATCACCTTCTTCTGAAGGTGTATACGTCAGAAATTGGAATATGATCTCCAGTCAGTGCTGAGTTCCCACATCCAGCTGGAGGTGGGAAGAGGTACAAGCTTAGTTCACAGGTTAATAATCACACCCGAGCTGTACCATCACTGTAGTTGCTGTACTAAAGGACAGAAAAATACACACCAGGGCACTTGACATCCATGAAATAGGAATTTGGGCTCTGCACCAAGCGCTTCTTCTTGTGCTTCCTCTTCTCCTCCTCAGGAGACGGGTGCAACAAATCTTTTGCCAACTGCAGAGAGAGAAACAATGTCAGCCACTAAGCCTCAGGCATACCTTCCAACAGTCATTCCCCCAGCTGGAATCCTTCCACAGGATTTGTTGATCAACACACAAGCCATGCCGTGCACTGGTGCTCTGGAACAACCTTGAATTCTTAAGCCTCCCCGCACCCTCCCCCAGCACACAATATCAAACCTAAAGAAAACAGGATGGCGCAATCTGCTTACTGCCATCAACAGAGTGATAAAACACTGGCTGACACACCAGGGAATTACCTTGCTCTTTTGAGATTGTGGAAATTAAATGTTATAAATGGGAATAAACCTGTTCTGCCTTGCAACTTTGACACTTTCTTGGGACAGGCTGAAAGGGGAAACTGGAGGTGGTTGCAAACTGGAACCAAATTAAGAGATATTTTGATGAAGTACGGTTAATTATTAACCTGTATATTATTTTCCAGAGGATTCTCAGGGTAATAACTATAACAAGGCTCTTCAAACCAGTTCTGCCCCTCAATATGGATCATAGCTAATCTGCCCGAAAGTCTCTCATTCCCTTCTGCACTCGTTCCCATCACTCTCAAACCCCCATCTTCCAGAAGGTATTTTTCCCTCTATAAACAGTGGCAATGACTTGGCCTTGAAAACTGTAAAACACAGAAAAGACAAGGCTGTGCTTAGTAACTCATGTGAACCCCCAACAGGTCTGCTACAGCTGCATTTTGTGCCAACTCTGTCCTGCAAGAGAACATCTGCTGAAAACCTTTTACCAGGAAGACGGCTTAAATTAAGCCATTATTGAAGTGGAAATCTCAGAAGGCATGGCTATTTCCCAATTAAGTTGCTAGCCAACTGCTAAAAACTAAACTGAAGATACAAGGCTCAGCAGTAAACATTACAAGAGTTCAAAATACACTTTAAAAGGAAAACAAGGCTGAAATCAACCCTATTTCTCCGTTTTATTATGGCTAAGAGACATATGGTTCTGACTCACAAAGATCCTCTGTAAAATAACGTACAGGTTAATAATTAACAGCATATTATCATAATACCTTAATTTTAATTCGATTTCAGCTCACAATCACCTCCAATTTCCCCTTTAAACCTGTCCCAATAACATCTCTATTTATTAACATTGCGGCCACAGGCTGTCATCCTCAAGTGGGTACCATCCCGAAGTTTACATCACAGGAATGCTGACCCGCTCAACAGCATGCAACGCACCCCACCTTCCCTTTAGAGACCCCCCACCCCCGCCCAGCTCGCAATTTGGGTCCCAATATTCACTTTAAGTCGTGTTTGCAACCCCGGCGTGTTCCAAACTCCACGTCAACACGCGGCTGCTTTGCAAACACCTCACACCCCTACATTCCCAAAAGCACACAAAGTGCAATCCGCTCTCAATGTCCACCACCACCACCCCATGGTCCTACATCGCACTCTGCACCTCCCCTTTAAATCTTCTCTGCCGACGAGTACCTAGCATGCCCACGCGCTCTGGGGCGCTGGATCCGCGCGCCGTTGCGATGAGAGACCCGAGTGGGGTTTCTAGCGCCGCGCTCCCCTCGCGCCGTGGCCCCGAGGCCGCCGATTGGTGGATCCCCAGCCTCGCGCGCCAGGTCCCGGGGCAGCGGTCGCCTCCAGCTCGAAGAGGGAGGGAGGAGGAGCGGGGAGGGGAGACGCGCCATGTTCGTGCGACGGCTCGGGCCCCGACACGCGTCGACGGCCTCAGAACGGGAGAACCGTCCCTAACCACCTGCCAGCCCTCCGCCCAGCTTCCCCAGCTATCTTCTCCGACTATTCCCGCCCGCTCGCCGGCGTCTGGCGAGCCTCTCGCCGCCCTTTATCTCCTATCCCTCAGTCGACGCCACTCACAGGCATCTTGGCGTCAACTCGCCGCCGTGGTAAAAGGAAGAAGCCTGTCCAGGGACCCGGATATAACAGGGTTTCCCAAAGCGCAGGGGCAGGAAGTTTAAATACGTCATCACCGGGAAGTCGCCCGCTTCCGCCATTTTGGGAAGGTCAGTCTTGCCGGTGCTTACAATTTGACTTAAAAACTTTGTTTATTTTATGCTAAATACTGTTTTTGGTTAACAATCCTCTATTACTACATTTCCAATACACTTGAATTAAAAACCATCCATGGTTATCGTGTAGGACATTTGGCCCATCTGACTCCCTATAACGCAACTCCCCGTCAAAGTGAAGTAAAATTTATTATCAGGGTACATACATGTCATCACATGCAACCCTGAGATTCTTTTTCCTCCGGGCATACGCAGCAAATTCAGGTTCCCAGTGCGAGGTAGGATCAATGAAAGAACAAGAACATGAAAGACAGCAAACTGTTGAAATGCAATTATACATAAATAGCAATAAATAACAAGAGCATGAAATAAGATAATGAGTCTTTAAAGTGAGATCATTGGTTGTGGGAACATCTCACTAGTTGAGTGTAGTTAGCCCCTTTGTTCAAGAGCCTGATGGTTGAGGGGTAGTAACTGCTCTTGAACCTGGTGGTGCGAGTCCTGAGTCTCCTGTACCTGCTACCTGATGTCAGCAGCGAGGAAAGAGCATGGCCTGGGTGGTGAGGATCTTTGATGATGGATGCTGCTTTCCTGTGACAGTGTTTCATGTCAGTGTGCTCAATGGTTGGGAGGGCTCCACCTGTCCCACCTCATTCTGTTTCCTCCACAGCCCTACAAATTGTTCTTAGCCATATATTTTTTTTTTTGCTAATTCCCTCCTGAGAGCCGCAAGAGGAGTCATCTCCACCACATCTGCAGGCAGCCTATTCCAGATTCCACCCGCAAAACGTTTCTTCCCTCACTATTTTCCCTTTTAGTTTACCCCTTCACCAAACGGAATGAAGTCCCGACTAGACCCTGTCACTACAGTCTGTTTGACCCTGGGAATTGTCGCATAAAACAACTTTGATAGCGTGCCATCCAGACAGAAAGTTCCAAAACGTTAGTACATTGAAGTAGTACAAAAGTACAGCTCTCACCTGTGGCTCCCTGTAGCTGTTTGCATGTGACAGCGGCCACACCCCGGGCAACGGCTTCGACAAGCCGGCTAAACCAGGTGAGGGTAGCCGACGGGTCTCAGACCCTCGGTGAGATAGGGAGTTGTCTATCCCAGCATGTGAAGACAGACTCCGGCGGATTGAGTGGACGAGACCAATGGAAGGTCCAACGGTCAAGAAGGCAGTCTCTGCAAGCGTCGTGGAACGTGTAGAGCAGGACAAGACGCAGAAGACATCCTGGTCATCCACTGCGCCTAGTCCCATCTCCAGCCATCTAGACTCTGTCTTGCCACTGGATCCAGATGGGAATTGGGAAAAGAGAGTGAGGCTGACGCTGCGCAACTCTCCCTCACTTAAATCCAAATCACGCGCTAGTCTCGACACCATCAAATGGTGTCGAGGTCCTCATCGACGTCTACGATGGACGAACAACAACAACAACAAAAGGACAAACAATAACACAATGCAGTATGTAGTTACCATTAGCGTTTAGTGTCTCTGGACCGGTACTCATTGGAGTTTAGAAGAATAAGGGAGGGGGGGAATCTCATTGAACCCTGAAGATTGAAAGGCCCTGATAGAGTGAGGGATGGAGAAGATGTTTCCTAAAGTGGGAGAGTCCACTGGACCAGAGGGCCTGTCATCAGAATCGAGACTCATCCCTTTGGGACAGAGTTATGGAGGAATTTCTTTAGTCAGAGGGTGGAGAGTCTGTGGGATTTATTGTCACAGATGGTTGTGGAGGGCAAATCATTGAGTATATTTAAAGCAGAGGTTGATAGGTTCTTGATTAATAAAGGTGTGAAAGGTTACAGGGGAGAAGTCAGGTGAACAGAGTTGAGAGGAATAATAAATCATCCACGATAAATGGAGGAACAGACTGGATAGCTGGATTCTGCTTCTATATCTTATAGCCTTCAAGATTGTTTCCTGTACACAGTGTAAGGAGAATGAAATAATTGTTACTCCGGATCTGATGCAAATAAAAACACAAAAAGCTTATATACATCGATTGATTGTATGTCCATAAAGTGACACTAGGCACAGGAATGTCTGTACATAAGGTGACTCTGACAGGAAATGATAAAGTAGTGGTGGTGGGGGTGTAGAGGGGTGGGTTAGTGGGTGGAGATGTTGATCAGCCTTACTGTTTGGAAAAAGTAACTGTTTTTGAGTCTGGTGGTCCTGGTGTGGATTCTGATGGGAGTGGGACAAACAGTCCATGAGCAGGGTGGGTGGGTGGGATCGTTCGTGATGTTACTGACCCTTTTCCAACACTTTTCTGTATATATGTCCTTGATGAGGGTAGGCAGATGCTGGAAATGTGTTGGGCAGTTTTGACGACCCATTGTAGAGCCTTCCTAGTGAACAGAACAGAGCAGTGTAGTGGTTGTAGTGCTGTTTCCAAGTCTGCTGAACCCAGCCTGAAGTGCATTCTGAGCAGAGGTTGTGTACCCCCCCATCCACAGAACGGCACCAGCTTAATTGGATGTGATAAGTGATCATTCCCAACACCTTTCTGAATTTATGGTTACAGAGAAGGTGCAGAGCAAGTAGACAAGTGAAGTTCAAGCACTAAGCGTTCATCTTTACTGTCTCATGTTTTGAGCTGAACAGTGTTGTCAGATGTAGAGCGAAAAGCTTTTCGATCATCCTGTACATTATCAGAATGCAGACTAGAGTATCACAGGCACAGCCTGGAGTTCGCTGATTCTCCGTTTCATTCGCATGGAGGATCTCCAGTTTCCTGCCACATCCTAAAGATATGCAGGTTGGGAAGCTGAACTGCCAGTGTAGTTTGCCCCAATGGGTTGTAGAGCATCAGGAGGGTTCAAAGGTTTCAAAGGTACATTATACAATATACATCCTGAAATTCTTTTTCTTTTTAACCAACCACGAAAACAGAGGAGTGCCCCCAAAGACAGTTAAATATTAGAACCCCAAAGCCCCCCCCAGCTCCCCCTCCCATGCGTAAGTAGCTGCAAAGCAACGATCCCCCCCCCCACCAGCAGAAAACCATCGGCACCGTCCACCGAGCACTCGAGCATGCAGCAAAGCATCAGTACAGACACAGACTTGCAGTACCCCAGAGACAGACCACAGGCTCTCTCTCTCCCTAATAAGGGAAAAAGGGGTGTCCCCATTTCACAACGAGAGGGGAAACATAACAAACAACTGGCTGATTTACGATGTTAAAAGTCCATTGTGTTGCTTTTTCCAAGCTCTGTGCCCAAAGGACTTAGGTCTCTGGGCACACAACCAGCAGCCAGCTTGCTGCTTTCAGTCTTCCGTGTACTCCCACGACACACCAATATCCTGCAAAAGCACCCTCCTTGAATCTGCCCACCTCCAGAGCCACGAAAGCCCGAAACTCCGAAGGCGTGCTAATCTTCTAGGCCGCATCCTTGGTATATTGAGACCCTGAGAGCGGATCCCATTCCGAAAAAGAGCCAAAGTCAGCGTGTCACTCGAGGTCAGAGTCTTCAAAAAAACCCTGAAAGGGAAAAATAGAGATATTAAAAATGGAAATAGAGCTGTTTCTGAAGATGCAAGTAAAGGAGTCGCCGCTAGGCACCATCGTCTCCTAAGCTCCTCCTTGGAGGGTTGATGGGAACACAGGGATCTTTCTGAACAGCATGGACTTGAGGGGACTAATGGCTTGTTTCTGCACTCTATAGCTCTTTATAAATCTCAGCCTGTTGAAAGGCATGGACAGAGTGGATGTGGCAAAGTTGTTTCCCATGATGGGGGAGTCTAGTACGAGAGGGCATGACTTCAGGATTGAAGGGCGCCCATTCAGAACAGAAATGCGAAGGAATTTTTTTAGTCAGAGGGTGGTGAATCTATGGAATTTGTTGCCACGGGCAGCATTGGAGGCCAAGTTATTGGGTGTATTTAAGGCAGAGATTGATGGTCTCTGAGTAGCCAGGGCATCAAAGGTTATGGTGAGAAGGCGGGGGAGTGGGACTAAATGGGAGAATGGATCAGCTCATGATAAAATGGCGGAGCAGACTCGATGGGCCGAATGGCCGACTTCTGCTCCTTTGTCTTATGGCCTAATGTCCCCTCAGTCTTTTGTCTTGTCAGGATAGGTGGAGCGAGCTACAGCATTTCTCTTTGGAGCAAAAGAGAATGAGAGGTGACTTAACAGAGCTGGATGGAGATAAGAGGTCAAGTGGATAACCAGAGATACTTTCCCAGGTCAGAAATGACTAATGCCAGAGAACTTCCTTTTAAGGTGATTAAAGGAAAGTTTAGAGTTTTAGAATAGAAGCAGGCCCTTCAGCCCATCTAGTCTGTGCCAAGCTATTAATCTGCCTAGTCCCATCTGCACCTGGACCATAGCCCTCCATACCCTTCTCATCCATGTTCCTAACAAAGTTTCTCTTAAATGTTAAAATCAATCCCGCATCCATCACTTGCGCAGGCAGCTCGTTCCACACTCTCACTACCCTGAGTGAAGAAGTTCACCTTCATGTTCCCCTTAAACATTTCACCTTACACCCTTAACCCATGACCTCTAGTTGTAGTCTCACCCAACCTCAGTGGAAAAAGCCTGCTTGCATTTACCTTGTCTATTCCCCTCATAATTTTGTGAACCTCTATCAAATCCACTCTCAATCTTCTACGTTCTAGGGCATTAAGTCCAAACCTGTTCAACCTTTCCCCTGTAACTCAGGTCTTCAAGTCCTGGCAACATCCTTGTACATTTTCTCTGCACGGTTTCAACCTTATTTACATCTTTCCTGTAGGTCAATGACCAAAATTGCACACAATACTCCAAATGAGGCCTCACCAACGTATTATACAATTTCAACATAACATCCCAACTCTTGTACTCAGTACTTTGATCTGTGAAAGCCAGTGTGCCAAAAGCTTTCTTTACGACCCTGTCTACCCGTGCCGCCACTTGCAATGAATTGTGGACCTGTATTCCTTGATCCCTCTATCATTTACCATGTAAGGCCTTCTGTGGTTGGTTCTCCTGAAGTGCAACACCTCATTAAATGCCATCTGCCATTTTTCAGTCCATTTTTCCAGCTAGTCCAGATCCCACTGCAAGCTCTGTCCATTACACCCCCAATCTTGGTGTCATCCGCAAATCTGTTGAGCCAATTAACCACATTATCATCCAGATCGTCAATGTAGATGACAAACAACAACAGACCCAGCACCGATCCCTTCAGCACACCCCTACTCACAGGCCTCCAGTTAGAGATGCAGCCATCTGTAACCACTCCCTGGCTTCTTCTGCAAAGTAAATGTCTAATCCAATTTACTACCTCATCTTGAGTGTCAAGTAACTGAACCTTCTTGACCAACCTCCCATGTGGGTCCTTGTCAAAGGCCTTGCTAGACAACATCTACTGCCTTGCCTTTCCTGGTAACTTCCTCGAAAAACTCTTAACAGATTAGTTAGACCTAACTTATTGTGCATAAAGCCATGATGACTTAGGGGAGATAACAGAGGTAGGTTTTCACACAGAGAGCACCCATTCCCTATCCAAGTGCTTCTTACCACTGTACCTGCCTCAACCACTTCCTCTGGCAGTTCATTCCATATACTTATCACCCTCTGCATGAAAACGTTGCCCCTCGGCTCCCTTTTAAATCTTTCTCCTCTCATCCTAATCTATTGCTTGTAGTTTTGGACTCCCCTACCCTGGGCAAAGACCGTTACCATCTCTTTTCCCTCTACACTGCGTGGGTGCAACTGAGATGGAGGATAATACAAGGTTCATCATTCTCTGAGGAAGAAGTTTCTCCTCATCTTGGACCTTCATGGGCTCCCCCGTCATCAGGGGCAGTTTCCTTCCTGCATCTAATCTGCCTCATCCTGTAGATTTCTACAAGATTCCCAAAGGGGACTGATAAAGCTATACAGAATTTGTGAGATGGGGCTGGATTGGATGCATGGTTGGAAGATTTACACGGGATTAATCAAACCTTTTGTGATTTTTATTCTTCTTTATATCAATCAGAGTCTCCTCGAGATTCTAAATATATGAATGATTTTTTAGATAAGTTAGACTTCCCTCAGATTTCACAGGATATGTCTTCTTTATTAGATACTTCCATTACAATGGATGAGATTAAGAATGTTATTTTTTCTATGAATCTGGGGAAAGCTCCTGGCCCTGATGGGTTTACCGTTGAATTTTATAAATGTTTTGCTTCTTTATTGATTCCTTGGCTCTATAAGGTTTTTGAGGCTTCTTTGAAACTTGGTAAACTTCCGGAATCTTTTAATAGAGCATCAATTTCTTTAATACTAAAGAAGGATAAAGACCCTGCTCAATGTGCATCTTATAGACCAATATCTTTATTAAATGTTGATTCTAAAGTTTTTTCTAAGTTATTAGCAAATAGACTAGAAAAAGTACTTCCTTCTATTATTTCGGAAGACCAAACGGGTTTTATTAAAGGTCGTTACTCTTTTTATAATATTCGTACATTGTTAAATATCGTTTATACTCCCTCACAAAATGTTCCTGAGTGTGTTATTTCTTTAGATGCCGAGAAAGCTTTTGATAGAGTAGAATGGCCTTATTTATTTAAGGTGCTTGAAATGTTTAATTTTAGCTTGAAATTTATATCCTGGATTAAACTGTTATATCACTCCCCTGTAGCCTCGGTTCGTACTAACTCTTTAAACTCACCTTTTTTTCCTCTCTTTCGTGGTACTCGACAAGGCTGTCCTCTTAGTCCCCTATTATTTGATATTGCATTAGAACCTCTTGCAATTGCTATTCGAGAATCTTCAAATATTACTGGGATAACTCGGGGATTAAAGTCCCATAAATTATCACTCTATGCTGATGATTTACTTTTATATATTTCTAATCCTGAGAGATCTATTCCTGCTGTTTTAGAGTTATTAGCACAATTTGGTCTTTTCTCAGGTTATAAATTAAATCTTAGTAAGAGTGAACTTTTTCCGATTAATAAACATCTTCCCTTATATTATAAATTTCCATTTAAATTGATTAATAATTACCTTTCATATCTTGGGATTTCTCCTCTCATCCTAATCTATTGCTTGTAGTTTTGGACTCCCCTACCCTGGGCAAAGACCGTTACCATCTCTTTTCCCTCTACACTGCGTGGGTGCAACTGAGATGGAGGATAATACAAGGTTCATCATTCTCTGAGGAAGAAGTTTCTCCTCATCTTGGACCTTCATGGGCTCCCCCGTCATCAGGGGCAGTTTCCTTCCTGCATCTAATCTGCCTCATCCTGTAGATTTCTACAAGATTCCCAAAGGGGACTGATAAAGCTATACAGAATTTGTGAGATGGGGCTGGATTGGATGCATGGTTGGAAGATTTACACGGCAGCAGCAACATCTCCAACTGGAGGTTTAAGCTGAGATTCAGAGGAGATCTGAAGACATTTTTTTGTGGTGATTGTAATGTGGTCCGTCATGAAGCCCACAATATCCAGGACAGGCCCTCTTCTCACTACTACCACAGGGTAGAAGGTACAGGAGCCTTGGGTCCCACACCATCAGGTTCAGCAACAGTTATTACCCTTCAACCATCAGGCTCCTGAACCAGTGAGGATAACTTCAGTCACCGATCTGACTCCATGACCGACAGACTCGCTTTCAAGGACTCTTTACAACTCACTTTCTCAGTATTTTTTTATTGACACATTTTCTTTTCCACGTTGGTAGTTTGTCACTCTTTGTCTGAAATTCTGCAGATGCTGGAAATCCAGAGCAACAGTTCTTGCCTGAACTGCTGAGTTCTTCCAGCATTCTGTGTTTGTCTGTTTATGTAAAGTTATTCATAAACTCAATTGTATTTTTTACCTTTCCTATAAATGTGTGCCAGAAAAGTGAATCTCAAGATGGAATATGGTAATGTACATATACTTTGGCCATAAATTTACCTTGAAGTTTGAAACTCTCTGCCTGAGAAGATGCCGGAGGCAGCAACTCTAATAAGATGGCGACGGCAAACAATGATTCCTCATGCGACATCTTCCAGAGAGCCAATCCCTTCAATTATTTCACATTCCCTACATCTTCTGTTTACTCTTTTGTCTTGCTTGTGTTACGGAAACAGTTGAAGCTTGAGGCACAGTTAGGAAATTTGATGGAATGGCCTAGCGCCCTGCTGTCCCCTGAGTGGAGCGAGAGCACGAGCTACCTTGTGGAGAAGATCAGAGATGGGCTGTGGGCTGTGGGCCATGATCGCCTCCATTTCGAAACGTCGAGGAAGATTGACATATTGAGGCGAATGTGGAGGGAGTCAGCAGTTGCTCTCCATGGAAGGACTGAGTTCATGCGGATGATCTCGATGCCGACGGGAGGATGCTTTTGAAATGTTGTACCTTATACTGTTCTCTCTCAGCTTTGTCTGTTTTCTCTCTTGCTGCTGAGTGTCGGGAGGGCGATATGTTACTCTTCGTGTGACGGAGGGGTCGGAAATTTGAGATCTGATGTTCTTGATGGTGTTTTTCTGTGTGTGTGAGAGAGGGGGTTGGGGGTTTGTCACTGTTTTTTGTGTGGGAGGAGGTTGGAGGTTTGATATTATTGTCACTTTATTTTGCGAGGGAGTGGGTTGGGGTTTGGGGTTTGATGTCTGGCTGCCATTTTCATGTGGGCAATCTGTTAGTTTTAATGTGAGGGAGGTGGTGGGGGGGGGTTGTGAGTTTTATTTCTTTTTTGTTCTTTTTTCCATGCCAGGGGAGGGGGGAGTTGATGTCTTTTCTTTCAACAAGTCCCAAGGTTTTTCTGTATTTTATGGCTATCTGGAGAAGATGAATATCAGAGTTGTATTGTACGTGCATACTTTGACAATAAACAGAACCTTTGAAGTATGTAGACAAGTCATACTGAACTGCTGAGGCATAGAAGACTATGGACTAAATGCTGCTAAATCGGACTAGTATACTTGGGTTCTTGATGAACATGGAGGCCTCTTTCTATGCTGAATAACTATAATGAACTCCAAAGGGGTTGAGCAAAAGGCAGTAATTTTTTTATCTGTCCTCAAGAAAAATCTCAGCCTGAAACGTCGACTGTTTATTCATTTCCTTAGATGCTGCCTGACCTGCTGAGTTCCTCGAACATTTTGTGTGTGTTGATTTTTTTAAAAATCTGTTTGTGCTCTTTTTTGTAAAATTTCTAAATAATTAATAGAACATAGAATGTCACAGCACAGTACAGGCCCTTCAGCCCACGATAGTGTGTCGACCTTTTTCACCTACTCCAAAATCAATCCTAACCCTCCCCTCCTACATGGACCCCATTTTTCTATCATCCATGTGCCTGAGAGTCTCGTAAATGCCAATAATGTATCTGCCTCTATCACCATGCCTGGCAGGGCATTACCACTCTCTGTGTGAGAAAAACTTGCCTCTGACACCCCCCCTATACTTTCCAACAATCACCTTAAAGTTAGGCCTCCTCATGTTAGCCATTTCCGCTCTGAGAAAATTCTCTGGCTGTCCACTCTATCTGTGCCTCTTATCATCTTGTACATCCTTCTCTTGTGAACGTTGTGTATCTATGTGCCTGTGATGCTGCTACAAGTAAGTTTTTCATTACGCCTGTGCGCACACGTACTTGACAATAAACTCAGCTATGGCCTTGACTTTGAGTTGCTGACTGGTTGAACATCAGTGAAGTTCAGTGTAATGAGAGAGCAGCCTGAGCTTCATTTGCTGAGTTGTCATGTTCAGTGCAGAGATTAAATCTCTTGATATAAGGTTGTTAGGTTAGCACGACATTGTGGGCTGAAGGGCCTGTATTGTGCTGTAGTGTTCAATGTTCTATGAAATTTAGCAGAATCGCACTGAAAGTAAATAAATACGATAAAACCTGTAGATTTAAATATCATGGTATAATTTGGAAACAAGTCCTGGGAACAATAGAAGGATCAAGAACAGGCTGTCTCCCTACAACCATCAGGTTCCTGAACCAGCGTGGATAATGAAACTGACCTCAACGCTAAACTGCTTCCACCTCCCTACAGCGGATAGTAAAAAACTGCCGAGAGGGTCAGCGGGATCTCCCTCCTCCTGATGGTGGCATTTACTGGCAGCATTGCTGGGGATGCCTACCACCCGTCCCAAGATCTTTTTGACCCACACCATCAGGAAGGAGGTTCAGGAGCATCGGGACCAGATCTGACAGACTAGATAGGGCTTGGGCTGAGAGACCCTGCCACCACTGAGATCTCGTCACTGGGACAGTGAGCTGTTTACTGTTTACTGTTTACCTGTGCTGTGCACTGCATGCACTCTGAATTGTAGTTTATTAACTTGTGATAATATTTTGTTTTATGTGCCGAGAGTGATGTATGTTTTGTGGGTGTACCACAGTCCGGAGGAACATTGTTTCATTTGGTTGTACAGTCAGATGACAATAAACTTGAACGTGAACAACCAATGGACTCACATTCCAGGACTCTACATCTAATGCTCTCAATAGTTATTGACTTATTTGTTTGTTTGTATTTTCAATTTGTCTACCTTTTGGACATCGGTTACTTGTCAGGTTGGTGTATGGTGACATATATAGGCATCCGTTAGTCTCATGAGACCATGGATTTGTGCCTTGGAAGGTTTCCAGGGCGCAGATCTGAGCAAGGTTGTATGGAAGACCAGCAGTTGCCCATGCTGCAAGTCTCCCCTCTTCACGACACCAATGTTCTCCAAGGGAAGGGCACTAGGACCCATACAGCTTGGCACTGGTTCATCGCAGAGCAGTGTGTGGTTAAGTGCCTTGCTCAAGGGCACAACAGGCTCAGCCTAGCGACCTTCAGGAACTTATTGCCCACTTCTTGTTTTTTATTTATTTAGAGGTAGAGCAGAGCAACAGGCCTTCCAGCCCGACCAACCCGCATCCTCCAGTTACACCCACGTGACCAATTAACTTACTAACCAGTACGTCTTTGGATTGTGGGAGGAAACCGGAGCACCCGGAGGAAACCTCCCCTCCCCTCGGGATGGGGAGAATATACAAACTCCTGTAAGACAGCGGTGGGAATTGAACCAGGGTCGCTACTGTTGTTAAGCATTACGCTAGCTGCTACACTGCCGCCACCCCACTTGTCCTTATGCAAGTACAGTTTTTTCAGTTCAACAGTGCTTCTGTAATAGGCCAGAGCTGCCTCTGTACTGGTTCTCCCCTCCGTAACCCACCCTTAACACTGCCTCTTCTACAGTGGGGCACTGCCCCACGACAGTGTAGTGCTCCCTCTTCACTGCCCCTCGTGTAGCACAACACTCCCTCAACACAGTATTGATTATGTCTGTTGTGATTTTTATGCTTTGGAATCGGACTTGATGATAAAATCTCCCTTTTATCACTTCCTTCTTATTTCACAATATGTTCTTTTCGCAGAGTCATCCCTCATAAGCCCATCATCTCTACTGAGGCATTGGCTGCCAACAGCAGCTTACCAGAGCCAGTCATTCAATCTGTCACCAGGTGTAACCCATTTTGCGAAGACCCTTCCTCTCCCAGGGATGTGGTCCTTGGAGCTTCAGTTGCCATTTCTGTAGCTCTGGGTTTTTACGGGAAAGGGTTAGCTAGCCCCTTGCCCAACACCCCCTCCTCCTCACGCAGCCGGGCTACAGTTATAAACATAGTAAGAGGCCCTTCAGCCCCACTGGTCCATGCCAACCCAGGAAGCCACCCAAGCTATTCCTATTTGCCCGTTTTGGCCCATATCCAAATGTCTTTAAAATGTTATTAATGTACCTACTTGTGGCAGCTCGATCCATATGCTGACCACCCGCAGGGTGAAGAAGTCGCCCCTCAGATTCCAATTAAACCTCTCCCTTCTCACCTTAAACCTAAGCCCTCTAGTTCTTGGATTCCCAACTCTGTGAAAAAGAATGTTTGCATTCACCCTATGTCCCTCATGATTTTATACACCTCAATACGATCGCCCCTCATGATTTTATACACCTCTATACGATCACCTCCTCATTCTCCTATCACCCTATTCCCCTCATTCACCCTATCTACCCTGTCCCTCATGATTTTATACACCTCTATACGATCACCGTTCAGTCTCCTATGTTCCACTGCAAGAAGTACCAACCTCCTCAACCTTTCTCCATAACTTAGTCCCTCGAGTCCTGGCAACATTCTCATAAATCTCTTCTACACTCTTTCCAGCTTGGTGCATCTTTCCCAGAGCAGAGCGACCAAAACTGAACACAATGTTCCAAAAAATCCTACCAACATCTTCTACGTCTAACACAGCCTCACCCAACGCCTTGCTGTGATTGTATATCCAATGTGAATTTAAATTGTGGTGTAATACAACACACACAAAATGATTGAGGAACTCAGCAGGCCAGGCAGCATCCATGGAAAAGAGTAAACTGTCAATGTTTTGGGCCGAGACCCTTCATCATAACTGGAGAAAAAAGGACGAGAAGTCAGAGTAAGAAGGTAGGGGGAGGGTAGGAGGTGATAGGTGAAACTGGAGGGGGGAGGAGTGAAGTAAAGAGCTGGGAAGTTGATTGGTGAAATAGATACAGGGCTGGAGAAGGGGGAATCTGATAGGAGAGAACAGAAGGCCATGGAAGAAAGGGAAGGGGAGGAGCACCAGAGGGAGGCGATGGGCAGGTAAAGAGATAAGGTGAGAGGGAAATGGGAATGAGGAATGGTAAGGAAGAGGAGAGGGCCATTACCAGAAATTCGATTAGTCGATGTCCTTGCCATCAGGTTGGAGGCTACCCAGACGGAATATAAGGTGTTGTTCCTCCAACCTGAGTGTGGCCTCATCGTGACAGTAGAGGAGGCCTGGATAGACACGTCGGAACAGGAATGGGAAGTGGGATTAAAATGAGTGGCCACTGGGAGATCCTGCTTTTTCTGGCGGATGGAGCGTAGGTGCTTGGCAAAGTGGTCTCCCAGTCTTCTTTCTGTCTCACCGGAGGCCACAGTGGGAGCACCAGATACAACAGATGACCCCAACAGACTCACAGGTGGTGCCTCACCCGGAAGGACTGTCTGGGGCCCTGAATGGTAGTGATGGACAAGGTGTAGGGGCAGGAGAAGTACTTGTTCCACTTGCAACCTCTGCTTCAATAGCCTCAATTGGTAACAAAGTCATTGCCTTTAGAATCTCAGAATAATACACATCTCAGAGGGTCACTTATCACAACAGCCCTTGGACCCCACTTTGCTGTTCACTCCTCCCAACACACAAAAACACAATCCTGAAAGGTATTGTATTCAACTTAATTTTGAATGGAATTTAAATTTTTGTTTCCTCCTCTCAATCTTATTCAGAAAATTGCAGTGATGTTTATCCTGTTATTTACCAATTGTTTATTGAGAGGGCAAAGATGAGTTACATCAGGAACTCAGTAGGGATGAAGTCACACAGCACAGTTATTTTACTGCAGCACTGTGAGGATCACATTTTTTTTATGTCTCAAATGCCTTTAATACCATACAGCCCTCACTGTTGAGGGGAAAGCTCCGTTCAATGCGGGTTGGCACTTCTATTGTATCCTGGATAATGGACTACCTGACTGGCAGACCACAGTTCGTGTGGTTTCAGAGCTGTGGGTCAGACATGGCTATAAGCAGCACTGAGGCCCCACAGGGGACTGTACTGGCTCCCTTCCAGTTTATCCTGTATACCTCGGACTTTAGCTACAACACTGAGTCGTGTCATCTGCAGAAATTCTCTGATGACTCAGCAGTAGTTAGTGTATAAAGAGAGGATGGGAGGATGAAAACAGGGCTCTGGTGGGGGATTTTGTCATATGGTGTAAGCTGGATCATCTGCAGCAAAACATCAGAAAATTGTGTACAAGAAGGGCCAAAGTCGCCTCTACTTCCTGAGGAGACTGAGATCCTTAGGAGTATGCAGGCCTCTCCTTCACATGTTCTACCAGTCTGTTGTCATCAGTACAATCTTCTATCCACTGGTGTGCTGGGGCAATGGCATCAACACGGGTGATGCCCAGAGACTCACTAAACTGATTAGAAAGGCTGGCTCCGTTATAAGAGTCAAACTGGACACACTGGAGACTGTGATAGAACAAAGGACCCTACAGAAAATCCTGGCAACTCTGGACAATGTTTCTCACCCTCTGCATGCCACCTTGTCTGAACAGAGAAGCACTTTTAGTAATAGACTAAGACAACCGTGCTGCTCCAAAGAGCGCTATATGAGGTCATTCTTAACTTTGCCCATCTATAATGAATCAACCTATAGCAGGAGAAGTGATGGACCCCTCCTGTTAGACTGTTTGAGGTAACTTTTTTTTATTCTTTCTACTTCTAATATTTGTATATCTGTGCACACGTAATGCTACTGTGACACCATAATTTCCTTTGGGATCAATAAAGTATTGATCTATCTAATGCAAACAGAGCCACTTTGGAATCCCAATTCTTTCATCAATATCCATTCTTTTTCATACAAACTCTTCTCAGGCTTCCAGCCAGGTACAGGTATCGATTATAACGGATGTTTCAATGACAAACTCTGCATCTTCTTCAGGGACAATGGCTGGAGAAGTCTAGTCCGGTGGTATTTATACCCCTGTAGTCCGTCCCTCCTGATTGGTTAGTCCTCATTCAGTCAGATTTCATCTGCAGTCAAGTTCCAGTTCTTCCTCAGAGCAAGACCCTCATTTTTCTTAAAATTGTTTTCCTTTAGTTTTATTTCAAGCCCGTACCCAATAGGACGAACACACAACCAACGTGTAAAAGACAGCAAAAAGCACAAATACAAAAAAGACAAACAAACAATAAATAAATAATCAATAAATATCGAGAACCTGAGGTGAAGAGTATGTGAAAGAGAGTCCATAGGTTTTGGAAGCAGTTCAGTGATGGGGCAAGTGAAGTTGAGTGAAGCTATTCCCACTGGTTTAGGAGCCTGATGACTGAGGGTGATATCTGTTCCTGAACCTGGTGGTGTGGGTCTTGAGATTCCTGTACCTTCTTCCTGATGGCAGCAGCGAGAAGAAAGCATAATCTGGATGGTGATGAACATGGCCCTTGATGCTGGAAGCTGCTTTTCTGTGACAGCGCTCCATATAGATACGCTCACTTGTGGGGAGAGCTTTACACGAGATGGACTGGGCCGTATCCACTACTTTTTGTAGGATTTTCCATTGAAGGGTATTGGTATTTACATTCTAGCCACAATGCAACCAACCAATATATATATATATATATATATATATATATATATATATGTATATATCAGGGAAAGGAAAGACGAGGGAATACATACCTGGTAAAGAATGAAACAAAACATGGGTTAGCACGACACTAATGTGGGTTAAAATAATTTCACATTTATGCACAGCAAGCTCACACAGCAAAGCAACCAACGTCCACCAAACAGATATTGAGCTGGATGTCACTAGGGAGACCTCGTTTTGGTGTCAGTTTCCAAACAGTGATTCGTTTCGCTACCATCCGCCTCCCAGCTCAACAAAACTGAAGCTGTGGCAGGGAACCTTTAAATTAGCCGACTCCTGCAGTCCTCCCCTTTAAGAAAGTTGAGCGGCGTCCAAAACTTCGCGAAAAAATTTTTTTTTCGGGGAAAAAAAGTTCCTTTCGCCCAAACAGGAAGGTCCTGCCCCGAATTATCCTAATCAGTAATAGAAATAGAGAAGCTAATAAATTCTGGATAGTTTGGTTTCGAAACGTCCTGCCTGAGAAGGAGAGGGTTTGTCCAATGTTAGTACGCGGAGGTGAAGCCACTCCTGGATGTGGAAGTAAGAGAGGGAGAAAGAGCGTTTCTCCCCCCACCCTGTATATATAAAGAAAACACACAGCGCTTCATAAAGAAATTAGCTTCAAGATGGCGAAAGCGTACGATTATTTGTTCAAACTACTGCTGATCGGAGACAGCGGGGTAGGAAAGACTTGTCTCATTATCCGCTTCGCCGATGACAACTTCAATAGCACTTACATTTCTACCATTGGTGAGTTAGTAAAAAGTTTGGGAAAACTATTCTCCCCTTTCCCACTTTCCCTCCCTCACTCCCACTCTCTCCTTCCTTGTCATGTCAGTTTGGCCTGCTGGTGCTTTCTCCCAAAACACAATCGATCAAAACAAACTTTGCTTTATAATGAAAGGGAAAAAGTTGCCATGGGTTTTTTTAAAAACTTTTTTTCCCACATACTGAAGACATTTAGGGATGTGTGAATGAGTCAATGTCCAGTCTGAAAAGATCCATTGCTTTTTTATGTTAATAATGTATTGACCATTCATCTGAGACACTTTTCTGAGTTCTTCTTTGTCCACCCCCTCTCTCAGTCTCTCTGTCTCTGAATCTGCCCTGTTCTGTTGTGTTTAAGTAGTCAGTAAATTCTAGACTTCTGCAGGGGAAAGGGAGACTCAGGGAAAATCGATCGCTGACAACTTACTCACCACTGTCTGTGGTATGTGTTTCTCTCCCTCTGTTGTAAGACCACAAGGTATATTGTGTATTTTTCTTGCTAAAAGATGCGTATTACCAACCTCCACTGCTAGCCCCTTCCCTGCCTGTTAACCAGAATGGGAACACACTCAACCATTGGTGGTAGAAATTTGAGATTAAAAACAAAAAAAAATGCTAAAATCACATTGCAGATCAAGTCAGTGTCCACAGGGAGAGAAATGGAGAGTATTTCTGAAGCGTTAAGTCTTATTTCCTTCTCCCCATTTCCTGTCAGACCTACTGAGAATTTCCAGTGGTTGTCATTGATGAGAATATTGTATGAAGACAGGGGGGCTAGAAAGTTTGTGAACCTTTGCAGTCATAGTCATTGTCATACTTTATTGATTTGGGGGGGGATTAGTTTTTGTTACAGTTGCACCATAAATAATAAATAGTAATAGAACCATAAATAGTTAAATAGTAATATGTAAAATTATGCCAGTAAATTATGAAATAAGTCCAGGACCAGCCTATTGACTCAGGGTGTCTGACCCTCCAAGGGAGGAGTTGTAAAGTTTGATGGCCACAGGCAGGAATGACTTCCTATGACGCTCTGTGCTGCATCTTGGAGGAATGAGTCTCTGGCTGAATGTACTCCTGTGCCCACCCAGTACATTATGTAGTGGATGGGAGACGTTGACCAAGATGACATGCAACTTAGACGGCATCCTCTTTTCAGACACCACCGTGAGAGAGTCCAGTTCCATCCCCACAACATCACTGGCCTTACGAATTTTCTCTGTTTCTACATAAATATGACCTAAAATGTGATCAGATCTTCACATAAGTCCTAAAACTAGATAGAGGACCCAATTAAACAAATAACTCAAAATCATTATACTTGTTAATTTATTTATTGAGAAAAATGATCCAATATTACATCTATTTGTTGGAAAAAGTATGTGTACCTCTGGGCTAATGCCTTCTACAAAAGCTATTTGGAGTTAGATGTTCCAATCAATGAGATGAGATTGGAGGTGTGGGTTGGAGAGGTGCCCTGCCCTATAAAAAAGACGCACAAAGTCAGGTTACTGACAGAGCCTGCTCTTCTCAAGAAAGATCTGTTTACGTGCACCATGCTTTGATCAAAACAACTTTCAGAGGACCTTAGAAGAATTGTAGAGATGCATGAAGCTGGAAAAGGCTACAAAGCATTTCTGAAGACCTGAGTGTTCATCAGTCCACAGTAAGAGAAATTGTCTCCAAATGGAGGAAGCTCAGTACTGTTGCTACTCTCCCTAGGAGTGGGCATCCTGCAAAAATCACACCAAGAGCACAACATGTAATGCTGAAAGAGGTGAAAAAGAACCCAAGGGTAACAGCAAAGGACTTGCAGAAATCTCTAGAACTTGCTCAGGTCTGTGTTCATGTGCCCATGGCGTTCATGGAAGGACACCACGGAGGAAACCATTGCCCTCCAAAAAAAGACATTGTTGCATGTTTCAAGTTTGCAAAAGACCACCTGGATGTTCTACAACGCTTCTGGGACAATGCTGTGTGGACAGATGAGACCAAAGTTGAACTTTCTGGCAGAAATGCACACTGCTATGTTTGGAGGAAAAAGGGACACTGCACATCAACACCAAAACCTCATCCCAACTGTGAAGCACGGTGGAAGGAGCATCACACATCAAAGTTGCTGGTGAACGCAGCAGGCCAGGCAGCATCTCTAGGAAGAGGCGCAGTCGACGTTTCAGGCCGAGACCCTTCGTCAGGACTAACTGAAGGAAGAGTGAGTAAGGGATTTGAAAGCTGGAGGGGGAGGGGGAGATCCAAAATGATAGGAGAAGGCAGGAGGGGGAGGGATGGAGCCAAGAGCTGGACAGGTGATTGGCAAAAGGGGATACGAGAGGATCATGGTTTGGGGCTGCTTTGCTGCCTCAGGGCCTGGACAGCTTGCAATTGTTGCAGGAACAATGAATTCAAAACTGTATCAAGACATTTTACAGGAAAATGTCAGGGTAGCAGTCTGTCACCTGAAGCTTAATGAAAGTTGGATAATGCAACAAGTCAATGATCCAAAAGACAAGAGTAAATTAACAACAGAATGGTTTAAAAAGAAGAAAATTTGTGTTTTGGAATAGCTGAGTCAGTCCTGACCTTAATCCTATAGAAATGTTGTGGAAGGACCTGAAACAAGCAGTTCACGCAAGGAAGCCCACCAACATCCCAGAGTTGAAGCACTTTTGTAAGGAGGAATGGCCTAAAATTCCCCTGAGCCGATGTGCCGGACTGATCAACAGTTACCAGAAATGTTTGATCGAAGTTTCTGCCGTGCAAGGTGGTCACACCAGTTACTGATAGCAAAGGTTGACATACTTTTTCTAACACGTAATATTGGATCATTTTTTCTCAATAAATTAATGAACAAGTGTAATGTTTTTGTGCCATTTATTCAATTAGGTTCTCTTTATCTAGTTTAAGGATATGTGAAGATCTGATCACGTTTTAGGTCGTGTTTATGTAGAAACAGAGAAAATCCTACAAGGTTTGCAAATTTTCTAATACCACTGTAGAGTTATTCAGTTCCTTCGACACGCGAAGAGTCTGACTGCACATCAGTGATGCTCATTTTAGCTAATCCCATTTGCCTACATTTGGCCCATATCACTCTACACCTTCCCTACCATGTACCTGTCAAAATGTATTTTAAATGTTGTTAACATACCTGGCTCAACCCCTCCATAAACTCGTTCTATAAACTGACGACCCTCTCAGGTTGGTCCTCGGGCCCCATTTAAATCTTCCCTCTCTCAAACTTCCGCCCTCTAGTTCTTGATTCCTCCAACCGTGGAAAATGGCTGAGGGCATTCACCCATATCTATGCCCCTCAAGATTTTATACACCTGAGTAAGATCACCCTTCGGCCTCTTATCTTCCCTGTCTCTTCCTGTGCGCCTTGAGCTAGAAGTGTTGTCCTCGATTAACTCAGCTCAGAACACTTGCATTCATTCCTCAGTCGTACTTTATTTGTGCACAAGGGAAACAGTGTGGCTCCTGTCACCACAGTCTTAACTGAAAACTGCCATCTCAGTACAGAATTGACTAGCAGTTACGGATATCGGTGAAATGTGTATATTTGAATTTCTTACTTGCAAGATCGATCTCCGTTCACAATACAGATGTTAAAAATCAGTAGAAACTACAAGCTGACAACCAATGCTATTTTGAAGTTAGTAAAGTAGTTGTCCCTTAGTTGGTGTGTGTGTTTCACATCCTTCCCTTGCATTCTTATCTCATCTCCAGTAAGTGAAAATGGCTCCAGAAATCTACTGTGCAAAGGGAAGCTCTGCTTTTCAAAGGCCTTCCTTGCCTGGGCTATCTGCAATCTATCTCCTTGCCTGGACATTAAGTTAACTCTTACCTTGCCACAATCTCCACAGATGGAAGAACAATATTTGGAGTGGCCATTATAAGCCCCTTGAACCTATTGTTCTATTTAGTGAAATCACAGTTGAGCTATGGCCTATCTCCTTACAGGGAACTATGAAAGATTTTTAAAAACTAGCCCTTGCCCACAGACTTGGGGGGGGGAGGGGGAAGGTTGTGATTGAAAGATTAACTTCATTTATCACATACATTGAAACACACAGTGAAATACAGCGTTTGCGTCAATGAGCAACACAGTCCAAGGATGTGCTGGGGGCAGCCCACAAGTGTCACCACACTTCTGGTGCCCCCACAGCATGCCCACAGCCTACTAACCCTGATCCGTACATCTTCGGACTGTGGGAGGAAACCGGAGCACCCGGAGGAAACCCACGCAGTCACGGGGAGAGCGTACAAACTCCTCACAGAGCCGGGAATTGCCGGCGCTGTAAAAGCATTATGCTAACCACTATGCTCCCATGCCACCTTATTATTATGAGACTATTAGTCACGACATTTACAATTAATTGAACTGCCAGCGATGTCTGTTTCCAGGCAAGAGTTTCACAAGAGTTTTGAACTTTCGGCACAGCCAAAAGGGCCAAAAGACCTGTTTCTGTGCTGTAGTTTTTCTATGGTTTCTAATGGCCTTCATAAATCAGGGCATTGAGTGCAGGAGTTGGGATATTCTGTTGAAGTTGTACAAGACGTTGGTGAGGTCTAATTTGGAGTAATGTGTGTAGTTCTGATCACCTGCCTACAGGAAGGATATCAATAAGCTTAAAATCTGCAGACAAAAGTTACAAGAATGTCTGGGGGGGACTTGAGGGTGTGTGTATGTTAATGGGTGGTTGGATGAAAGGGGGCTTGTTTTGCCGCTGTGGTTCTGCTGAACATTGTGAGAAGGCTACGTTGGCATCAGAACGTGTGGCGACATTTATGGGCTGGCCACAGCACATCCTTCGGTTGCTGACGCAAACAACACACTACACTGTGTGTTCCAATGTACATGTGATAAATTAGTGCATCTGAGTCTGAATGCAGAGGAAGGTTGAATAGGTTAGAACTTCATCCCCCCTGAACACGGGAGAATGAAGGGAGATGTGACGGATGTGTAGAAAATTATCAGGAGTGTAGATAGGGTGAATGCTTGCAGGCATTTTCCCCCTCAGGTTGGGTCTAGGACTAGAGCTCATAGGTTAAGAGTGAAAGATGAAATATTTAAGGGAAATCTGACAGGGAAACTTCACTCAGAGACTGGTGAGAGTTTAGAATGAGCTGTAAGCAGAAGTGGTAGATGTGGTTTCAGCTGGAACATGTAAGAGAAGTTTAGATATGTACATGAATCGGAAGAGTATTGAGGGCTATGGTCAGGATACAGGTAAGTGGGATGATGCATAAGACCAGGTCAGCACAGACTAGATGGGCTGAAGGGCCTGTGTGGTGCTAAGGTACTCTATGACTCTATTTCCCCAACACTCTTCATGTAGGATTGTTTCTGATTTTGTTACAGTCCCCTACTGAGACTGTAGCTCTAATATTTTTTAAGACCCACGCGATGCCATATTCCCTAAATATTCTCCACCCTCTCTCTCCCATTCCTTAATAAGTTTCATCAGATAATTTCCTTTACTTTTTAAATTCCACAGAATGCAACAATGAGTCTGTGTAGAGTTTAATATCAGGTTTAATATTACCGACATATTTTATGCAATTTAGAACATAGAAAACCTACAGCACAATACAGGCCCTTCAGCCCACAATGCTGTGCCAAACATGTACTTACTTCAGAAATTACCTCGGGCTACCCATAGCCCTCTATTTTTCTAAGCTTCATGTACCTATCTAAGTATCTCTTAAAAGACCCTATTGTATCCGCCTCCACCACCATCGCTTGCAGCCCATTCTCTGCATAAAAAACTTACCCCTGACATCTCCTCTGTACCTACTTCCAATCACCTTAAAACGGTGCCCTCTCATGTTAGCCATTTCAGCCCTGTGGAAAAACCTCTGACTATCCACACGATCAGTGCCTCTCATCATCTTGTACACCTCTATCAGGTCACCACTCATCCTCCAAGGAAAAAAGGCCGAGTTCTCTCAAGCTATTCCCATAAGGCGTGCTCCCCAATTCAGGCAACGTCCTTGTAAATCTGTGCACCCTTTCTATGGCTTCCACATCCTTCCTGTAGTGAGGTGACCAGAAATGAGCATAGTACTCCAAGTGGGGTCTGACCAGGGTCCTATAAAACTGTAACATTACCTCTCGGCTCTTGAACTCAATCCCATGGTTGATTAAAGCCAATACACCGTATGCCTTCTTAACCACACAGTCAACTTTGATGTGTGTTGCAGTCAACCTGTGTAGCAGCTTTGAGTGTCCTATAGACTTGGACCCCAAGATCTCTCCTATCCTCCACACAGCCAAAAGTCTTACCATTAATGGTATTCTGCCATCTTATTTGACCTACCAAAATGAACCGCCTCACACTTATCTGGGTTGAACTCCATCTGCCACTTCTCAGCCCAGTTTTGCATCCTGTTGATGTCCTGCTATAAACTCTGACAGCCCTCCACACTATCCACAACACCCCCAACCTTTGTTTCATCAGCCAATTTACTAACCTATCCCTCAACTTCCTCATCCAGGTCACTTATAAAAATCATGAAGAGAAGGGGTCCCTAACAGGTCCCTGAGGCACACCACTGGTCACCGACCTCCATGCAGAATATGACCTGTCTACAACCGCTCCTTGCCTTCTGTGGGCAAGCCAATTCTGGATCCACAAAGCAAGGTCCCCTTGGATCCCACGCCTCCTTACTTTATCAATAAGCCTTGCATGGGGTACCTTATCAAATGCCGTGCTGAAATCCATATACATTACATCTGCTACTCTACCTTCATCAATGTGTTTAGTCACATCCTCAAGAAATTCAATCAAGCTCGTAAGGCACGACCTGCCTTTGACAAAGCCATGCTGACTATTCCTAATCATATTATGCCTCTCCAAATGTTCATAAATCCTGCCTCTCAGGATCATTTCTATCAATTTACCAACCACTGAAGTAAAACTCGCTAGTCTATAATTTCCTGGGCTATCTCTACTCCCTTTCTTGAATAAGGGAACAACATCTGCGACCCTCCAATACTGAACTGATTGTAGTGAATACTGAAGCAAAGTACTCATGAAGTATCTCTGCTATCTCCTCCTGTTCCACGCACATTTTTCCACTGTCACACTTGATTGGTCCTATTCTCTCACGTCTTATCCTCTTGCTCTTCACATACTTGTAGAATGCCTCAGGGTTTTCCTTAATCCTGCTTGCCAAGGCCTTCTCATAGCCCCTTCTGGCTCTCCTAATTTCATTCTTAAGTTCCTTCCCGCTAGCCTTATAATCTTCAAGATCTCTAACATTACCTAGTTTTTTGAACCTTTCGTAAGCTTTTCTTTTCTTCTTGACTAGATTGTCAACAGCCTTTGTATACCATGGTTCCTATACCCTACCATCCTTTCCCTGTCTTATTGGAACGTACATATGCAGAACGCCACACAAATATCCCCTGAACATTTGCCACATTTCTGCCGTACATTTCTCTGAGAACATCTGCTCCCAATTTATGCTTCCCAGTTCCTGTCTGATAGCTTCATATTTCCCCTTACTCCAATTAAACGTTTCCCTAACTTGTCTGTTCCTATCCCTCTCCAATGCTATGGTAAAGGAGATAGAATTGTGATCACAATCTCCAAAATGCTCTCCCACTGAGAGACCTGACACCTGACCAGGTTCATTTCCCAATACCAGATCAAGTACAGCCTCTCCTCTTGTAGGCTTATCTACATACTGTGTCAGAAAACCTTCTTGAACACACCTAACAAATTCCACCCCATCTAAACCCCTTGCTCTAGGGAGATGCCAATCGATATTGGGGAAATTAAAATCTCCCATCATGACAACCCTGTTATTATTGCACCATTCCAGAATCTGTCTCCCTATCTGCTCCTTGATGTCCCTGTTACTATTGAGTGGTCTATAAAAAACACCCAGTAGAGTTATTGACCCCTTCCTGTTCTAACTTCCACCTACAGAGACTCCGTAGACAATCCTTCCATGACTTCCTCCTTTTCTGCAACCATGATACTATCTCTGATCAGCAGTGCCATGCCCCCACTTCCTTTGCCTCCCTCCCTGTCCTTTCTGAAACACCTAATGCCTGGCACTCAGAAGTAACTATTCCTGCCCCTGAGCCATCCAAATCTCTGTAATGTCCACAGCATCATAGCTCCAAGTACTGATCCATGCTCTAAGCTCATCCGCTTTGTTCATAATACTCCTTGCATTAAAATAGACACATCTCGAACAATCAGTGTGAGCACATCCCTTTTCTATCACCTGCGTATTCTCCCTTTCACACTGCCTACAAGCTTTCTCTATTTGTGTGCCAACTGCCCCTTCCTCCGTCTCTTCAGTTTGGTTCCCACCCCGTAGCAATTCTAGTTTAAACTCTCCCCAATAGCCTTAGTAAACCTCCCCGCCAGGATTGTGGTCCTCCTCGGATTCAAGTGCAACCCATCCTTATTGTACAGGGCACGCCCAATGATCCAGAAATCTGAATCCCTGCCCCCTGCTCCAATCCCACAGCCACACATTTATCCTCCACCTCACTCTATTCCTATACTCACTGTCACATAGCAGAGGCAGTAATCCCAAAATTACTACCCTTGTGGTCCTGCTTCTCAGCTTCTTTATTAACTCACTTGTGTGTTGCTGTTAAAAAAAACTAATAGCAAGTAAAAACCAGTAAGACAATTCAGAAATGTTTTGCTCATTGAGGTTTCTACAGTCTTGGAGATGCCAGAAATGGCCAGCAGTGAAAAGTTAAATGATTTCACTACTTCAGCAAGTTAGGAACTATGAAGAATTTGAAGGTATCGACTGTCATCTTGAATGTTAGAATGAAAATAAAGATCTGGAGGATGCAGTCTTTGAAATCACTGTCTGAAGGCAGTCCATTATCTGCATAAGGTGGCTGCGCTGATTTTGTTCATTTATAGTCAATCAAAAGAACACATCAATGTACACTGGTTGAATTCCTCTGTCAACAACTATAAGGAACTAATACACAATTTTATAGTACTGTTCCAATTTAATCTGTATTTCTTTTAAGTTTGTTACTCGGTTAAAAGATAGTAGTGCAAAAAGAGAGCAATAAACAGGAAAAAATTAATGAGCAAGTGTTCATGGGTTCACTGTCCGTTCAGAAATCTGATGGTGGTGGGGAAGAAGCTGTTCCTGAACCGTTGAGTGAGTGAAGGCTCCTGTACCACCTCATTGATGGAAGCAATGAGAAGGGCATTTCCTGTGTGAATCAGGGCCCTTAATGACAGATGGTGCCTTTTTGAAGCGTCCCCTGTTGATGATGTCCTCGATGTTGGAGAGACTAGTGGCCATGATTGAGCTGGCTAAAGGCTAATTTATACTTGTGCATCAACTCAACGCCGTAACCTACGCAAGTAACTTACACACGTTGTGAGCACTTATACTTGTGTGTTGGTGTGTCTGCGTCGCTCTGCAACTCGGGCACGTCGTGCATGTGCACACACCTGCCCGCACAAGGCTTCATGGTCATGGTAGTCTTTCTCGAGGTAAACAAGTTTAAAGCAAGTGTCTTTTTTCATAAAAGCGAAATGTGTCCTCCATAATTTCGGAGGTCTGTAAAGCTTTATGGAAAGCATTGCAGCCAGAGTTCCTTCCCTGCCCTTCAGTCACCCAATGGGAAACTATTGCAGCGTAGGAGGAAATGCGATGCTACCAAGCGGACCGATCACAGTTGTTGCGTTCTGCGTTGCCGCGACGCGTAGTTACATTTTGGGAGAGGTGCGCGTCAGGCTCTGGTGTAGGGATCTGCATCGGGTCTGCGTAGGGTTTGCAGCGATGCTGTACTTATGGTGTCAAGTTGACGCACAAGTATAAATCAGGCTTTAGTTTGCAACTTATACATTACACCACATTGCAGGAAGGATGTGGTAGAAAAGAACGAGCACAGAAGAGATTCACCAGGATGTTGCCAGGACTGGAAGGCTGAATAAGGAGAGATTGGATAGGATTGGTTTGTTCTCACTGGAACATATGAAGCTAAATGTTAACCTATAATGGAGATTCATAAAGTTATGAAAGGCATAGAACACATAGTCAGAGCCTTATTTCCAGGGCAGGAGGGCGTTGAACTAGAGACCACAGGATTAAAGAAAGACAGGAGAAATTTGAGGAGATCTGAGGGGTGGACGTAGTGATTATCTGGAACTAGCTTTCAGAGAGGGTGATGGAGGCAGGTTTGATTACATTTGGACAGGTTCTCAGACAGAAATGATGTAAAGGGAATCAGAATAGTATCACTGACGTCTGGCATAACATTGATTGTGTTGTGGCAACAGTTCAGTAATGCATAAAAATAGTACAAAGAGTTAGCAAAATAGTGAGCTGGTATACTTGGGTTCATTGTCCATTCAGAAATCATTGTTCGTGAGAGTGAGAGAGAGAGAGAGAGATAGATAGATAGTGGCATGTGGAATTGCCGGATGAACAATACTTTTTGTTGGACTGCAGATCATGGTCTCTCTTTGGGGGCTTGTTATTGCCTGCTTGTTGAGTAGTGGGTGCTGATGCTTCCTGCTGAAATTAGAGGGGGAGGGCTGCTGCTTGTGTGTGGGAGGGGGAGGCCTTGGGTTCTAATGCTTTTCTGTCCCTCATTCTTCGGGGTTCTCGTCTGTTTTCATGGATGTCTTTGAAGAGTAAGAATTGCAGGTTGTATATTGTATACGTTCTCTGATATTAAATGGAACATGTGAAATTCAACGGTGGAGGGGAAGAAGCTGTTCCTGAAACGAGTGTGCGTCTTCTGATTCCTGTACCTCCTCCCTAACGATAGTGATGAGAAGGGGGCAAGTCCTGGGTGGTGAGAGTCCTTAATGATGGATTCCACCTTTTTTTTTCTCTAACAGAAACAATATCCAATAATCAGCCCATCATAACTGTTCACAATCTGAAATTAAAATATTATCTACAGTGCACTCAAGCCCCTGTGGATACCACCTTCTTGAGGTATTTTCTTTTGAAGATATCCTCAGTGGTGGGGAGGGGCGTGCCACGATAGAGATGGCTGAGTCTGCAATCCTCACTTCAGCTTTTTCTGATCCTGTTTGTGATGTGAGTACAACGCATGCAAACGGAATTAGCATAGATGTGCAGGTTTCCACAAATAAAATGAAGTGAGTCATTTTATGTTTAACGAAACTTGTAACACAGTTTAATTGTACTTCAAAGCATGCATGCTTAATAACCTTTTATGTAATAACTTCATCACTTCAGACCAGCCTCTCAAAGTGAAGCCCTGACTCAATGTTGGTGGTTGTGAATTATGTACATTTCCCCCAATTATGTTACCCTACAGGCAGGCATCATGGACGAAGTGGGCCAACGGGCCTTTTTCTTGTACTGTATGATTTATGTGGTGGTTATCTGGAACAAGCTGCTGGAGGCAGTGGCAGAGTCGGATGCTGTTGCAACATTTGAAAGTCATTTGGACAGGGACAGAGAAAGAGTAGGGTGATAATGGTTTAATTCTGACAGATTGGGTTAGAACAGAACAGCACAGCACAGGCCCTTCGGCCCACAATATTGTGCCAACCTCTTAATCTACTCCAAAATCATTCTAACCCCTTCTTTCCCCATAGCCTTCCATTTTCCTGTCATCCATATGTTTAAGAGTCTCTTAAATGTCCCTAATGTATCTGTCTCTACCAACACCCCTGGCAGTACATCCCATGCAGTACTACTAGTGTGTGTGTGTGTGTGTGTGTGTGTGTGAAAAGAATCTACCTCTGACCTCTCCACTATACTTTCCAACAGTCACTTTAAAATTATGCCCCACTGTATTAGGCATTTCTGCCCTGGGGAAAAGTCTCTGACTGTCCACTATCCCTCATTATCTTGTACATTTCTATTGAGTCACCTCTCATCCTCCTTTGCGCCAAAGAGAAAAGTCCAAGCTCACTCAACCTTTCCTCGTAAGATGTGCTCTTTAATCCAGACAGCACCTTGGTAACACTCACATCACGCTGGAGGAACTCAGCAGGTCGGGCAGCATACATGGAAAAGATCAGTCGACGTTTCGGGCCGATCTTTTCCACGGATGCTGCCCGACCTGCTGAGTTCCTCCAGCGTATTGTGAGTGTTGCTTTGACCCCAGCATCTGCAGATTATTTTGCGTTTAGCACCCTGGTAAATCTCCTGTGCACCCTCTATGAAACTTGCATGTCCTTTCTATGAACTGAACTGAAGACAATGTTCCAAATGTGTTCTAACTATAGATTTTTTTGATCTGCAACATCACCTCACAGCGCTTGAACTCAATCCCAACTACCGAAGGCAAAAACACCGCCATATTCCTTCTTAACCATCTTATCAACTTGCACTGCAACTTTGAGGGATCTGTGGAACAGCATTGACATAGTGGGCTGAAGGGCTCGTTTCTGTTTTTATAAACCTCCAAGACAGAAAAGTGTAGGCTCAAACCTTGCATCAGGCCCAAGCACTTCCATCAGATTAGCACAGTCCAGAGGTGCCACATTCAGAGGGCTCTCCTTGAGCGTCCACTAGACACTAAAGATTGTACGGTATGTCTGGAAAAAGAACAAGAAAGCTGCTTTTCGGCGAGAACCCAAATAGCAACAAGACAAGACCATTCAGCCCCTCGCATCTGTTGCTCAACATCTCACAAACTCTGTTCCCATTGATTCCATTAATATCCTAAAATACATTGATCTGCATCTTAACACTGAAACATGCCCATCTAGTCTATGTCAATCTATTATTCTGCCTAGTTCCATCGACCTGCACCAGATCACAGTCCTCCAAACCGCTCCCATCCATGTACCTATCCAAACTTCTCTTAAATGTTGAAATTGAATGCACATCCACTGGCAGCTCTTTCCACACCCTTGCCACCCTCTTGAGTGAAGAAGTTCCCCCTCATGTTCCCCTTAAACATTTCACCTTTACCTTTGACCCATGACCTCATAGTTTTTCAGTGGAAAAAGCCTGCTTGCATTTACACTATCTGTACTCCTCATAATTGTCCTTACTATATGAAGTAGATATAAGGGTAGATAATGATTCAAGCATCAAAACATACTGCAAAATGTATCATCTGCGTTAACAATAAACGCAGTCAATGTGCAAGGGGGCAGCCCACAAATGTCTCCCCACATTTCGGTACCAATGTAGTATGGTCACAACGTTCAGCAGAACAACGCAGAACACCAACAAATGACAAAACGATGACAAAACCAGCAAAATTGATAAGGATTTTGTTTCATTCTCTAAATGAAGAAGTTTATTCTCATCTCTGTCTTGAGCCTTTATTCTGTGTGTGACCCTTAATCCTGGTCCCAGACACAGCAGCTGGGGAGAACTGTGCTCCTTGTGGGAATTTTGTTCTTTTCCAGATCTAAATGTGCAATCCCTGCCTGCTTCATCAGTCCTTGTTGGACAAGTCCCCTGAGCCAGGATGCTGTTGGATATTCCCAGGATTTGGGAGAGTCTTTCTTCAGAGGTCCTGGGAGTGCTTTCAAGAGATAGAGCATGGAGCAGGCCTTCTGGCCCAACTCACCCATTCAGACCATGATACTCCTCTATGCTAATCCCATTCACCAGTATTTGGTCCATATCCCTCTAAACCTGTCCAAATGTCCTGTTTTTGTGTGATATCACTCTGGAGGAACATTGTATCATTTCTTAATGCATGCATGCATTTCTAAATGACAATAATCGAGGACTGAGTGTCCTCATAATCTAATCTAAATGTCTTTTAAAGTTATTAAAGTGCCACTGCCACTTCCTCTGGCAACTTATCCTCTGCACCCATTACCTCCTGTGGAGGAGAATAAACTTGGGCAATTGCATATATATTGCCATGTACTATTCTGAGATTAATATTCTTAAGAAGTATATGTTAACATGTACATACTTCGATAACAAAATTTACTTCTTCCTCAGATACTCCCTTTAAATCTTTCCCCTCTCATCTAAAAACTCTGCCCTTTAGTTTTAGACTCCCTACCCTTGGAAAACCATTTTAACTATCTACCCTATCTCTGCCCCTCATAATTTTACAAACCACCCCCCCCTCATAAGATCACCCTCCAGCCTCCTTTACTCAAGGAGAAACAGTCCCAATTCGTCCACTCTCTCCTTATAATTCAGGAGAGTACAATCCGTCACCAAAGATTTCCACCATCCAGGCTGTGCTCTCTTCTCACTACCACCATTGGGCAGGAGGTACAGAAGTCTTGGGTCTCACACCAACAGGTTCAGGAGCCTTACAACTATTGTACTGACATAGATAAATTTCAAACACCTCAACTCTGAACTGATTCCACAAACTACAGACCCACTTTCAAGGACTCTTTACAACTCATTCTCAGTATTATTTTTTATCTGCACAGTTCGTCTTTTTTAGTGGTTTGTCAGTCTTTGTCCGTTTATGTATAGTTTTTTTTGTAAATTCTAATGTATTTCTTTTTCTCCAAAATGCCTGCAAGACAATAAATCTCTAAGAAGTATATGATAGAATATTGATACTGTAATTTGTTAATTTTCTTTGAACTTTGAAGCCATCCAGCTTAATCACACTTTCCTGGGGATCTGTACTACACCCTCTCCAGTTTAATCACACCCTTTCCAAAGTGAGGCAACCAGAACTGCACACAATATTCCGTCTGCAGCCTAAGCAAGCAGGTTTTTTAAAATAATGCAAATTATTTATAGCAATTTCCTTTGGATTATTAGGTAGAAATAATGATGTAGCTAGCATCAATCCCAGGATCCGGTAGCTTGTGAAAACCACTGGGGCAAGTCCTGTTCACTAATGCAGGGAAGACGATAAAATGTCACACTTGAACTAAAACTGGTAAAAGCTCATTTGGTCAGGTGACATCTGTGAAGAAGGAAATAATCAATGTCTCAGAGACCTGCCCTTCAAAGTTTGGAGTTTTGCAGCACCTTTGTGGTTTTCACGAGACTCTTGAAATGTTGTCATGGGTTAGATTTGTCAGCCAGTTTGTACGTAGTAGGCTCCCACACCCGATCACTGATAGAAGTTTATAAAATTATGAGAGTCACGGACAGAGTAGACAGAATCAGAATTGAGTTTATTATCACTGACATATGAAATGCGGCAGTAGAGTGCAAAGACATAAAGATATCTGCAAATTACGAAAGTAAATAACTCCACCAGGGATGGCCCCAAGCCAGTCTGAGAAAGGAGGAGGGTTTACATGGTCATGATCAAATGGTAATTCTGCCATGGACAGTCCCAAGCCCGGCTGCTAAAAGAGAAGGGTTAGGACAGTGGTTCCCAACTACCGGGCCGCGGACCGGTACAGGGCCACAAAGCATGTGCTGCTGGGCCACGAGGAAACGATATGAGTCAGCTGCACTTTTCCTCATTCCCTGTCACGCCCTGTTGAACTTCAACATAGGGTTGCCAACTGTCCCATATTTGCCGGGACATCCCGTATATTGGGCTAAATTGGTTTGTCCTATATGGGACTGCCCTTGTCCTGTACTCCTCCCCCCCCACCCCGCTAAGGTAGAGGATTCCTGTGAAACCTTTCGTGCTGAAATGGCGTAAAGCAAAGCAGTTACCAGTAATTTATATGGGAAAAATTTTGAGCATTCCCAGACCCAAAAAATAACCTACTGAATCATACCAAATAACACATAAAACTGAAAATAAAACTAATGTATAGCAAAAGCAGGAATAATATGATAAATACACAGCTTATGTAAAGTAGCAATAAGGTATGTACAGTATAGTCGGGAAGATTAAGCCAAAACCGATCTGTGGGAAAAAAAATGGGCATGTATGCGCACGTCACATATGCGCACACAGGTGCCCATGCAAGGCTTCATGGTCATGGTAGTCTTTCCTGGGCTAAACACACGTGTCCTGGGATTTGACTGCTACTTTTGTCCCTTATTTGGGAGTGAGAAAGTTGGCAACTGTAAAAGACATGTCGTGGTGAGTTTAACCCTACTTGAACACCAACCCCCCCCCCCCCCGGTTGGGGACCCCTGGGTTAGGCAGCCTCATCCCATAAAGACCCAGAGCTAGAGAATCCCCAACAGAAGCTCCAAAGACCTCATCCCTGGGCGAGGAAAGTGGGTTAAACCTGGCGACAACTTGAAAGACTTGTCCGGGACAGAGGACCCTGGCGAGCCAGAATAAAAGGATGCGGTAAAGGGAAGGAATACAAGCTGGCAGGTGATAGGTGAAGCCAGATGAGGGAGAAGGTGGGTGGGATTGAAGTGAGAAGTTGGGAGATGATGGGTGGAAGAGGTAAAGGGCTGAAAAAAAAGGAATCTGGTGGGGGAAGAGAGTGGACCATGGGGAAAAAAAAGGAAGGAGGAAGGGAAGCAGGAGAAGTTGATGGGCTGGGTAGGCGAGGAGAAGAGTGTCCATAGAGTACCCCTCCCCTCCCCTCCCCCCAACTCTCCCCTCCCCCTCCCCCCACTCTCTCCTCCCCATTCTCTCCTTCCCTCCCCCCACTCTCTCCTCCCCATTCTCTCCTTCCCTCCCCCCACTCTCTCCTCCCCATTCTCTCCTTCCCTCCCCCCACTCTCTCCTCCCCATTCTCCCCTTCCCTCCCCAACCCCCACTCTCCCCTCCCTCCCCTCCCCATTCTCTCCTTTCTTCCCCTCACTCTTCCCTCCCCAATTCTCTCCCTCCCCTATTCTCCCCTTCCTTCCCTATCACCCCACTCTCCCCTCTCCCCACTCTCCCTCCCCCTACTCTCCCCCACCCTCCCCTTTGCCCATCTGCCCAGAGTGTCCTTCTTTCTTTGCCTTTTCAAGTGCCTGTCCTGTGCTGAAGAAGGGTGTCGGCCTGAAACCCCAACTGTTTATTCCTGTCCATAAATGCTGAGTTCCTCCAGCATTCTGTGCAAGTACAGTAACTCCTCTTTCATCTGCTTTTTCTCTTACCTTCAGGAGTCATTTACAGCGGCCAGTTAACCCACTAACCTGCACACCTTTGGGGTGTTGAAGTACACTGGAGGGTTATAGATGGGCAAACAAATTATAATGTGGGGAAATAATAAATTGTTCATTTTTGGGTGCAGAATAAAAGTATTTTTTTTAATCGGTGAGAGGTTTGCAGAGCTCTGAGGTGCTGAGGCATGATTTTCAAAAGGCCAGTTTTCAGCTACTGAGAGAATGTTATTGTTTATTGTGAGAGTGATTGAATGCAAAAGTAGAGAGATCATGTTTCAGTTATGTAGGGCAGTGGTGAGACCACAGGTAAACTAGTGTGAGAATTAGTTCAAGGTAAATATGCTATCAAAGTACATGTATGTACCATATATTACCTTGAGCAAGATATCAATACCTTTAGAGGGCAAAGAAAGCACATCAAAGATAACATCAAAATCAGCCTGAAGAAATTCAACATGACATCTACAAACTGGGAAGACATTGCACTCAATAGAGACACCTGGGGGAAATCTGTTCGAGGGAGCTGCGCTACGAGAGAGCGACTGCACTGTGTCGCAGAGAACAAGTGGCAGCTGTGAAAGAGACTGAACAACCAAAAACCCAACCACGAACCACAGTCACCACCTACCCTTGCCCACACTGCACCGGAATATGTGTATCCCCGATCGGCCTCTACAGTCACCACCTACCCTTGCCCACACTGCACCGGAATATGTGTATCCCCGATCGGCCTCTACAGTCACCACCTACCCTTCACACACTGCACCGGAATATGTGGGTCCCAGATCTAAGTCTCTTAAAGATCCCCAATGTATCTGCCTCTGCCACTACCCCTGGCAACCTATTCCTTGCACCCATCACTTACTGTGTATTAAAAAAAAACCTGTCTGACATCTCCCTATACTTTTTTCCTAACACTTTTTTTTAACTTATGTTCATCATATTAGCTATTTCCACCCTAGGCAAAAAGTTTCTGGCTACCCACTCTTATTACCTTGTACAGCTCTATCAAGTTGCCTCTCCAAAGAGAGGAGTCCTGACAGCAGTTTTGCCTGTGTGGAGTTGGCATGTTCTCTCTGTGACTTCAAGAGATTCCCCTGAGTGTTCCAGCTTCTTCCCACTTTAGCCCTGTCCTGAGGGAGCACCGATCTGTCAGGAGTGTTTCTCCCACCCCGTTTCCAGACAATCTATAGGGTGACACTTTGGTCCTGTCCTGGATAAGTGCCAGTCTGCCAGAGGTGCCCCTCCCCCACCTTCCAGACAAGGTTCTGAACTCCTGTTGTATCATGACCCAAAGTGTGAGCATGGGAGAGAGGAGTCAGATAATGCCTTGTCTTTCTTTTCCATCTTGCACCACAGACTTTTTTGTCCCTTGGTGAACTTGGGTTTCAGAAATCTCAGAAATATCTGCAGATTGCACTGATAAACTGAGCAGTCAAAGGAAGTAAGCTTTGAGGATTGCGTGCAATCTCCAAGTTGCTGTGAAGTGTGACCTTCTTCAAAATACAAGCTGAACACACGATATTTATTTCTGAGCCCCTATCAGATGATTAATGCTCCCGGGATGAAAGGGTTAACGTATGAGGAGAGTTGATGTCTCTGGGCCTGTACTTGTTGGAGTTTAGAAGAATGAGGGTGGTATCTCATTGAAACGCATAGAATATTGAAGGGCCTAGATAGAGTGGACATGGAGAGAATGTTCCTATGATTGGGGGGAGAGGTCTAGGATTAGAAGGCACAACGTCAGAATAGAACAGAGATGAGAAGGAATCTCTTTAGCCAGAGGGTGGCAAATCTATAGATTCCATTGTCACAGATATCTGTGGAAGCTAAATCATTGGGTGTATTTAAAGTGGAGGTTGATAGTTTCTGATTAGTAATGCCATCAAAGGTTTTGGGGAGAAGGCAAGAAATGGCGGAGGAGATTCGATGGACCAAATGGCCTAATTTGCTCCTATGGGCTATTTCTGAAGCAGATATAAAGTGTCCACCCTCCACCCACTCCACCTGCCCATCACCCATGTGTTTACCCCCTCCCCCACTGTTCCCATCTGCCACTCCCCACCTCCTTCATTTGGTCCCATGCTCCACCTTCCTCTCCTGTCACACCCCACTATCTGCAGTCCTGTGTCACTCCCACTCGTCATCTCCCGGCCTCTTGTCACTGTTCGCACTCTCCCATCCTCAGCTTTCACTCTCCTCACCTGCCAGTTCTTGCTCCAACCCCTTCCCCTTTCCTCTTTATACTGGCTATCTTTCCGTCTAGATGAGGGGTCTCAACACCAGTCGTCGACTGCACGTTTCCCTGCCTGGGAGGAGGTACAGGAGCCTGAAAATCCTCTGAACAGACCATGAGCCCGTTAAAAGGGACCTGAGGGGCAGCTTTTTCTCGCAGCGCAGTGCATATATGGATCAAGATGTGGCGGTTATCGGTCATAACCGACAGTGACAGGAACTTACGTGGATGGGTTTTTAAAGTGGAAAAGCCATTTCATCGGGACAGTTCCACTCTCTCGATCTCAGAAGTCCAGGTGCCATGGTACAAGTAGTCGTCATAACTGGGGTCTTCCTTGGTTGCCGTGGATGACCATGACTTCTTCTCTGCCTTGTCTTGCCCTTCGCTCTCCACAAAGCATTGCAGAACTGCCTTCCTGGCTGTCAGATCTGATCCACCCTGTCCGCGGGAGCTGACTTTACATGCCAGGACAGACACGTCCCTATCTCACTGGTGTGTGAGGCCTGCTGGCTACCCCCACCTGGTTTAACCGCCTGGCGAAGCGGAGTACCGGGATGTGGCCACTGCTGCGTGCAAACAGCTACTTGGAGCCACGGGTGAGAGCTGAGGGTCTGGTAGGGACCAAAAATGAGAGAGTTGCCCCGGAATGGACACAAGACTAGCCTCTTCACCAGAGGTGTTACCATTCTAGATGCTAGAGGAAATGGTAGACGTTTAGAAGGTATTTGAACAGGAACATGGGTTGGAAAGATTTAGAGGGAAATGGGCAAAATGGGTAGGCAGCTAGGTTGAGTTGGACCAAAGGGTATGCCTCTGTGCTGTATAACTCTGTTGGTTTAATTGATGGTTGTAAATTGCCCCTTAGTTAGTTGGTGAGGGGGTAGAAATCTGGAGGGAGTTGGTGAAACGTGGGGAGAGTGGGTCACAGGGAAGATAGGTGTAAGAGCACCAAAACCAATGGATTGAATACTATCCTAAATTGGAAGAAATACATACGGCTGCCATGCTAAAGTTAACTCCTACATTAAATAGGAAAGGATTGGAGGAATTTGGGCCAGATGCAGGCAAATGGAACTAGATCAGTTAAGGTATCCGTTAGTCTTGCGAGACCATGGATCTGCACCTGGAAAGTCTTCACTCTCCAGGGCGCAGGCCTGGGAAAGGTTGTATGGAAGAACAGCAGTTGCCCATGCTGCAAGTCTCCTCTCCACGACATGAATGTTGTCCAAGGGAAGGGCACTAGGACCCATACAGCTTGGCACCAGTGTCACCGCAGAGCAATGTGTGATTAAGTGCCTTGCTCAAGGACACAACACGTTGCCTCAGCTGGGGCTCGAACACACAACCTTCAGGTCGCTAGTCCAATGCCTTAACCACTTGACCACGTGCTCACGATCAGTTAAACACACACAAAATGCAGGCCAGGCAGCATCTGTGGGAAAAAAGCACCGTCGATGTTTCAGGCCAAAACCCTTCGGCAGGACCGGAGAAAAAAAAAGCTGGAGATTAGATTTGAAAAGTGGGGGGCAGGGAGCGAGGAACACCAGGCGATAGGGAGGGATGAAGCAAAGAGCTAGGAAATTTATTGGTGAAAGAGACAGAAGGCCATGGAAGAAAAAAACAGGTGGGGGAGGAGCACCAGAGGGAAGCAATGGGCGGGCAAGGCGTTAACATGAGAGAGGGAGAAGGGGATGGGAAATGGTGAAGCCATTCCCTCTCTCATGTTATCTTCTTGCCTGCTCATCGCCTCCCTCTGGTGCTCCTCCCCCCCCCAACTTTTTCTCCATAGTTACCACGGTTCCAGCACCAACAGAGCATAGCCACAACTCATTATCTCTAACCAGTGCGTCTTTGGAACATGAGAGGAAATTGGTGCAGCCATAGGAAACCCACGTGGTCACAGAGAGAACGTACAACTCCTTATAGGCAGTGGTGAGAATTGAACCCCAGTCGGTGTTCGCTGGCACTGCAAGGGATTATGCGAACCGGTACGCTACTGTGGCTGCCCAGTTACGTTTATTTCTGGCATGCATCGATGCTCTGCTCTTACATTAAGAAAACTGCTTTCCTTCACAAATGTCATTTCGATGTCTGAGAGTTGACTTTGGATTTCACAGATAAATGCCTCTAATCTGAGGAAGGAAATAGGCTTTGGCTCTTTTGTTTTGAAATACCAATTTTTTCTCCGAATCTCAGCCTGCAGTCAATGTTTATCACATTCCATGCCCTTGCACATTCCATTTTAGTAACTCATAGAGTCCAGAAACATGCAATACAGGAACAGGCCCTTCAGCCCATCTAGTTCATGCCAAACTGCTATTCTCCCAAGTCCCACTGACCCACACCTAGATCATAGCCCTCCATACCACTCCCACCTATGTACCTATCCAAACTGCAATTGAACCTGTATCCACCATTTCTGCTGGCACCTTGTTCCATACTCGCACTGCCCTGAGTGAAAAAGTTAACCCTCAGGTTCCTTTTAAGCATTTCACCCTTAACCTATGACCTTTACTTCCAGACTCGCTCAACCTCAGTGGAAAAAGCCTGCTTGCATTTGCCCTATCTATACCCCTCACAATTTTGCATACCTCTATTAAATCTCCCCTCATTCCCCTGTGCTCTGGGGAAGAAAGTCTCATTTCGGCTGTTTTCAACATGGGGCATTTCACCCTCCCCCCTCCACCCTCAGGAGGACACGTGTGATCCCCAAGGGTCTCTGAAGTCTTAATAATGTTGAGTTCATCTAAAGTAAAAATAAATTAGAAACTATACCAGTAATTGGTGGGAGTCTGTCAAAGCAGTGTTCGGTGATGTCATTCACGGAGGTTCAGGATGTATTTAACAAGTGTTAAGGCGTTGTTCTTGAAAATTAGTACCACTCTGAGATGCCCTCCAGATCCACATTGGAGAAAGTAAGACAAAGATCGGGCTATCTGGCCCTTCAAATCTGCTATGCCATTTAACCAAATCATGGCTGACCCTCCTTCTCAGGTGAAGGGCTTGACTCAAAACGTCAACTATCCGTTTCTGTCCATGGATGTTGCCTGTCTCGATGAGTTCCTCCAGCTCTTTCTTTACTGCTCTGGATTCCAGCATCTGCACTCTCTCCCGTGATACCATGTCCTGCTCTCTCCCCATCTCCCTGGATGTCTAGGAATCAGTCTACTTCTGGTGCAGTCTGGCATAGCAGTGTAGTGGTTAGCCTACCATTTTACAGTGCCAGTGTTCAGTTCCTGCCGCTGTCTGTGAGGAGTTTGTACGTTCTTCCTGTGTCCACACGGGTTTCCTCCGGGTGCTCCGGTTTCCTCCCACATTCTAAAGACGTATAGGCTAGGGTTAGTAAGTTGGAGTGCTATGTTGGTGCCAGAAGCACGGCAACACGTGCAGGCTGCCCCCAGCACATCCTCAGACTGTGTCAGTCGTTGGTGCAAACGATGCATTTCATCGTGTGTTTCAATGTGCATGTGACGGAGGGAACGTCGACTCAGGCCACGAGAGGCCTGCGTCGGGCATTTTCATGCCTTACAAAGCGCAGATTGGAAGTCTGTGTGGGGCGCCACTACTCGCACAGATACTAGAGCAATGTGTGGTTAAGTGCCTTGTTCAAGGGCACAAACACGCTACCACAGCTGAGGCTCGAACTAGCAACCTTGAGATAACTAGACGAACACCTTAACCACTTGGCAACGTGCCCAACACCATTTGCATGTGACAAACGATGCATTTCATCGTGTGTTTCAATGTGCATGTGACGGAGGGAACGTCGACTCAGACCACGAGAGGCCTGCGTCGGGCATTTTTAAAAGGGATCACTATACCTTTCAGAAATAAACCATAAGGTTGGCTTCCTTTCTTTAAACCACTTTATTTCTTTCTGTAACTTTTCTGTACCTTTTTTAGGTGTGTGTGTGTGTGTGTGGTCAATTGCACCTCTGTTCTATAGCCTCACTAATTCCTTCTTTTGGATTCATCGCAGTCATTCGTGGCTTTTTTCCAATCTAGTCCAGTCGCTTTCCGTAAGAAGATTGTAAACACAGTGTTGACAAAGAGTGTTCATTATGCCTGCACTATTTCTGGCATCTGCCTCTCTTGTTTTTCTGGCTGTTTGCTCTCTCAGCAGCCTACAGTGTAAGCAGTGATCATTAATAGTGATCAACAATCAGGTACACTTTTAAATATTCCACATTGTCTACCGGCGTCGGCACTCCGCTTCCATGGAGCTAAGAGTTGGTGTTGGAACCATATCCCGTACCACTCATATCCCTCTTTACAGCAGTGGAAACTGGAGGCAACTTCAAACTCCTGGGACTGCGCATCTCACAGAACCTCTCATGGTTCCAGAACACATCCTACACTGTCAGGAAAGCTCACCAATGCCTCTACTTTCTCAGGAGCTGGACTGCACACACCAATACCCAGAGCTTTCTGCAGATGCGCAGTGGAGAGCATTCCGACAAGCTGTATTACTGTGCGGTACAGAAACTACTGCAGTGGACAGGAGGGCGCTACAAAGTGCCCAATGCATCACCAGCTCCAGCATATCTGCTTTCAAGGATGCGTATACAGAGGTGCCGGAAAAGGGCCAGTAACGTCATGAGGGCCAGTAACACCCTGTTTGACCCAGTCCCATCAGGGAAGATGCTAAGCAGCAAACACACCAGGACCACCCGACTCAAAAACAGATACTTTCCCCCAAGTTGTCAGACCGATCAACATCTCCACCCATTAACCCATCCCACCACACCACTACATACACTCACCTAGTGTCACTTTATGTACACACAATCAGCCTGTGTATATCACAGTTACTTGTACATTGTGTGTTGTTTAGGATTGCTTTTATATTTATTGTTTTTTTTTATTACATTCTTAATGCTGACTATGTTTCTTTTAGACCACACTTGCAATATTGTGTTCAGTTCTGGTTGCCTCATTGGATGAGGAAGCTTTAGAGAGGGTGCAGAAGAGATTTACCAGGATGCGGCTTGGATTAGACAGCATAGCTCATGAGCTAGGGCTTTTCTCTTTGGAGTGGAGGGGGATCAGAGGTGACTTGATAGAGCTGTACAAGATGATAAGATATAGAGATAATGTGGACAGCCAGAGACTTTTTCTCAGGGTGGAAAGGGCTAATATGAGAGGGTATAATTTTAAGGTGATAGGAAGTAGTTTTTTTTACAGAGTGGTATGTGCTTGGAATGTACTACCTTGAAAATAAGTCTGGGTTGTAGAATCACTTCAGAGTTGGGGTGAGTGAAGTTATCCACGCTGGTTCAGGAACCTGATAGTTGAGGGGTAATAACTGTTCCTGAACCTGGTGTTGTGGGTCCTGAGGTTCCGGTCCCTCCTTCCCGACGTCAGCAGCGAGAAGAGAGCATGGCCTGGGTGGTGGGGGTCCTAGCTGATGGGTGCTGCTTCCTTGTGGCAGCACTCCTTGTAAATGTGCTTAAAGATGGAACACTTAATAATGAAACTCAATAGCATGATGGCCTTAATTGCGAAGAAATTGCAACTTAAAAATGGAGAGGTATTTGTTACAATCGTACAAGGTGAGCCCACAGGTTTGGTCTCTTTATCTCACAGGAGGTGCACTGGCATTAGAAGCACTCCAAAAGAGATTCACCTGGCTAACTAGAGACACAAGGTCGGCACAGTAGGGTAGCGGTTAGTGCAATGTTTTACAGTGCCAGTGATCAATTACCCTGCTGCTGTCTGTAAGGAGTTTGTCCATTCTCCCCATGACCATGTGGGTTTCCTCCGGGTGCTCTGGTATCCTCCCTCATTCCAAAGAGGTACGGTTAGGGTTACTGAGTTGTGGGCACGCTGTGTTGGTGCTGGAGACGTGGTGACACTTGCAGCTGCCCCCAGCACCTCCTCGGACTGTGTTGGTCATTAACACAAACAACACCTTTTACTGTATGTTTTGATGTACATCTGACAAATAAAACTAATATTTAATCTTTTATAAAGACTGCAGATATATGGAATGACCTGGATGGCATGCAAACACATCATTATATTTTGGTATATGTGATATTAATAAGCTATTATCAGTACCCATCTACACAACTGGCATTCATAAATACTTGCCTGACAGTGTCTTCTGTCTTGGCGATTCATGCTTGTCCATGAGCTAATTAAATGCTCAGCTTGGAAAAGGCCCTTCAGCCTAACTTGTCCATGCTGACCAAGATGCCTTCGTAGGTCAATCCCATTTGCTGTAGTTTGGTCCACTTCCCTCTGAGCCTTTCCAATCCTGTCCAAATGTCTTCCAACCAGTTCAGTTGTGGCTGAAATGGCAGGATACTTGGTAGTGTGGAGGAGCAGAGGGATCTGGAGGTACATGTCCACCGATCCCTGAAAGTTGCCTCACAGGTAGATAGGGTAGTTAAGAAAACTTATGGGGGTGTTAGCTTTCATAAGTCGAGGGATAGAGTTTAAGAGTCGCGAGGTAATGATGCAGCTCTATAAAACTCTGGTTAGGCCACACTTGGAGTACTGTGTCCAGTTCTGGTCACCTCACTATAGGAAGGATGTGGAAGCATTGGAAAGGGTACAGAGGAGATTTACCTGGATGCTGCCTGGTTTAGAGAGTATGAATTATGATCAGAAATTAAGGGAGCTAGGACTTTACTCTTTGGAGAGAAGCAGGATGAGAGGAGACATGATAGAGGTGTACAAGATAATAAGGGGAATAGATAGAGTAGATAGCCAGCGCCTCTTCCCCAGGGCACCACTGCTCAATACAAGAGGACATGGCTTTAAGGTAAGGGGTGGGATGTTCAAGGGGGATATTAGAGGAAGGTTTTTTACTCAGAGAGTGGTTGGTGCATGGAATGCACAGCCTGAGTCAATGGTGGAGGCAGATACACTAGTGAAGTTTAAGAGACTACTAGACAGGTATATGGAGGAATTTAAGGTGGATGGTTATATGGGAGGCAGGGTTTGAGGGTCGGCACAACATTGTGCGCCAAAGGGCCTGTAATGTGCTGTACTATTCTATGTTCTATGATCAGAGCAACGCACAAAAAGCTAGAGGAACTCAGCAGGTCAAGCAGCATCTTAGATTTTGATTCAGAATCGATTTATCACTTGTACATCAAAATATACAGTGAACTGCATCGTTTGCATTGACGGGGCCAAAACAAGCCCCTTTCCTCCCTCCCACCCCCACACACAGACAGTTCTCCGACTCCAGGACTGACTTCCGGCCTGCAACTTCTGATCTCTAGGGTTTGGCCATTGGGCTTCAACTCCTGCTTCCACATAATATTTGACTCCCTTGTACTCCAAGTATCTGTAATTCTCCATTCTGGAAAACAGAAAAGTCGCGGAGTAGCTTTGTGAGCAGATTTGGGCCTCATATCTTAAGGAGGGATGTGCTGGCATTGGAGAGGGTACAAAGTACAAAGTAAATTTATTATCGAAGCACACATATGTCTCCATATACAACCCTGAGATTCACCTCCCTGCGGGCATACACAGTAAATCCATAAGAAACATAACAGAATGAATGGAAGATTGTACCCTACAAGATGGACAAACAACCAATGTGCAAAAGATAACAGACTGTGCAAATGCCAAATAAAATAAATAAGCAATAACTATCAAGAACATGAGACGAAGAGTCCTTGAAAGCCTTTACCACCCCCAGTCCATATCTCCCCCACCTCATCCCAGTACATGCCGGTTATCAGACTGCGTATTTATCCTTCCTGTATCGTTCACCTCTAATAAGTAGTCTTTTCAACCTTCCTTGCCCAGGGAGTACAGCCCCAGATTACAGATTAACTTCCTTACCCCCTGCAAACATACCAGTCTCTTGCATCTTCTTTGGGGCTTTCTGAACCACACAGGGTGTTCCAGTTGTTGCCTAACCCATGGCCATCTCTTGCCTCTTTGCTCCCAGTTATAGTTCCTCACTATCCAGCTACTTCTCTCTTCCTTGAGCCAATGCACTGTGTAATGATTTCCCACCTTCTCTCATCTGCCCAGGCATCGACTTCAAGATCAAGACCATAGATGTCGGTGGGAAGAAGATCAAATTGCAGGTCTGGTGAGTATGAAAGCCAGCACTGGCTCTCAACCTGGGCCTTTGTGCCAAATCTCCCTTTGCCCCAGGCTGTAAGAATAGATATATTGTCGTTAATGAGTCACTACCCTCAAAGCAAGAGAGGGTGTGGAGCAAGTTTGTGAAGGGCATATTAAACAGCATAGTGGGTAAAGCTGCTCTAGAGACCCAGGTTTGATCCCGACCTCTGGTGCAGATTGTGCGTGGAGTCTGCATGTTCTCCCGGTACCCCATGGGTTTTTAAGATGAGCAGCACGAGGTTGGCACAACACTTTACAGTACCAGCGACCCGGGTTCTATTCCCATCGCTGTCTGTAAGGAGTTTGTACGTCCCCTCTGTGACTGCACGGGTTTCCTCCGGGTGCTCTGGTTTCCTCCCACATTCCAAAGCTGCACTGCTTAGTAATGATCGCGTGATTGAGCTACGGTTAAATTGGTGGGTTTCTGGGCGGTGTGGCTCGAAAGGCCAGAAGGGCCTGTTCCGTGCTGTATCTCAATTTAAAAAAAAATAAGATTAGCTTTATTTGTCACATTTGTAGATTGAAACATACTGTGAAATGCATTATTTTGCGTCAATGATCAACACAGTCCAAGGATGAGCTAGGGACAGCCCGCATGTGCTGCCGTATTTTCCATCAATAACTGAACATGCCCACAATTTATTAAGCCTAACCTGTACGTTTTTGGAGTGTGGGAGGAAACCAGGGCACTCGGGAGGGCGGGGGGAACTCACACAGTCACGGAGGGAATGTACAAACTCCTTACAGACAGCAGCGGGAATTGAATCCCGATCGCTGGTGCTAACCGCTAGGCTATCGTGGGCCACTCAGTTATCACGAGACTATCAATCACAATACCTGTAATATCTGAACCATCAGCAATTTCTAGGAAAGAGCTCTGCATTCAACTTCATAATGAGGGCCTTTTATACAAGAGCTGGGATGTTATGTTGAAATTATTTAATATGTTGTGTGCATTTCTGGTCACCTAACTACAGGAAAGATATCAATAAGCTTGAAAGGGTGCAGAGGAATTGAAACCCAATCGTATAGCTGGCTCTGTAAAACGTTGCGCTAACCACTACATTACCATGCTCTTCCTGTTTCTTCGGGATGCTCCATTTTCCTCCCTCCCATGTCCCACGTACAGAGTCGATGGGTGAATTGCAGTGCTTTAAATTGCCCCTAGTGTGTAGGGGAGGAAATAGGGGGAGAATTAAAAACAAAGGTAAGATTAATGTATAATTCTTGTAAATGGGTATTGGCATTCATTTATTAATGTCACACGTACCTAGATACAGTGAAAAGCTCGTCTTGTGTACTGTTCATACAGATCAAATCATTACACAGTGCATTGAGGTAGAACAAGGTAAAACAATAATAATGCAGAATTAAAGTGTAACAGCTACAGAGAAAGTGCAGTGCAGGTGAACGATAGGATCAGAACGAGGTAGATTATGAGGCCAAGAGTCCATCTTATCGTACAAAATCAGACAGCATCTATGGAAAAAAGAAAACAGTCGACGTTTCATCAAGACTGGAAAAAAGATGAGAAGTTATAGCAAGAAGGGGGTAGGGGAGGAAGAAGTACAAGGGGGCAGGTGATAGGTGAAACTGGGAGGGGGGGTGAAGTAAAGAATTGGCAAGCTGATAGGTGAAAGATTTAAAGCATTGGAGAAGGGGGAATCTGTTAGGAGAGGGTAGAAGGCCATGGAAGAAAGGGAAGGGGGAGGAGCACCAGAGGGAGATGGTGGGCAGGTAAGGAGATAAGGTGAGAGAGGGAACTAGGAATAAGAATGGTGAATGGGGGGACAATTACCGGAAGTTTGAGTAATCACTGTTCATGCCAGCAGGCTACCCAGACAGAATATAAGGTGTTACTTCTCCAACCTGAGTGTGGCCTCATTGCGGCAGTAGAGGAGGTCATGGACTGACATGTCCTAATGGGAATGGAGAGGTAGAATTCGAAGCGGGTGGCCACCAGAAAGTCCTGCTTTTTCTGGTGGACAGAGCCTAGGTGCTCGGCGGTGGTCTCCCAATCTACATCGGGCCTCACTGGTATACAGGAGGGCGCACTGGGAGCACCGGGTACAGTACGTGACCCCAACAGACTCATAGGTGAAGTGTCGCCTCACCTAGAAGGACTATTTGGAGCCCTGGAGTAGGTGCAGTGAAGACGGAGGAACTGAAACAACAGGAGAGAAGAACACTTGTAAAAATGCCATCCCCTTCTCTCAGTTCCTCTGCCTTCACCGCATCTGCTCTCAGGATGAGGCTTTTCATTCCAGAACTATTGAGATGTCTTCCTCCTTCAAAGAAAAGGGCCTTCCTTCCTCCATCATCAACGGTGACATCACCCGCATCTCTTCCACTTCACGCACGTCTGCCCTCAACCCATCCTCTTGTCCTCATCTACTACGCCAGCAGACTCTGTGTCCAGCACATAATTCTCTGTAACATCTACAGACTCCAAATGCGATCCCACCACCAAGCACATCTTTCCCTCCCTCGCCCCCTACCCCTACTTCCCACTTTCTGCAGAGACCACTCCCTATGTGACTCCTTTGTCCAGTCATCTCCCTCCTGGCACTTATCCTTGCAAGCGGAACAAGTGCCACACCTGCCCCTACACCTCCTCCCTCCCTACCATTCAGGGTTCCAAGCTCTCCCTCCAGGTGAGGTGACACTTCACCTGTGAATCTGTTCTGGTCATCTTCTATATCTGGTGCTCCCAGCGTGGCCTCCTGTTTATTGATGAGATATCGATGAGACTGCTGCATTGAGCATCTACGCTCCGTCTGCCAGGACAAGAGGGGTCTCCTGATGGTCGCCCACTTCAGTTCTACTTCCCATTCCCATTCCCATTCCGACATGTTGGTCTTCTATTGCTGCGATGAGGCCACACTCAAGTTGCTGGAGCAACAACACTCTATATTCTGTCTGGGTAGCCTCCAACTTGATGGCATGAACATCGATTTCTCAAACTTCTGGTAATTGCCCCTCCCCTTTCACCATTCCCATTCACATTCCCGTTTACCTCTCTCACCTTATCTCCTCACCTGCCCACCATCGCCCTCTGGTGTTCCTCCCCCTTCCCTTTCTTCCATGGTCTTCTACCCTCTCCTATCAGATTCCCTCTTCAACTCCCCTGCCCCAGATCCACCTGTCACCTGCCACCTCGTACTTCTTCCTCCCCCTCCCCCACCTTGCTCTAACTTCTCGTCTTTTCTCCAGTCCTGATGAAGGGTCTCGGCCCTTTACTTTTTTCCATAGATGCTGCCTGAGTTCCTCCAGCATTTTGTGCTTGTTGCTTGGATTTCCAGCACCTGCAGATTTTCTTGTCTTATCATACAAGAGGTCCGTACAAGAGTCTGATAACAGTGGGGTAGAAGCTGTCCTTGAGCCTGGTGGTATGTGCTTTCAGGCTTTTGTATCTTCTGCCTGGTGGGAGAGGAGAGAGAGAATGTCTGGGGTGAGGGGCGTGTGGTTTTGATTATGCTATCTGCTTTACTGAAGCAGCAAAAAGAATAGACAGAGTGTATGGAGGGGAATCTAGTTACTGTGCTGTGTCCACAGCTGACTGCAGTTTGTTGACAATGCAGTTGCCATACCAAGCCGTGATGTATCCATGGTTGATGTCTGGCATTGGACTTGTTGTGGCTGGAGGGTCTGTTTCTATGTTGTATCTCTCTGACTTTTAAAATGTGAGATGGATGCACGTGTTATTGGCAAAGCTGGCTACCTTTGAGATTGAGACTTGCTCAGCCATTTTACCGATGAATTGGCCATGTGGTTGGTGTAAGAGAGTACAGATTTCCTTCCCAGAATTATCCTAGTGAACCTGAGATGATTTTTCCACTAATACAGAATTTATTGATTTGGAGTTGCAGTATGGCTCAACTAGTTGCACTGCCCAGCAACCCACCGATTTAATCCTACCTGATCAATGACCAACTAACCTACCAACCCTCGCGTCTTTGGACTGTGGATACCCGGTCAATACATGCGCTGGCGGGGAGGATTGAGCCTTACAGACTGAGTCTGAATTGAACACTGAACTCTGAACTCCGACGTGCCGGGCCGTAAGAACACAATGCTAACCACTGCGCTACTGTGATGCCCTTGTGGTTGTAGTCTTGTGGTTTTCCATAATGAGACTAGCTTCTGATTCTGGGTTTGGCTGGAACCTCTCCAGCTTTCAAGATTGAAGGTTGTTTAATGTCATTTCCAGTACACAAGTGTAAAAGAGAACAAAATAATTGTCACTCCGGATCTGATGCAGCACAAAACAAACCACAATAAGATAAAGAATGCAATAATAAAAAGTGAGATATATAGTAAATGCATAAGATAGCTCAGATACATAGATTGATCGTATGGCCATAAAGTATCGCTCACCACAGGCATGTAAGGCGACTGACAGGAAATGATAAAGTAGTGGTGGTTGGGGGTGTGGAGGGGTGAGCTAGTGGGTGGACGTGTTATCAGCCTCACTGCTTGGGGAAAGTAACTGATTTTGAGTGAGAGTGGAAATTGACTGCTGGGAGTTGGCATAGGTGGGATTGGTCAAGCGGCCTGCTGTGTCATAATAAGTGGGTAAGAAAGATATGAACTCCAGATACTAGTCCAGGAATGTAATCGCTGTGTTGCTGGATGCTCTGAGACCTTAACAAATTAATTTTGTTACATTAAAATAATCAACGTTTCTCATTCTCTTTAACTTCAGGGATACAGCCGGACAGGAAAGGTTTAAAACCATCACAACTGCATATTACAGAGGAGCCATGGTAGGGCGGCTTTGTTCATTTTACATTAAATTCTTCTTTTTTTCCTCTCTTGCCTCTATCTATCTGTCTCCGTCTCCACCTCCCCCCGTCTGTTTCTCCCCGCCTCCCTTTCTTTTTTCTTGCACCTTTTTCACTTTCTCTCTCTCCATTTGTTTTCTCATCTTTCTCTCCATTTCTTTCTTTTTATTCTCTGCCTCTACTGTCTTTTCTCTCTCTCTGTCTTTCTCGTTTACTTTTATTATTTCTCAATGCTTTCTTTCTCTCCCTTTCCCTCTCCTTTTTTTTCTCTCTTTCTCCCTCCTTTCTAGTTTTCTCTCATCCCTTTTTCTCCATTTCTCTCTCTGTCTCCCTGTCTGGTCACTTGTATACGCAGCACCCATTAAACTCCTACGGAATTTATAGCACGAAGACTATTTGGAAAGATTGGTGAGTGAATTGTGTAACCCCCTTACTCTGTCACCTGCAGGGCATCATACTGGTCTACGACATCACAGACGAGAAGTCGTTCGAAAACATCCAGAACTGGATGAAGAGCATTAAAGAGGTGACTCCCACAATATCAGTTGTCCTTTGCTTCTCGTTCCTTCACTTCGAAACCTGTCTTATCTCTCCTACATCTGCCATTTCTGATCGCTTCGGACACTTTGGGTGGAGTCCAGGTGAAGAGTCTCAACACAAATGGTCAATTATCCATCTTACTCCACCCCGCGCCCCCAGATGCTGCCTGACCTGCTAAGTTCCTCCAGCATCTTGTTTGATATTCTTTCGGACTATGCCTCAACCTCCTTCACTCCTGGAAAAATGAGCCCAGTCTATCCATTCTCGCCCCCAACAAAAGTCCTCCAATCCAGGCAACATTCGGCTGAATCTCCACTGCTCCACCTTGTGTGTCTCTCTCTGCCCAGCATCAAATTTAAGGACTTCTACAACTCATGTTCTCAGTATTATTTATTATTTATTTATTTACTATAATTATATTTTTATGTATCTCCAGAGTCTGTCTCCTTTTGCACTTTGGTTGTTTGTCCTATATTTCTGTGTAGTTTTTAATTGATTCTATTGTTTGTCTTTGTATTTACTGTGAATGCCCACGAGAAAATGTACATTGCTTGCCCATCATCTCCAAATGACAGGATGCCTGTGCGGGAGAGTTTTTAAAGTGGAAAGGCTGTTTCGCCGGGTCGTTTCCACTCTCTCGACCTTGGAAGTAGTGATTACAAACTGGGATCTTCCTTGATTGCAGTGGATGACCTTGCCTACTTCTGTGCGTTGTCATGCCCACCGCTGTCAATGAAGCGTTGCAGAACCACTTTCTTGGTCATTGGTTCTCCCGGTGGATCTCATCTGCCCAGCCCGCCAGAGCTGACTCTCCATGCTAGGGCAGGCATGTCCTATGAGGCCGTCAACTACCCTCACCTGGTGTAGCCCACCTGTCAAAGTGGCTGACGAGGGTGTGGCCACAATGGCGTGCAAACAGCTGCCTGGAACCACAGGTGAGAGCTGAGTGCCCAGTGGGGCCCAAGGCTGAGTGAGCTGTCCCAGAATGAACATGAGAAACCCCCTCACCAGAGGCTGTACCCCTCCCTGGACACTCTATCCACCCCCCCAGGGTAGTATATGGCAACATATACACATTTCGATGATAAATTTTCTTTGAACGTTGCGTCTGCCTGTCACTTCCCCCGGCACCACAATCATTGGCCAACTTTCCGTAACTGTGTGCAACTTAGTGGCTACGTGCCGTGGAGATTTACTGTGCAAGATCTTTTTTTTTTGATTCTGAGGAGCCTTTGTGTCCGATGGGGATGGGGGAGTAGTCAAATTGAGGCTTGAAAGTTATTCAGAATTTGCAGGGAGGTGTTCAATAACTGTTGCTTCCTTCCGATGCAGAACGCCTCCGCAACTGTAGAGCGGATGTTACTGGGAAACAAGTGTGACATGGAAAACAAACGGAAGGTGCCCAAGGATAAAGCGGAGAAGGTGGGTCCTTCCTTGGTCTCTTGGTACAGGAGCCACAGATTGGTGTGAAGGGTAACACCCTCACAATGCTGGAGGAACTCAGCAGGTCAGGCAGCGTCAATGGAGAGAATAAACAGAGTTTTGAGTGTCAGAAATTAGTGGAAGTGAAGGAGAAGGAAGCAGGCAAGATGAGTGGCACCTGGACGTTGGAGAGCTCTTGATCATTAGACATAGGGTCAGAATCAAGCCATTTGGCAATTGGGTCTGCTCTGCCGTTCCATCATGGCTGATTTATTATCCCTCTCAACCCCATTCTCCTGCCTTCTCTATGGAATTTTCCATGGTAGAAAATTATACTTCTAGTCACCACTGAGAGTCGTACACTGGCCATTTATCTCTGTACCTTCTGTTAATGACCCTTCAGACAATAAACACGTTTACTTTCTGTGATTTTAGACACTGGGAACATGTGAAACAAAAGCTTTGACCAGCGACCAACCTGGACATTGGAGGTTTGGGGGAGGGCATTTCACTCAGGTCCACTGCCCGAGTTGAAGAAGGCAGCAGCAGGTTATGGCAACATCACAGAGCTTTGACCAGCGACCAATCCGTGTTTACAATTGACTAGTAAGAGCAAATTAAAGGAAGGTGGGGGCAAGCATAGTGGACAGAGTCAGAGTAGTGATCTTGAGGCTTTAGCTCTTCAAGGCTTCAGTCAGAGAAAGCAAAACAAAAAGGAAAGCTCTAGGTTAAGTTGTTTCTTTTTCCTTTCCCTTGATATCTGCTTAGCTAGGACAGTAGAGATGCCAGTCAAGATAGTGGAATGCTCCTCTTGTGGGATGTGGGAAAACAGGGAGACCTCAAGTTTCCCTGACGACTCCACCTGTGAGAAGTGCATCCAGCTGCAGCTTCTAACAATCCATGGTAAGGAATTGGAGCTGGAACTGGATGAATTCCGGATCGTTTGGGAAACTGGAGGGGTGATAGATAGGACATGTGGAGAGGTAGTTACACCCAAGGTGCAGGACACAGGAAACCGGGTGGCATTCAGTAAGGGGAAAGGGGTTAAGGTGGCAGTGTAGTGTACTCTTTAGAATGTAGAAGATTGTTAGGAAATTTGATAGAGGAATACAAAATGATGAGGGCTATATATGGGGTAAATGCATGCAAAGGTTATGGGTTAAGGGTGAAAGGTGAGAAGTTGAAGGGGAACATGAGGGAAAATTTCTTCACTCAGAGGGTTGTGAGAGTGTTGAATGAGCTGCTAGCACAAGTGGTCCACGTGAGCTCGATTTCAACATTTAAGAGAAGTTTGGATAGGTACATTGATGGTAGAGTTATGTGGGGCTACGGTCCTGGTGGAGGTCGATGGGAGTAGGCAGTTTAAATGGTTTTGGCATACACTAGATGGGCTGAAGGGCCTTTTTCTGTGCTGTACTTCTCAAAAAGAAAAGAACCGGGCTAGCACAGTGGCGTAGTAGGTAGAGCTGCTGTCTCATAGCGCTAAAGATCTGGGTTTGATCCCGACCTGCAGCACTGCGGGTGCATGTGTGTGTTTGAGTGAGTGAGATTAAAGATCTTTTAAGGATAAGCTTTATTTGTCACTTGTACAGTGAAACTTCAAATCATAATGAAATGCATTGTTTATGTTAGCGACCAACATAGTCCAAACATATGCCCACAAGCATTACCACAATTGCAGTGCCAACCTAGCATGCTCATGATTTATTAACCCTAACCATATGTTTTTGGACTGTGGGAGGAAACCAGAGCATCCGGAGGAAACCCCTGACCCTTGATCTTACAGCTGGCCCTGTAAAGACAGCGGTGAGAGGCACTCTCCCATTCAGATCCTACCTACGTGCCCAGAACATCGCTCCCAGCACGCACTTACCCCGACAGGACTGCTGGTGGGGACAAGACAGTAGCTCACATCTTTGCGGGCTGTGAGTTTGCAAAGAGGGTGTGGAGAAAGATACGAGGATCTGCGTCCCAGTTCATTCTGAGCAGCTGGGTGTACAGGCTGTTCCCAAGGACACGCACACACACAGGCAGATCATCAACTCTCTGGTCTGCCCGAAACTTGTTGGTCTGCCAGCACGTCAGGATGTCTGTGGAGGACTGCTGCCGACTGGCACAGTCCAGGCTGCAGGAATATGTGCTGAGGGATGCAGTGAAGCTCGGCACAGCCACCGCAAGGGCTCAGTGGGGAAGAACCAATACTGGACACAGAGGGGCTGGGTTGGGTGAGGAAGGCCCTAAGTATTGTTGTACTTGGTATGCTACACCAGGGGCCCACGAGTGGTAACAGTGCTATTGGTTTTAACATTAAACACTTTGTCTACGAATGTAAGAATGAAAAGGCTTCACACAGTTTATTCTTGTAAATATTTCTTATTATGAATAAATTTATTTTGGTTAATATTAAAAAAATTGAAATTTTGTTACCATAAGACATGCTGTATTAATCTCACAGCAAACAAAAGTAATTACTGGAGGAACTCAATGCCATGAAAGGCCTCAACCCAAAACATCAGCTGTCCATTTCCTTCCACAGAGGCTGTCTAACCTGCTGAGTTTCTTCACCAGTTTGTCTTTTTTACTTCAGATTCCAGCATCTGCAATCTCTTGAGAGAGACAGACAGACAGACACACACACACACACACACACTCATACCCACACACACACACACACACACACCACCCACACACCACACACATCACCAACACCACACACCCACACACACCACCCACACCCACACACACACTCATACCCACACACCCACACACACACACACACACACACACACACCACCCACACACCACACACATCACCAACACCACACACCCACACACACCACCCACACCCACACACACACACACACACATGCCACACACACCACACACATCACCGACACCACACACACACCCACACACACCACCCACCCACACACACCACACACACACACACCACACACACACCACACATACACCACACACACCCACATACCCCCCACACACACACAGTGCTGGAGAAACTTGGCAGGTTAGGCAGCATTTAAGAAGAGGGACAAACAGTAGATGTTGTGTGCATTACCCTGGATTTTCAGCACCTGCAGGGTCTTTAGTGTTTATGATCTGCGGTCTCTTGTGCCTGTGATTTTTCCCTTACTTTGTCCTACTCTCTTGTCTCTAGTTGGCCAAGGATCATGGGATTCGATTCTTTGAAACAAGCGCCAAGTCCAGTTTGAATGTGGAAGAGGTGAGTCCATTTCCCCAATTGGTCATGGCAGTCTGAACAAACTTGTCCAGGCTTAATTGTACCTTGCATCATCCCCACCATCTTATAAAATCAGGAGCCAGTCATTCAGCTCTTCCACTATTTAGTAAGGCCTGGTTTAAAGATAAAAGTTAGCTTTACTTTATTGCATATACATTGAAACATACAGTTAAGTGCGTCGTTTGCGTCAACAGCCAACATAGTCCAAGATATGCTGGGGGCAGTCCACAAGTGTCACCACTCTTCCAGGGCCAACAGAGCATGCCCAAAACTCACTAACCCTTACCCGTACATCTTTGGAATGTGGGAGGAAACCAGATCACCCAGAGGAAATCATGCAAGTCACAGGAAGACCATTTGAACTCCTTACACACAGCGGTGTGTAACCAATGTCAGTGTGCTAAATGAAGCAAAAACAACAAGCATTGAAGCCTACGTCATCAAGAACCAACTAAGATGGAGCCGTCATGTTGTTCAGATGAAAGACGAACGTCTGCCGAAACAGATCTTCTACTCCCAGCTTAAAGAAGGCAAACGTAAAAGAGGCAGACAACAGGAGAGATTCAAAGACGTCTTAAAAGCCAACATGAAGAAATGTAACATCGACATCAACAATTGGGAAACCAATGCCAAGGACAGGACAAGAAGAGAGAAGAAAATGGAAAGAGAGGCAGCAACAACCAAAGCCCGATCTGCCATCTGGAACTACCTGTCCTGAATGCGGAAGAACTTTCAAAGCCAAGATTGGACTCATAAGCCACTTGAGAGCCCATAAGTAGATCAACAGAACGAAGACCATCACCCTCGACCTCGAGGGATAGCCACGACACAGCGGTGGGAATTGGACCTGGATGGCTGGCACTGTAACGTGTCACGCCAGCAGTGATGCTACCGTATCCTACATTGCTGCCTCTTCCGCATAACCCTTGTGATCCAAAATCTAACCATCCCCTAGAGTGTGGTGTGTATGTGGAGCAAGTTCCCAGAGGAAGTGATAGAGGCGGGTACAATGTCAACATTTTAAAGACATTTGATAGAGGTACCGGAATAGAAAGGTTTAGAGGGATATGACCAAATACGGGCAGATGGGACCAGCTTTAGTGGGAATTCTGGTCATAGAATAATTGAGTGATACAGCACAGAAACACGTCCTTCTGTCCGACTGGTCCACGTTGAGCAAGAGTCCCATCGAAGTTAGTCCCATTGGCCCTATCTAAAACTTTCCCATCCATGTTCCTTTGGACAGCATGGATATGTATGCTGAAGGGCCTGTTTCCCTGCCCTCGAACAATCCGGGAACTCTGCTAGTCTGTCACCACCAAAGTCTCATGGGCATTAGAGGGAGTAATGGCTCATTCAGAAAGTAAGGAGGCATGGGATCCAAGGGGACCTTGCTTTGTGGATCCAGAATTGGCTTGCCAACAGAAGGCAAAGGGTGGTTGTAGACGGGTTATATTCTGCATGGAGGTCGGTGACCAGTGGTGTTCCGCAGGGATCTGTTCTGGGATCACTTCTCTTTGTGATTTTTATAAATGACCTGAATGAAGCAGTAGAAGGGTGGGTTAGTGAGTTTGTGGATGACACAAAAGTTGGGGGTGTTGAGGATAGTCTAGAGGGTTGTCAGAGGTTACAGAGGGACATTGGTAGGATGCGGAACTGGGCTGAGAAGTGGCAGATGGAGTTTAAAACAGATAAGTGTGAAGTGGTTCATTTTGGTAGGCCAAATTTGAAGACAGAATATAATATTAATGGTAAGACTCTTGGCAGTGTGGAGGATCAGAGAGGTCCATAGGACACTCAAGGCTGCTGCGCAGGTTGACAGTGTTGTTAAGAAGGTGTGTGGTGTTTCGCATTCATCAATCGTGGGATTGAGTTCAAGAGCCGTGAGGTAATGTTAAAGCTATATAAGATCTTAGTCGGACCCCACGTGGAGTGCTGTGCTCAGTTCTGGTCACCTCACTACAGGAAAGATGTGGATACAATAGAGAGAGTGCAGAGGAGATTTACAACAATGTTTCCTTAATTGGAGAGCATGTCTTATGAGATTACGTTGAGTGAACTTGGTCTTTTCTCCTCGAAGTGACGGAGGATGTGACCTGATAGAGGTGTACAAGATGATGGGGGGCATTGATCACGTGGATAGCCAGAGGCTTTCTTCCAGCATGAAATGGCTAACATGAGTGGGCATAGTTTTAAGGTTCTTGGAAGTAGGTATAGAGGGGATGTCAGAGGTGTTTTTCACTCAGAGAGTGGTGGATGCCGGCAGTAGTGGTGGAAGCGGATACAATAGGGTTTTTTAAGAGACTCTTAGATAGGTACTTGGAACTAAGAAAAATAGAGGGCTATGCAGTAGGGAAATTCTGGTCAGTTTCTAGAGTAGTTTACATGGTCGGCACAACATTGTGGGCTGAAGGACCTGTAATGTGCTGTAAATTTCTATGGTCTATGTTCTATTAGATTATTGGAGTTTTACAAGTTAAGTTCCAGAGATAGACGAGGTTAATACACAGCAGGAGCAGGCCTTGTGTTCAGTATTATGGCACAGTAGTGTAGGGGTGAGCCAAAGGCTATTACAGCATCAGCTACACAGGTTCAATTCCTGCCATTGCCTGAAAGGACTTTGTCTAAGGTTTCCTCCGGGTGCTCCAGTTTCCGCCCATATTCCAAAGGTGACAAGGGTTAGTAGGTTAATTGGTCACATGGCGTACTTGGGCAGTGTGGGCTCGCTGGGCTAGGGAGGCCTGTTACCGTGCTGTATCTCTAAATAATTAAAACAAAATAAAATTACTGTGGTCACAGCCACACATACGCAGAATTAGCTTTCTGCAGCTTCAGCACAAGATGAAGGTATACTTAAGATTCAAGATTGTTCACTGTTATTCTTCATTACACAGGGAGAACAAAATGATTGTTGCTCCAGATCTGATGCAGCACAAAAACACAATAAATATAAATATAAAACCAATCTTATAAAAACACAATGAACACATAACTGTTGAGTGCGATTAGATGATATGCTCAGTGGCCACTTTCTTAGGTACACCTGTACGCTTACAGGTAATCTAAAATCTAATCAGCCAATCATGCAGCGGCATGCTCAATGCACTAAAGCATGCAGGTATGGCCAAGAGGTTCAGTTGTTGTTCAGATCAGACCAAAAGGAATGTGATCTAAGTGACTTTGACCATGGAATGATTGTCGGTGCCAGAAGGGATGGTTTGAATGCTGATCTCGTTAAATGCTGATCTCCCAGGACTTTCATGCACAATGGTGTCTAGAGTTTACAGAGAATGGTAAAGTAAAAGCATCCGTTAGTCTTGCGAGACCATGGATCTGCGCCTGGAAAGTCTTCACTCTCCAGGGCGCAGGCCTGGGCAAGGTTGTATGGAAGACCAGCAGTTGCCCATGCTGCAAGTCTCCCCTCTCCATGACACCAATGTTGTCCAAGGGAAGGGCATTAGGACCCATACAGCTTGGCACTGGTGTCATCGCAGAGCAATGTGTGATTAAGTGCCTTGCTCAAGGACACAACACGTTCCCTCGGCTGGGGCTCGAACTCACAACCTTCAGGTCACTAGTCCAATGCCTTAACCACTTGGCCACCTGCCCACACACAGAGAATGGTATGAAGGAAACAAAAACCATCCAGTGGGTGGCATTTCTGTGGGCGAAAATGCCTTTTTAATAAGATTCAAGATTGTTTAGTGTCATTTCCAGTACACAAACCTAAGGAGAACATAATAATTGTTACTCCAGATCTGATACAGCAGGGAAAAAGAACTCCATAAGATAAAGACATAATAATAAAGAACACAAAAAATATAATTATGTAAGATGGCTTATGAGCTGTACAGAGATTGATTGCATCTCCATAAAGTGACGCTCAGCGCAGGAGTGTCTGTACAAAAGGTGACTGACAGGAAATGATGGAGTGGACAGAGTAGTGGTGGTTGGGGATGTGGGGAATGGCCAGACTGGTTCAAGCTGACAGGAAGGCAACAGTAACTCACATAACAACGGTGGTGTGCAGAAGAGCATCTCTGAATGCACGACATGTCAAACCTTGAAACAGATGGGCTGTAGAAGCAGAAGGCCACGAACCTATGCTCAGAAAGTAGCTAATAAAGTGGCCACTGCGTGTATACGTAGACTGATTGTACGTAAGTGACACTAGGTGCCAGGGTATCTGAACACAAGGAAGGACTCTGGAAGGAAACATAAGTTATGCATAGCCTGGTGCAAGATATATTTCAAAATACGATTGTAAATGAACATAACTATTCGGTAAGATTATGGCACTGCTTTCCCACAGTGTGTGATGTGAGAATGAATCCAGATTTAAATCAGAATGTGAAACCGAATGGGCCCCGGGTATGTCCCTTTTCTCAGTTTCCACATCCGTCTGTGTTTATATAGTAGGTCTTAGGCTTTTACACAGTACTGTATTGGTCAACGTGGAGTGGAGAGCGAGTTTGTAAATCTGGCGGGAGCAGAGGACGCTGGGAATGATGAGGGTGGTGCACCGCGGGGGGGGGTGTGGGACAGGTGGCAGAGAAGGAATCTCAGGGGCAGGGGGTGACATGGGTGCAGACACACATGGCCCTGAGACACCAGGGCAGCAAGGTCATTTGATTTGAAACAATTGTTTTTTTTGATCATTACAGAATGTCTTTCTTTTGCTTCCCACTCCCTCCCATCTCCCTTCCATCTCCCTTCCCCTTTTCCGAGACATGATTACCCTCTCTCTGCCCCCTTCCCACAATCGAGACCTACACCTGAATCAAGTTTATCACCACTCACATATGACATGAATTTTCTTTTTGCGGCAACAGTACAGCTCAATACATAAAATTATTACAGTACTGAGCAGTACACAGTACCTTGGGCTCACTAGCTATATGTGTGTGTCTAAGACTTTTGCACAGTACCATATGGTGTGGCAAATTTGCTGTTTACATTTCCGAAGCATGCAAGTATTTTATTTCTTTCCCTCTCATTCCTCCGTTAACTGTCTGCTGAAGGTTAATGGGGCTTGAAATAACCAGGGTTTTTTTCCTGGGGAACCGAGCCTTGTTTCAACTAAGGGAGTCTACTTCCTGTTGAGTCAGAAGCGAGACAAAGTCTATCCTTCCCCATCCCCGCTCCTCGCTGTGATCTGTGTTGAGTCTGGTCCCTGTGCACACTGACTAACCGGTTCCTGTCAGAACCTAGTCTGGGATTACTTTCAAATCCGTTCACGCCCTCTGCTGCTGTTTCCAGGCGGATGTGCAAGACCCCAGGGCATTGTGTAAAGATCCTCTCTGATATCCTGAGCTCAGTTTTAATCACCCAGAGAGACAGAGCTGATCAATGCTTATCTAAGAAAGGGCTTGTCATCTGCGAAAGGATGTGCTGGCATTGAGACGGTGCAAAGGGGGTTCACGAGAATGATTCTGGGCATGAAAGGGTGAACATATGAGGTGTGTTGATGGCTCCGGGTCTGTACTCACAAGAATTTAGAAGACTGAAGAGCCCACTTCTTTTCACGTTGTCTATCAATGATCTGGATGACTGAACTGAGGACTTTGTGGCCAAGTCTGTGGGCAATACGAAGATAGGTGGAGGGGCAGGTAGTGTTGATGAAGCAGGAAGTCCGCAGAAGGACCTAGACTAATTAGGAGAATGGGCAAAGAAATGGCAGATGGAATATTTTATTCTTATTTAGAGATACAGTGTGGAATAAGCCCTTCTGGCCCTTTGAGCTGCATCTACAGCAACCCAGATTTAACCCAGCCTGATCTTGGGACAACTTCCACTGACCAATTAACCTACTAATCAGTATATCTTTGGACTTGGGTGGGGGGGGGGTACTGGAGTGTCAGGAGAAAATTCACGCATTCTACTGGGAGAAACATACAAACTCCTTTCAGACAGCACCAGGATTGAACTCAATGCCGAAACCCAAGCTGTAATAACATGGCACTGACTGGCGATAGTGTAGGGAAGTGCAGGGTCTTGCACTTTGGCAGAAGGAATAAAGGTGGAGATGATTTTCTAAGTAAGGAGAAAATTCATAAAACAGAGGTGCAAAGGGAATCGGGAGTCCTTGTACAGGATTCCCTAAGTGTTAGCTTTTAGGTTGAATTAGTGGTGAGGAAGGTAAGTGCCGTGTTTGCATTAATTTTGGGAGGACTAGAATATAAAACAAGAATGTATGGCTGAGGCTTTATAAGGCATTGGAGTACTTGGAGTACTGTGAGCAGCTTTGGGTCCCTTATCTAAGAAAGGATTTGTGGCATTGGAGAGGGCCCAGAGGAGGTTCACAAGAAGTATCTCAGGAATTAAAGGGTTAATGTATGAGGAGCATTTTGTGCCTCTGGGCCTGTACTTGCTGGAGTTTAGAAGAATGGGCAGGGAATCTCATTGAAACCAGTCAAATACTGAAAGGCGCAGACAGAGTGGACGTGGAGAGAATGTTTCCAATAATGAGAGAATCTAGGACCAGAGGGCACAGCCTCAGTGTACAAAGATGACTCTTAAAACAGAGATGAGGAGGAATTTCATTAGCCAGATGTTGGTGAATCTGTGGAATTCATTGCCAAATGTGCTAGTTTTTATGATCTTATTGTCTCAAAATTTGAGGCACTAGACAAGGGAGCAATTCTCTGACAGTCATAAGTCTAGGAATACTTTCCATATGACATAGATGTAGAATTCGGCCATTCAGCCCACTTAGTCTACTCCAGCATTAATTCCACCATGGCTGATTTATTATCCCTCTCAACCCCATTCTCCTGCCTTCTCCCCAAAATCAAATCATTAAAAAGAGGTGACATAGAATTGGAAGGTGTTGAATCATTGTGGAGAGAGCTAAGGAACTGCAAGGGTAAAAAAATCCCTGATGGGAGTTGTATATAGACCCACAAACGGTAGAAAGGATGTGGCCTACAAATTACAATGGGAGATAGAAAATGCATACAAAAAGGCAATGTTATAATAGTCATGTGGGACTTCAATATGCAGGTAGATTGGGAAAATCAGATTGGTTGCTGGATTCCAGGAGGCGGAATTTCTAGAATGCCTACAAATGGCTTTATAGAGCAGCTCGTAGTTGAGGCCACTAGGGGATCAGCTATTCTGGATTGGGTATTGTGGAATGAACCAGAATTGATGAGAGAGCTTAAGGTAAAAGAACCCTTAGGGGAAAGTGATCATAATATGATGGAATTCACCCTGAAATTTGAGAATGAGAAGCTAAAGTCAGATGTATCAGCATTACAGTGGAGTAAAGGGAATTACAGAGGCATGAGAGAGGAGTTGGCCAGAATTGATTGGAAAAGAACATGGCAGGGATGATGGCAGAGCAGCAATGGCTGGAATTTCTGGAAGCAATTTGGAAGGCACAGGATATATACATCCCAAAGAAGTATTCTAAAGGAAAGACAACACAACCATGGCTAACAAGAGAAGTCAAAGCCAACATAACAGCCAGAGAGGACATATAATAGAGCAAAAATTAGTGGGGAGTTAGAGGACTGGGAAGTTTTTAAAAACCAACAGAAGACAGTAAAGATGGAATACGATAATTAGATTAGATTATGAGGACACGCAGTCCTCTTTTATTGTCATTTAGTAATGCATGCATTAAGAAATGATACAATATTCCTTCGGTGTGATATCACAAAACACAGGACAGACCAAGACTGAAAAACTAACAAAAACCACATAATTATAACATATAGTTACAACAGTGCAACAATACCATAACTTGATGAAGAACAGGCCATGGGCACAGCAAAAAAAGTTCAAAGTCTCTAGAAAGTCCCACATCTCACGCAGACGGGAGAAGGAAGAAAACTCTCCCTGTCATGCCCGACCACGGTCTGACTCTGAGTCGTTCAAAAATTTCGAGCTCCGATCAGCCCTCCGACACCGAGTACCGAGCACCATCTCTGCTGAACACTTCGACCCCAGCCTTGGTAGCCAGCAGCAGGCAAAGCCGGGGATCTTGGGGCCTTCCCTCCGGAGATTCTCGATCGCACAGTAGCAGCAGCAGCGAACCGGACATTTCAGAAATTTCTCCAGATGTTCCTCTGTGCTCCTCACATCTGTCTCCATCAAATCAGAATTGTCCACGGCCCTTATTTAACAGATACGATATCATTTCACCGGCGAGCTGCACGTACTGCGTTGTGCCGCCATCTTCTCCTCCAGCCGTTAGCCATTGATATTAAAGAGGATACCAAAAGTTTCTTCAGATACATAAAGTGCAAAAGAGAGACGAGTAGATATCAGACCACTGAAAAATGATGCTGGAGAGGTAGTAATGGGGGATAAGAAAATGGTGGACAAACTGAATAAAGTATTTTGTATCAGTCTTCACTGTGGAAGACACTAGCAGTATGGTGGAACTTCCAGGTGTCAGGTCATTAAGTGTGTGAAGTTACCATAACTAGAGAGAAGGTTCACCAGATTCTGGAATGGCTCCGGAAGACTGAAAAATTGCAAATGTCACTCCACTCTTCAAGAAGGGAGAGAGGCAGAATAAAGGAAACTATAGTTTGACCTCAGTGGTTGGGAAGATGTTGGAGTCGATTATTAAGAATGAGGCCTCAGGGTACTTGGAGGCACGTGATAAGATAGGCTGTAGTAAACATAGTTTCCTCAAGGGAAAATCTTGTCTGACCAATCTGTTGAGATTCTTTGAAGAAATAACAAGCAGGATAGACAAAGTAGAATCGTTTGATGTTGTGTACTTGGATGTTCAGAAAGCCTTTGAAAAGGTGCCAACAAGGTACTTAACGAGCTACAAGCCCGTGGTATTAGAGGAAATCTTCTAGCATGGATAAAGCAGTGGCTGATCGACAGGAGGCAAAGAATGGGAATAAAGGGAGTCTGACTGGCTGCCGGTCACTAATGGTGTTCCATAGGGGTCTGTGTTGAGACCGATTCTTCTTGCATCATATGTCAATGATTTGGATGATGGAATTGATGGCTTTGTTGTAAAGTTTGCTGACAATATGAAGACAGATGGACAGGCAGGTAGTTTTGAGGAAGTAGAGAAGCTACTGAAGGACTTTGACAGATTAGGAGAATGGGCAAAAAAATGGCAGATGAAATACAATGTTGGGAAGTATATTGACATGCACTTTAGTAGAAGAAATGAAAGGATTAACTGTTTTCTAAATGGACAGAAAACACAAAAAACTGAGACGCAAAGGAACTTTGGAGTCCTTGTGCAGGATTCCCTAAAAGTTAATTGGCAGGTTGAGTCTGCAGTGAGGAAGGCAAATGTGGTGTTAGTATTCATTTCAAGAGGATGTAATTTTTAGACTTTATGAAGCACTGGGGTGAGGTCTCAATTGGAGCATTGAGAGCAGTTTTGGACCCCTTATCTTAGAAAGGATGTGCTGAAACTGAGGAGGGTTCAAAGGACATTCACGAAAATGATTTCAGGATTGAATGACGTCTTATGAAGAACATTTGATGGTTCTGAGCCTATATTCACTAAAATTCAGAAGAATGAGAGGTGACCTCATTGAAATCTGTTGAATAGTGAAAGGCCTTGATGGAGTGGATGTGGAGAGGTGATAGGAGAATCAAGACCAGAGGACACAGTCTCAGAATAGAGGGGCGTCGGTTTAGAACAGAGATGAGGAGGAATTTCTTCAACCAGAGAGTGATGAATCTGTGGAATTCTTTGCCCCAGTAGCTATGGAGGCCATGTCTTTATGTCTATTTAAGGCAGAGGTTGATTGGTCAGTGCATGAAGGGATATGGGGAGAAGGCAGGTGATTGAGGCTGAGAGGAAAATTGGATCAGCCATGATGAAATGGCAGTGCAGACTTGATGGGCCAAATGGCCTAATTCAGTGGTCCCCAACCTCTGGGTCGCGAATGGATACCAGGTCACGAAGCATGCAGGGCTGCAGTGGTAGCCAGGATGCACCCAGCACATCTTTAAGAAAAAAGCTGAAATAAACAACCTAATTAATTAGGTGCTGCCCGGCACGTAAATGTCGGCCCAGATCACTCTGGGCGGCACCTCATTAATTAGCTCATTTATTTTGGCTTTTATCTTAAAGATCTGCTGAGTGCGCTCCAGCTACCGCTGCACCCCTGCATGCTTTGAGGCCCGGAGATTGGGGACCACTGGCCTAATTCTACTCCTATATTTTATGGTCTTGCGGTAACCTTTGATGCCCATACCAATCAAGAGCCTACTAACCTCCGCTTTAAATATATCCAGTGACAGATCCTGCACTCTCTGGATAAAGAAATTTCTCCTCATCTCTGTTCTAATGGGACTTGCTTGCTATTCTGCACCTGTGCCCTTTGGTCCTAGAACCCTGCCCCATAGGAAACATCCTCTTCATGTGCACTGTAGGCCTTTCAACATCAGAAAGGTTTCAATGACCAAAAGTACAGGAAACAGAACCTTTGAACATTTTTTTAGATTGTTAAGTGAGAGAGAAGGACTACCACAGGAAAGTGGAGTCAAATCGGCGATTGAATCGATCAGATATGGCAGAACAAAATTGAGGGGCCAAGTGGCATGCTGATGTTCCTGATTTTTAAAATCAGGGTCGGAACCAAAAATCAGAGTTATTATCACTGATGTATGTCATGAAATTTGTGGCAGCAGTACAGTTAAATATGGAAGATTTCAGTTAATTGGGCCATTGGTTAATTGGGACGACTGCTTATTTGGGACAACTCTTAAAGAACAAAAACAAATAGCCGGGATTCCCTTTATTTATTTGGGGCGCTTTGTTTAATTGGACTGGAGAATGTTGCTGAGCAGCTTCTAACTAGCGTTAGTTGTGATATTTGGTGAGAAATAAGCAGCAAGACAATTCAGAACTGTTTTGCTCACTGTGGTTTCTAGCAATTAGGCTTGGAGATGCCAGAAACAGCCAGGAGTGAAAATGAAATAATTCCACTACTTCAAGTTAGCAACTATGAAAAATTTGAAGGTGTTGGCAACCTTCTTGAATGTCACAATGAAATTGAAGATTTAGTGGATGCAACCATCAAAGGCTCTGTGTAAAGGCAGTCTACTATCTGCACTAGGTGTCTGCACTAATTTTGTCTATTTACAGTAAATCGTACACTGGATGAATTCTCCGTCAATAACTGTTAGGAATTAATACAGTTTTATAATATTGTAGTAGTATTGGTAGCATTCTAATTTGCTCTATTTTACTTAAATACATAATTTGTTACACAGTTAAGCTGTAGTTGTGTTTTTTAATACTTTTTTAACTGTTTCCATCAAATTTTGGCTAATTTGGCAGTTGCTTAATTGCACCAAAATGCACTGGTCCCAATGAACTGGAAATCTACTGCACATAAAAATTACCATAAACTACAAAATAAATTCAGGATTGTTTAAGCAACACACATCACTTCGAATGTGTCCATGGTCGTTGCTGGAGTCCGGGTTTTGAATATGCCCTGAGGTGTTGGAGCCGCCGAGATCAATGGCAGGGGCCACAATCTGAAGTTCATGCCTGCTAGCGTCGGGGCCGGCAGGCTCTGGAGTCCGTAGATGTAGGATCTTGCGATCTTTGGCTAACATGACAAAGTCAAAAAAACGGCGATTGCAGGTGTGAATCCGACGGAGGATGAAATAACGGGTAGGACCATTACAGACGGCGAAGAAAGTGTCCCGAAGGTGTGGAAGGGTCTGGGATAGGGACACCAAGTACCTCCTCATGGCGGAGAGCGTCGCTTTCAGAGCTTGACGGGAGAAGCGGCGAGAGGCAGAGTCAATAAAATGTGAGTACCTGGGATCCTCAGAAGGTCCAAATTGAGAGGCTTGGAAACGAATCCTAAAGCCAACTGGAGTAAGTTGGCGACGGAGGCACGTTCCAAGAAAGGATATATGGCTGTGATAGTGAGTCTGAGTCAAAGTGTGGTCGAAAAGTTGAAGAGCCGAAGAAATTACAGATGGGGAGCAGTGAGAGATGGTTTCACTGAACTCCCGTCGAAGAGAGGATCTAAACTTCTTCGGTGCAGGCATCACCGGAAGAGGCTTCGCAGTAGTGAATTTAAACGCAAACAACAGGAATTCTGCAGATGCTGGAAATTCACCTGCTGCGTTCACCAGCAACTTTGATGTGTGTTGTCAGGATTGTTTAAAGTCATTTCCAGTACACTATTGTAAAGGAGAATGAAATGATGATTACTCATGTTCCATTGCAGCACAAAAGAACACAATAATAAAAAAACACAGTAAATATGAATATATAAGATAACCTGTATGTGTAGATGGATTGTATGTCCATAGAGTGACGCTAGGCATAGGAGTGTCTGTACACAAGGTGACTGACAAGAAATGATGAAGTAGTGGTGTTGGTGGGATGTGGAGGGGTGGGTTAGTGTGGGCAGAGGTGTTGATCAGCCTTGCTGCTTGGAGAAAGAAACTGCTTTTGAGTCTGGTGGTCCTGGTGTGGATGCTATTGCATGTAGCCTCCTCCCTGATGGGAGTGGGACAAACAGTCCACGAACTGGGTGGGTGGGATCCTTCATGGTGCATCTGGCCCTCTTCCAGCACCTTTCTGACGGTGAGTAGGCCGGTACCAGTGATGCATTCGGCAGTTTGTAGAGCCTTCCTGTCCGCCTCAGTGAAGTTTCTGTACCAAGCAGTGATGCTCTCTACTGTGCATCTGTAGAATGATGTGAGTATAGATGTGAAAGACAGATAATGAGGCAATGTTCATGGATCGTTCAGAAATCTGATGGCAAAACTGTTGCTAAAACTTTGAGTGTGTGTCTTCACTCTCATGTACCTCCTCTGTCATGGTAGTAATGAGAAGAGTGCAGGACCTGGATGGTGAGGGTCCTTCATGATAGATGCCACCTTCTTGAGGCATCGCCTTTGAAGGTGTCCTTGGTGATGGGGTGGGTTTATTTATTTCTGTCTAATTATTTATTATTGTCATTTGCCTCTCATTTCCAATAGGCTTTCCAGACCCTGGCTCACGATATATTGATAAAATCAAGCAAGAAGTCAGTAAGTTTACGCCATCTTTGACATCCATACAATGCGTCATCTCGCGGCCCCACGTGTAGGAGGCTCGCGTGTTGCCACTCTGGAGCATCAGACTCAGGGGGAGTCCTGATGGAACTTTATTAAAATTCCAAGCTGCATAGCTAGGGTAGGCAGTCAGATCTAAATTAAAGATTAGCTTTATTTGTCAGCTGTACAGTACATGGAGGCATATAGTGAAATGTGTCGTTTTGTCAAATCAAGTCAGTGAGGATTGTTCTGGGCAGCCACGCTCCTGACACCAGTGTAGCATCCCCACAACTCACTGACCCTAACCCGTACGTTTTTCCACACTCCAAACACATTCCAAATTCTTTTTCCCAGGGTTAGAAATGTCAAACAGCAGAGGGCATGTATTTAAGGGGAGCAGGGAAGTTGTTTTTTTTAAACAACAAAGTTGTGCTGAACACGTCCCTACCTTAGAAATTACTAGGCTTACCCATAGCCCTCTATTTTTCTAAGCTCCATGTACCTATCCAAAAGAATCTTAAAAGACCCTATCGTATCCGCCTCCACCACCAATTCCGGCAGCCCATTCCACACACTCACCACTCTCTGAGTAAAAAACTTACCCCTGACATCTCCTCTGTACCTGCTCCCCAGCACCTTAAACCTGTGTCCCCTTGTAACAACCATTTCAGCCCTGGGGAAAAGCTTTACAGCACTAGTGACCACAGTCAGGGTTCGATTCCGGCTGCTGTCTGTAAGGAATTTGTGCGTTCTCCCACTTTCCAAAAGGACAAATGGGTTAAGGTTAGTAAGTTGTAGCCCTGCAACACTGGCACTGGAGGCATGGCCACACTTGTGACGGCCCCCAGCACATCTTTGGACTGTGTCGACCATTAACACAAACAACACATTTAGAATTGGAATCAGATTTAATATCACTAGCATATGTCGTAAAATATGTTGTTTTGCAGCAGCAGTACAGTGTAATACGTTAAAGAATTACTACAAGTTACGGTAAGAAACATAAAAGAACGATATTAGTCCAAAAATAGGGCAAAAAGTCAGCTGGTGTTGTTTGTCCATTCAGAAATCTGATGGCAGAGGGGAAGAACCTGCTCCTAACATGTTGAGTGTGTGTCTTCAGGCTCCTGTACATCCTCCCACAAAGGCACTGGAGGAACTGAGCAGGTCAAACTGCGTCTATGGAGGGAAATGGATGGGGTTCAGATGAAGGGTTGCAACCCAAGATGTCAACTGTCCATTTCCCTGCACAGATGCTGCCTGACCCACTGAGATCCTCCAGTATCTGGTGCATTGGCACAGACAGAGATGGTTTGATATCTGATGGGGCATCACGGTAGCGTTATAGTTATTGCAGCTCATGGCATCAGAATTTGGAGTTCAATTTTAGCTGTAAGGAGCTTTTACCCTCTTCCCATGACCAAGAAGGTTTCCTGCCACAGTCCAAAGACGAGCTGGTTAGTAAGTTAATTGGTCATTGTAAATTGTCCTGTGATTCGGCCAGGGTTAAACAGGTGGGTGGATGGGCGGTGTGGCTCGTTGGGCTGGAAGGGCCAGTCCTGCACTCTATCTGTAAATAAAATAATCATCTCAACTGGGAGGGAGTTGTTACCCAACAGCCGATGGCTTTCTAAATCTGAATTTACGGACAATGTGATTCCTTTGAGTCTGATCTTATCTTCTACCAACCCTAGGGCATCGGTTCTCCAGGCTCCAAGTCTCCGCTGGACAGTCCACAGAAGAGCAGTTCCTCCAAATGCTCCTTGATTTAAACCTAGTTAATCCTGCGCACACCACAGACCACCAGAAACATCTATCTGACCATCTGTGGATAACTTATTGAATTCAACCCTCTGGACCTGTCTGTGTGGGAGGGATCCGTCAGGTCATTCTGACCTCTCGTAGTTTGTGCTCACTTGAATCCACTCCATCTCCTGTCTCCAACAATGGGTGAGGCTGCAACCCCTCGACCTCTTCCCTTTATCTTTCACTTTTTATTCTTCTTCATTCTTTCTGTTCTTGTGCTCCCTCTCCTTTTTCTCCTCCCCCCACCTCTCTCCTTCCCCCTCACTCCATCTCACCCCTCTTCCTTCCCCCTCCCCTCTTCCTTCCCCCCCTTCCTTCCCCCTCCCCTCTCCCTCCCCCCTTCTCCCCTCTCCCCTCTTCCTCCCCTCCCCCTCCCCTCTCCCCTCTTCCTTCCCTCCCCCTCCCCTCTCCCCTCTTCCTCCCCTCCCCTTCCTCTCTCCCCTCTTCCTCCCCCTCCCCTCTCCCCTCTTCCTCCCTCTCCCCCTTTCCTTCCTCTCCCCACTCCCCTCTCCCTCCCCACTCTCCTCTTCCCCCACACTCAATCTCTCCCCCCTATCTTCTCTTTTTCTCTCTCTCTCTCTGACATTCCCCCTCCCCAATATGTCGAGCCTGGAAGGGAGTGATTAATCGTTGCTTTGCTCTAGGTATGTGGGTACAACTGCCATTGAGGGTTGGGTGTGTCCACTTGCCCTTTATGGGGGAGGGGGAGATGGAGATTGGAGACAAGCTACGCATCAGAACCATGGTGTTCCTACCAATGTATTATACAGTGCAGTGTTACAGACTTCTACTTTATTCTTTTTTGAAGAGCAAGACTTTCTTCAGCCTTAGAGTTGCTTTAGCGGGGAAACTAAGTTCCCAACCGGCTACTTGGTAATTCCCAACCCCTTACGAACAAAGTGAATATTCTGATTACCCAATGATGGGACCTGGGTCCTGAGTCGGAGGATGATTCTATTCAAACCCCCCCACCCCCCATGAACACGTAAACCCCAGAATGAAAAAGGAAAGCAGGAAGATACAGGGGCGAAAGGTTAATCGGTCAATCTCATCTCCCCACCCCCCCCCCCCCACCACCACCACAGCTCATAAATGCAGGATGTTGGAATTCCACAGTAACACACACAAAACGCGGGTGGAGGTTTGCAGGTTGGGCAGCATCTATGGAGAGGAATAAAGAGTCAACTTCTTGGGCTGAGCCCCTTCCTGAACTCTTCATCCCTCTCCATGGATACTGCCTGATCTGCTGAGTTCCTCATGGATTTTGTGTTTGTTTCCACAACTTCAGCTGATGTGTCTCAGTCACCCATCCTCTTAGACCAGTAGCCCCATGTGAGAGGTGATGATGGAGAAGCTAAAGACCCCATACCTGTTACTCAGAGATGTGGGATTCGCAGGATTCCACCTGAGACCATGGTAAATGATAACCTCCATAGGCTGACCATAGCCTCACACTCCACTTGACCACCTCTCCCCCCCCAGGGCACTTGCTCTGTCACAGTGGTCTTTCTGAACACCAGATGCTGCAGGTGCTGGAACTCTGGAGCCACACACACAAAAAGCTGGAGGAACTCAGCAGCTATGGAAATAAATAAACAGTCGCCATTTTGGGACTTCCGTTGTGTCTGGAAAGGAAGGGGAAGAAGATTAAGAAGGTGGGAGAGGGCAAGGAGTACAAGCCGGCAGGTGATAGCTGAGACCAGGTGAGGGGGAAGGTGGATGAGTGGGGAAGAGGGAGCTGAAGTAAGAAGCTGGGAGGTGATGAGTGGAAGAGGTAAAGGGCTGATGAAGAAGGAATCTCATAGGAGAGCACAGTGGACCATGGAAGAAAGAGGAGGAAGAGGGGAACCTGAGGAAGGTGAAGGGCAGGTGAGGAGAAGTGAAGGGATAACCAGAATTGTGAATGGGAAGAGAGAAGGGGAGAGAAATTACTGGAAGTCAGAGAAATCAGTGTTCGTGCTGTCAGGTTGGAGGCTACCCAGACGGAATATGAAGTGTTGCTCCCCCAACCTGAGAGTGGCCTCATCGTGGCAGTAGAGGAGGCCATGGACCAACATGGAAATGAGTGGTCAACGGGAGATCCTGCCTTTTGCAGCAGACACAGTGAAGGTGCTCCAGTTGTGGCTTCTGCCCCCTTCCTTTCCAGTGCTGAAGAAGGGTCTGAACCCGATACATTTAACTGTTTATTTCCCTCCACAGATGTAGCCTGACCTGCTGAGTTCCTCCAGCATTTTGTGTTTGTGTGTGTGTGCAGCGGTCTTTATGTTAGCTGTTGAAGAAGGAGTGGCTCATCCCGGGAGGTGCTACGCCAATGCACCCCTCGCTTCCCAGCGCCAACATGCATTAGGGAGGGGGACACAAATAGAAGCTTGTGGCTGCCCTAGTTTGGGAGAATGGGGGAGGATCAAAAACAGATAGTCATCTCTACCCAGAACACACTCAAACCTATGTTGTACCCACCGGTTCAAATGTTGGCGGCCTCCTGTCTTTTTGCACTTCTACCATTGGTTGGCCTGCCTGCCACTCTGGTCAACAGTGCCAGTGACTGGTCACCCCAGCTGTCCTGGGGAGTACACCTTGTGAACCAGGGCATCATCTTTGAGAACCAGGGAAACCAGCTAGGTTGTCTTGACTGCTGCAATGACATTGGGCAGAGCTGGTCCAGAGTCTGAGTTGATAACAGTAACACAGTAAAGCCCATGGTTTGTTCCGGGCAGGTGTGGGTGTGAGGGGAGATAGCAGCACCATTAGTTATTTTCTCTTGGCTGAATTGTGCTTGGCATTTCAAATCCTTATTAGTCATAGTGAGGGAAATGGGCACTCTGCCCTCTGAGACCATCAGTCATCCATCTACATGTCCCATTTTTAATTCTCCCCACATTCCCATCAGCTCCCCACCCCAGATTCTGCTGTTAAAACCATAAGATATAGGAGTAGAATCAGGCCAATCAGCCCTATTCTCTCCATAATCCTTAACCCCACACCAATCAAAGTCTTGTCCATCTGTGTCTTCAGTACATCAATGACTTGGCCTTCACAGGTTCTCTATTCTCTGGCTAAGGAAATCCTTCCTCATGTCTGTTCTAAAGGGACACCTTTAATCCGAGGCTGTGCCCTCTGGTCTTAGACTCTCCCACAATTGGAAACAGCCTCTTCACGTCCCCCCTACCCAGGCCTTTCAGTGAGATTGCCCCTCCTCCCTCCATCATTCTAAACTGTTATACGTGTACGCAGAGACGATGAGGCGAGGCTGGTTTGCACAATGCACTGAGCTGCTGTTCACAGCCCTCTGTGATTCCCTGACTAGAGCTCCTCTGGCCAAACACTTTGTCCCGAAGGAGAAGCAGGAGCCAGAGAGGTTTAAGAACATAAGACATGGGAACAAAATTAGGTCATTTGGCCCATTGAGTCTGCACCACCATTCCATCATCATCTTCTTAAGCCCGTCACCCCTGTGGGGCACAGGCCGCTGACAGCAGCTCACCAGAGTCCTCTGTCCTGGGCCAGTCTTGGTGAAGATCCTTCCTCTTCCAGGATGAGGTTGTTGGACCTTCTGTTGGTGTTTCTGTAGCTCTGGGTTTTAACAGGATGGGGTTGCTAACCCCATACCCAACCCTCCCCCTTTCACAGCCAGGCTTGGGACCGTCCATGGTGAAGTTGCTATTCCATCATGACTGAAATATTATCCCCCTCAACTCCATTCTCCTGCTTTCTCCCCGTAACATTTGACACCCTGGCTAATCAAGACCCTATCAGCCTCCACTTTAAATACTGTATACCAATGACTTGGCCTCCACAGTCAATGTAAAGAAATCCCCCCTCATCTCTGTTCTAAAGGGATGTCCTTCTATTCTGAGGCTAGTCCTAGACTCCCCCACTATAGGAAACTTCCTCGCCACATCCACCCTATTTAGGCCTTTCAATCTATATAAGTTTAAGGAGGTGGGGGAAATTCTGGTGCTCGAATTGAAGACATAGTTTCAATGGCAGAGTAATGGAAGCCAGGACTACTGGAATTAGAGGCACTTGAAGATCTTGGATAAGGTTATAAGGGTAGAAAAATGTCTACCAGCTTCAAAAGAAGGTACTGTATACTCAGTAGCCACGTTATTAGGTATCTAATCAGCCAATCATGTGGCAGCAACTCAATGCATAAAAGCATGCAGACCTGGTCAAGAGGTTCAGTTGTTGTTCAGACCAAACATCAGAACGGGGAAGAAATGTGATCCAAGTGACTGACCGTGGAATGGTGGGGTGGTTTGAGTATCTCAGAAACTGTTGATCTCCTGGCATTTTCAGGCTCAACAGTCTCTAGAATTTACAGAGAATTCAGTGGGTGGCAGTTCTGTGGGCAAAAATGCCTTGTTAATGAGAGAGGTCAGAGGAGAATGGCCGCTTGTTCAAGTTGACAGGAAGGCAACAGAAGCACAAATAACCATGTGTTACAACAGTGGTGTGCAGAAGGGCATCTCTGAACACACAACACGTTGAACCTTGCAGTGGACGGGCTACACTGGGTTCCACTCCTGTACCTTATAAAGTGGCCGCTGAATGTACATTAATGTATCCTAAGTTGTCTGTTTTCTCTGGAGCATCGGGGGCTGAGGGGAGTTCATAAAATTATGATGGGCATGGTTTGAGTAGAGTATTTTACCCCAGGGTAGAAGTGTCAAATCATAAACACAAGAGATTCTGTAGATGCTGGAAATCTTCAGCAACACACAGAAAATCTTGGAGGGGCTCGGCACATTGGGCAGCATCTATGGAGGGACTATAAACACTCAATGCTCTGGACCCAGACCCTTCATCAGGATGGGGACTAGAGGGCGACTGTACATTTGAGGGGGTGGGGGGAGAAAGTTCTTGGAACAGGCTGCAGAGGGTGGTGTTGAAAGCACATAGGGTGGTTGTGATCAAGAGGCTAATAGGTGGGATATGGAGGGATATCGACCATCCACCGGCAGACGGGATTAATTTGGCATCATGTTCAGCACAGACATGGTGGCCGAAGGGCGTGCTCCTGTGCTGTACATTTGTCTCTCCACCTTCACTACGAAGGCTGAGGTTGCGATGCTGACTCTGAGGGGCTGCGTGCCTGAGTTTCCCCCATTCACTGAATCCACCCTCAGAGCCGGGTGACTGGATCCGGGGAGTGTGCCCCGCTGCAGTGTGTGTACCTGGGCCAAGACTCCCCCTCCCCTCAACTGCTGTGACTGGTCGGAATGGCGCAGCGGCAGAGGGTACGGCCGGTAAACCAAGGCCCCTTCCGGTGTGGAGGTAAAGGCGCCGTCAACTAACCAGGGTAGTGGGATCTTTCTGTACTTACATTCCCACCTTTTTTAAAAATCGTGCTGTACTTTAAAGTGGATGTCATGAAAGACATATAAATGTTACTACTGCCATTGTTTGTCGTTATTTCCCGCACAATCATGTGGTTTTCCGTGGGCATGTTATTGAGCAGTGATTGGGTGAAGGAAAGCCCCACGTTCTGTGTGTTGGACTACTGTTACCAGACTTTAACTGTGCCCACCGCCCTATGCTCTGTCCACTGGAGTGCCTTGAACTTTCACACTGTTGTCCAATTCACAAATCGCTCCAACACTGCCTGGAAATCTCTGCTGTCGCCGATAACTGGACTTCGAACGCGCACACACTTGCTCCTCAATCACACGTGCACAAGGAGAACAGCCGTGGCCCTTGTTGTGAAGCCAGGACAGAAACTGCTATTTTAACACAGAATTCGCTGATCAGTTACGGATATTGACTCTGTGTGTTTGAGTTCCTTACTTGCGAGATCAATTGCCATTCACAATAGAGGTGTTAAAAATCAACAGAAACTACAAGCCGACACCCAATAATTCTATGAAGTTAGTAAAGCAATCGTCCTTTAGTTGTTGGGTGTCTTTCACATCCTTACGTTACAACTATTTTTCTGTCTTCAGCAACCCCTATTGTGTAAAGGGAAGCTATGTTCTACACAGACTTTTCTGAAATATTGTGTCATTTCAGATGCCCCACTTATCTGGGTTGACTACAACTGCCCGAAACCTTCCCACATCTCTGCACACCTCAGATTCAGAATCAGAATTATTATCGCCAAGTATGTGGACACATACAGGGAATTTGATGCCGATTTCCCCGAGCTCTCGCTGTACAGAATCAAAAAGCAAACAAAACAATAGTGCAAATGATCGTGAAGTATATACAATGAGGTATACCTGTGTATGTACAGGTGGACTTGGTTTATAATAGACTAAAATTAAAGTGTTCATAAGACTGATTGCATACGGAAAGAAACTGTTCTTGTACCTATTTGTCCTGGCACACTGATCTAAAGCGCCTACCAGAAGGAAGGAGTTGGAACAGGTGATGTCCAGGGTGCGATGGGTCTACAATGATGCTGCTTGCTCGCTTCCTGACTCTCGATGCATACAAGTCCCGGATAGAGAGCTGCTTCACACCAATAATCCTTTCCGCAGCCCTGACGGTTCTTTGGAGTCTATTCTTGTCTTGTTTGGTAGCTGATCCAAACCAGATAGTGATGGACGAACAGAGAACAGACTGGATTATTCCTGAATAGAATTGAATCAGCAGCTCCTGAGGCAAGTTGTTACTTCCTGAGTTGACGTAGGAAATACAACCTCTGCTGAGCCTTTTTGATAAGAGTGTCCGCGTTGGGTGTCCACTTCAGGTCGTGGGAGATTGTGACACCCAGAAACCTGAAGGTCTCCACAGTCCCTAGATATCTCACTTTCCCCTGTCCACTCTCTCTCTTCCCTCCCTCTCTCTCTCCACCCCTTTCTTCCATCTCCCTTCTCTCAGTCCTCTAGCTCCCCCCTCTCTTTTTTGTTTTCCCCTGCTCTTCTCTTCTCCCCAAGCTTTTAAAGATCGGCTTTATTTGTCACGTGTACATGCGGTGAAATGCATCGCTGTATGTTAAAGGTCGAACACATTCTGAGGATGTGCTGGGGGCAGCCTGCAAGTGTCCCCGCGCTTCCGGTGCCAACAGAGCACGCCCTTAATTTACTAACCCTAACCCGAGCGACACACACAAAATGCTGGTAGAACGCAGCAGGCCAGGCAGCATCTATAGGAAGAAGTACAGTCGACGGGATCTCCCAGTGGCCACTCATTTTAAGTCCGCGTCCCATTCCCATTCTGACATGTCTATCCACGGCCCCCTCTACTGTCAAGATGAAGCCACACTCAGGTTGCAGGAACAACACCTTATATTCCGTCTGGGTAGCCTCCAACCTGATGGCATGAACATTGATTTATCCAACTTCCGTTAATGCCTCTCCCCCCGTTCTTACCCCCTTATTTATTTATTCCCCCTTTTTTTTCTTTCCCTGTCCCTCTCACAATCACCCCTTGCCTGCTTTTCATCTTCCTCTGGGCTTCCCTCCCCCTCTCTTTCTCCCTCGGCTTCCCGTCCCATGATCCTCCCCCTTCTCCAACTCTGTATCCCTTTGCCAATCAACTTTCCAGCTCTAAAGCCTGATTTAGCTCCATCCCCCCCCCCCCACTGTCTTCTCCTATCATTTCGGATCTCCCCCTCCCCCTCCCACTTTCAAATCTCTTACTATCTCTTCTTACAGTTACACAAAATATTCTGCAGATGCTGGGGTCAAAGCAACACGCACAAAACGCTGGAGGAACTCAGCAGGTCGGGCAACATCCGTGGAAAAGAACAGTCAACGTTTCGGACCTCCTGACGAAGGGTCTCGGCCCGAAACGTCGACTGTACTTCTTCCTACAGATGCTGCCTGGCCTGCTGCGTTCACCAGCATTTTGTGTGTGTTGCTTGAATTTCCAGCATCTGCAGATTTCCTCGTGTTAACTCTAACCCGTACACCTTTGGGCTGTGGGAGGAAAGCGGAGCATAGGGAGGGAACATACAACTCCGATATCCGGCAATGTAAAGCGTGATGCTAATCGCATGCTACCAGCTAGTTGAGTAGCAGCTACAACCTTGCACTCAATGCAGTAAGACCAAAAAACTGATCGTGGACTTCAGAAAGGGGAAGGCAAGGGAACACACACTGGTCCTCAGCAGGATCAAAAGTGGAAACAGTGAGCAATTTCAAGTTTCTGGGTGTCAATATCTCTGAGGATCTATCAGGAGGATCTATCGATGCAGCTATAAAGACAGCGACTATATTTCATTAGGATTTTGAGGAGATTTCGTGTCACCAAAAACACTCGCAAATTTCTACAGATATACGGTGGAGAGCATTCTAACTGGCTGCATCACTGTCTGGTTTGGGGGTGGGGCTGAGTTCCTCCAGCGTTTTGTCCTACTGCACAGGATCGAAGTAAGCTGCACAGAGTTGTAAACTCAGTCAGCTCCATCATGTGCTCCAGCCTCCGTAGTATCCAGGACATCCTCAAGGAGAGAGGCCTCAGAAAGACGGCATCCATCATTAAGAACCCCCATCACCCAGGACATGCCCTCTTCTCATTGCTACCCTCAGGTAGGAGATACAGAAGCCTGAAGGCCAACACTCAGTGATTCAGGAACAGCTTCTTCCCCTCTGCCATCCGATTACTGAATGGACATCGAACCCGTGAACACTACCTTGTTACTTCTTAATTTTTAAACATTTTTGCACTACTTATTTAACGTAACTATATATATGTACACACACACACACACACACACACACACACATATATATATATCTATATACTTATTGTAATTCACATTTTGCCGCAAGGACTACTAATTTCATGACTTTTGCCGGGGATGTTAAACCTGATTCTGAAGAAGGAGGAATCTGATAGGAGAGGAGAGTGGGCTATGGGAAAAAGGGAAGAAGGAGGCACACGGGCCCTGGGAGGTAGATTGTAAAGTCAAGTGTCCATTCCATCGTGTAACGGGAATGCTCCCCAACTCTTGCTTCGCCACATTGATGACCGCACTGGTGCTGCTTCATGCACCCCCTGCTGAGCTCGTCAATTTCATCAACATTGCTTCCAACTTCCACCCTGATCTCTAAATTCACTTGGTGCATTTCTGACACCTCCCTCCTCTGTCTTCATCTCTGGAGACAAACTGTCGGCCGACCCTCACATGCCCAACCCGTCTCCTGTTAGAATGCCCCTGTCTCAGTTCCTCCGCCGCATCTGTTCCCAGGGTAAGGTTTTCCCTTCCAGGACATGAGAGATTCTGGAGTCTTCCCCCTTCCTTTCCTTTCCTGTCCTCGGTTCGAAACGTCAACAGTTTATTCATTTCCATAGATGCGACCTGATGCGTTGAGTTCCTCCAGCAGTTTGTGTGTGGTGTATTTTATTAAGTTGCCTGCTTTACCAATGCAGCAAGAAGTGTAGATGGAATGCACGGAGGGGAGGCTTGTTTCTGTGAAGTGCTGAACTGTGTCCGCAACTCTCCGCAGTTTCTCGCGCCCCGGTTTCTAAATATAAGCTCTTGAAGCCTCCTTGGGGGAAGAAAAATCATCCACAACAACTCACTGGAATCCAGCGCCTGTCACCAATCAAATTGGATAAGGAACATCTGGAAATAAGCTGAAATCTCCCCAATGGAGATTTGCGGCGTCAAATTTAGCAGAAACAGCATAAAACATACATATATGTGCACAATTTTAAAGGGGAGTATGAGCAACCCAGCTCCGAAAGCCTGCATTTGCATTATATAAGATAAATGCCTTTTTCATAACTTCCCTATATACCTGTGGGATCGGCAGATTTAAATGTAAACGAGAAAGGAATTCAGACGCTGGATTGCCCATGCCATCTGGAAGAACTACAGCAGCACGTTGTATTCAGCCACCTCCATACCCATCCAGCACGCCAGAAGCTTGTCTTAAAAAAATTGCACTTCACTCTATGTAAAAGACAGTGTTGGACTACTATTCCTATAATGCTTTGCGGTGTCGCGCACGCGCAGCTCTTTGTTATGCGTTCCGCCTCAAGGAAACGAAAATAATTTTCGAAACCCGCCTCGCCCCACCCTTATACCTGAGCCTGATTGGACGAAATACGTCCAGAAATCGCACAATCCCATTGGTCTAAATTTCCATCCATCATATGAATTCCCTTTCATTTACGATTGGACAGATGTTTCCGCCCTCTGGGATCTAAGTGGCTGCGTCGTGCATCAATTATTTTCATTCCCATCCGCGCGGTTCCTTTGCACCTGCGGTGCCACAATCCTGATGTCCAATTGGTTGAGTAGGCCGTCAGTAACGTCAACGTCCCGCCTAGCAAGCCAATTGGGTAGAAGGTTAGGGTGCTCTAGTTTTGATTGGCTAGCGCCCCTATTACTCCGCTCAGGGCCGGCCCTCTGTCCTGGACGCCCGCTATCGGCGGTTTAAATGTCCGGTCGGCGGCCGCTGCCTTGGCGAGATGGGGGCCGCTATGTTCTTCGGTTGTACTTTCATCGCCTTCGGGCCAGCGCTGGCGTTGCTACTGACCACTGTGTTCGGTGACCCGCTGCGAGTCATTATCCTGGTGGCCGGGTGAGTGAGGCCGGGAACATCTCTGCTTGAAGCCTACCCCCTTCCGCGACTCAGGCCAACCCTTAAAGGGATGGTGTCGTTTGGGTTCGGCAGACAGGACCTTCAGCCCGGGGATGGGACGAGGACGGGGCAATCACTCTCCCACGGGTTGTCAGGGATGGGGTGGGGACGGGACCATCACCCTCCCCTGGGCTCTGAGTGATGGGATGGGGGTGGGGATGAGACCTTCACCCTCCCGTGGGCTGTGAGGGGTGGGGATGAGACTTTCACTTTCCCGTGGGCTGTGAGGCATAGGATGTGGACGGGACCTTCACCCGTGGGCTGTGAGTGATGGGATGGGGGTGGGGATAAGACCTTCACCCTCCCGTGGGCTGTGAGGGGTGGGATGGGGGTGGGGATGAGACTTTCACTTTCCCGTGGGCTGTGAGGCATGGGATGTGGACGGGACCTTCACCCGTGGGCTGTGAGTGATGGGATGGGGGCGGGGATAAGACCTTCACCCTCCCATGGGCTGTGAAGAATGAGATGGAATGGGAGTGGGGACGGGACCTTCACTCTCCCCTGGGCTCTGAGGCATGGGATGTGGACGGGACCTTCACCCCTGGGCTCTGAGGGGAGATGGTCCTCTTCTCCGTTAGGGAATGGAAGGACCTATCTGGGGTTTAAAATTCTACTTCTATTTCATTTTCGCACTATCGATTTGGTAACTTGTAGTAATTTTTATGATTTTGCATTGTGCTGCTGCTGCAAGGAAAAGCAAACTTTATGTCATACAAGATGTGATAATACACCTGATTCTGATTTTTGAGATGCCCTTGTTAAAGGGATTGATCACTGTGCTTAAAGGGTATACCTAATTTGGTAAAAGGTAAGTGTTTTGTTGATGAAAGGTGATTCTGCTCTAACACTGGTGGTGGGAGAGGGGAGGAGACTATCTGGCTGACCATCTCTCCTGTGACTCAAGTTAAAGGTGTTAAGGGTATACCATCCCTCACCTGGTGTGGTCATCTCACTTACTGAGGTGGTATCAATTCTCCTGACTAAGGGACTACTTTGAAGTGCTACATTTTAAGGCTTTAATAGGTGCCAGCTATCAGCAAGATGGTGACTTTCATGGGGCTATTTGAGATTGGTAAACAACATGTATGATGTGGGCACGTAGCCAAGTGATTAAGGCATTGGACTAGCTACCTGAAGGTCGTTATTTCGAGCCCCAGCCGAGGCAACGTGTTGTGTCCAAGGCACTTAATCACACATTGTTCTGCGACGACACTGGTGCCAAGCTGTATGGGTCCTAATGCCCTTCCCTTGGACAACATCGGTGTCGTGGAGAGGGGAGACTTGCAGCATGGGCAACTGCTGGTCTTCCATACAACCTCACCCAGGCCTGCGCCCTGGAGAGTGAAGACTTTTCAGGCGCAAGACAACATGTATGTCACAACCTACAATCCTGAGATTCATTTTCTTGTGGGCATACACAGTAAATCCAAGAAATTAATCAATGAAAGCCTGTACCAACAGGGTGTAATCATGTGCAAAAAAAAACTGCAAATGCAAAAAAATTAATTAAGAAATAAATATTAAGAACATGAGATGAAGCATCCTAAAAAATGAATCCATAGGTTGTGGGGTCATTTCAGTGATGGGGCAAGTGAAGTTATCCCCTTTGGTTCAGGAGTCTGATGGTTGAGGGTAATAACTGTTTCTGAACCTGGTGGTGTGGTCCTGAGGTTCCTGTACCTCCTTCCTGATAGTAACAGCATGACCTGGGTGGTTTGGGTCCTTGATGGACACGGCTGTCCTGTGACAATGCTCTGTATAGATGTGGAGAGAGCTTTACCTGTGATGGACTGGGCTGTATCCACTACATTTTGTAGGGTTTTCCACTCCAACGCAGTGGTGTTTCTGTACCAGGCTGTGATGCACCCAGACAATGTATCGTCCTCCACATATTTATAGAAGTTAGTCAAAGTTTTAGATGTTATGCCGAAACTTTGCAAACTTTTAAGGAATTAGAGGTACTGCTGTGCCCTAGTGAGATAGTGTTCGTGGGAATAATATCCATTCAGAAATCAGATGGCTGAGGGGAAGAGGCTGTTCCTCAGTTGTTGAGTGTGAGCCTTCAGGCTTTTGTACCTCCTTCCTGATGGTAGCAATGAGAAGAGGGCACATGTTGAGTGGTTGAGGTCCTTAAAGATGGATGCCACCTTTCTGCTCCTTGAAGATGTCCTGGTTACTACAGAAGCTGGTGCCCAAGATGGAGCTGACTGATTTTACAACTCTCTGCATCTTGCTTCGATCCTGTGCAGTAGCCACCCCCACCACCTCCATTCTAGACAGTTAGAATACTCTCCTCAGTACATCTATAGAAATACCTGAGTGTTTTTGGTGACGTATCAAATCTCCTCAAACTCCTAATGAAATAGCCGCTGTCTTTCCTCCTTTATAGCTGCATCACTATGTTAGATCCAGGTTAGGTCCTCACTGATGCTGACACCCAGGAACCTGAAATTGCTCTTTCTCTCTCCACTTCCAAGAGGGATCAGAAGACTGTACCTCTTGCTATAGATGCTGCCTGGCCTGCTGCGTTCACTAGCATTTTTTGTGTGTGTTGCTTGAATTTCCAGCATCCGCAGATTTCCTCGTGACCGGTGTGTGTTCCCTCGTCTTACCCGCTCTAGAGGTCCACAATCGGTTTTCTTTGGTCTCACTGACATTGAGTGTGAGGTAGTCGCTGCGACACCTCTCAACTAGCTGGTTATCTTGCTCCTGGACACCCTCTTGCCACCATCTGAGATCGAGCACTTTGTTATTGCTACTGGACGGTAGCTTATGAGGAAAGTCACTGCTTTCTTAGGCGATTGTGTAATTAAAGCCTGCTTGAAGCAGGTGGCTGCCTCAGACTGCTGAAACGAGAGGTTAACGATATCGGTGAATATTCCAGCCAGTTACCCCATCTGGACCGATGCTTTTCATGGGTTTTCTCGATTGAAGGATGCTCTCGTGTTGGCCTCAGAGACTGAAATCACAGGGTCATTGGGGGCTGTTAGTTTGTGATGGGTCCTCAATGTTTTCACAGTCAAAGCGAACATGGAAAACTTTGAGTGAAGCCCTGCTGTCACCCGTGTTGCTTGGTTTCACTTTTTAACAGCATTGTAACACATTCAAATGAGTAAATGGATCATTTGTTCCAGAATATGCACAAGGAAAGTGCTTTGGAATGTTTGCTCCTTTCTGTTAAGTGACTAAGTAATTTATATTGTTTCTTTAAAAACGCAAACACAAGGAAATCTGCAGATCGCTGGAATTTCAAGCAACACATATAAAAGTTGCTGGTGAACGCAGTAGGCCAGGCAGCATCTCCAGGAAGAGGTACAGTCGACGTTTCGGGCCGAGACCCTTCGTCAGGTCTAACGGAAGGAAGAGTTAGTAAGAGATTTGAAAGAGGGAGGGGGAGGGGGAGATCCAAAATGATAAGAAAAGACAGGAGGGGGAGGGATGGAGCCAAGAGCTGGACAGGTCATTGGCAAAGGGGATACGAGAGGATCAAGGGACAGGAGGCCCAGGGAGAAAGAAAAGGGGGAGGGGGGATCCAGAGGATGGGCAAGGGGTATAGTGAGAGGGACAGAGGGAGAAAGAGAGAGAGAGAAATATATAAAATAATAAATAAATAACGGGTGGGGTACGAGGGAGAGGTGGGACATTAGCGGAAGTTTGAGAAGTCAATGTTCATGCCATCAGGTTGGAGGCTACCCAGATGGAATATAAGGTGTTGTTCCTCCAACCCGAGTGTGGCTTCATCTTTACAGTAGAGGAGGCCGTGGATAGACATATCAGAAAGGGAATGGGATGTGGAATTAAAATGTGCGGCCACTGGGAGATCCTGCTTTCTCTGGCAGACACAGCGTAGATGTTCAGCGAAACGGTCTCCCAGTCTGTGTCGGGTCTCGCCAATATATAGAAGGCCACATCGGGAGTACCGGACGCAGTATATCACCCCAGCCGATTCACAGGTGAAGTGTCGCCTCACCTGGAAGGACTGTCTGGGGCCCTGAATGGTGGTAAGGGAGGAAGTGTAAGGGCATGTGTAGCACTTGTTCCGCTTACACGGATAAGTGCCAGGAGGGAGATCAGTGGGGAGGGATGGGCGGGACGAATGGACAAGGGAGTCGCGTAGGGAGCGATCCCTGCGGAAAGCAGAAAGAGGGGGGAGGGAATGATGTGCTTAGTGGTGGGATCCCGTTGGAGGTGGCGGAAGTTACGGAGAATTATATTTTGGACCCAGAGGCTGGTGGGGTGGTAGGTGAGGACAAGGGGAACCCTACTCCTAGTGGGGTGGCGGGAGGATGGGGCGAGAGCAGATGTGCGTGAAATGGGAGAGATGCGTTTGAGAGCAGAGTTGATGGTGGAGGAAGGGAAGCCCCTTTCTTTAAAAAAGGACATCTCCTTCATCCTGGAATGAAAAGCCTCATCCTTTCCATACTTCCCAGCTCTTAGCTCCATCCCTTCCCCTCCTGTCTTCTCCTATCATTTCGGATCTCCCTCTCCGCCTCCCACTTTCAAATCTCTTCCTAGCTCTTCCTTCAGTCAGTCCTGACGAAGGGTCTTGGCCCGAAACGTCGACTGTACCTCTTCCTATCGATGCTGCCTGGCCTGCTGCGTTCACCAACAATTTTTATGTGTGTTGCTTATATCGTTTGTTTATGGTTTCAAAGTTGTAGCTTTGCCATTTCACACTGGCCTTCTGTAAAGTACCTCCAGTCACCTTGAGTTGTACTATAAGGTATCATTGCTTCTGTCACTAAACTATTAGTCCTCCTCTTTGGTGAGACCCTTTATAAATTGGGACACCGCTTTGTCAAGTACCTCCACTCCATCTGCAAAAAGTGGATTTTCCAGATAGCCAACCATTTTATTCTCATTCCTGTTCTGACACATCAGTTCATGGCCTTCTGCCATAGTGAGTCCACTCTCGGGTTGGAAGAGCAACGCCTCCTGTTCGGTCAAGGTAACCTCCAATCTGATGGCATGAACATTGGTTTCTCCAACTTCTAATTTTTTTTTTGTTTCCCTTCCCCTTTCCTCCTCTTCAGTTCAACACTCCGGCCTCTTTCCACCGCTCCTTACTTGCCTATCACCTCCGTCCTCCTTCCCTTTTTCCCATGGTCCATTCTCCTCTCCTATCAGATTCCTTTTTCTCCAGTTCTTTGCCTTTTCCTCCTCTCACCTCTCAGCTTCTTGCTTCACGCCCCCCCCCCCCACTTCCGCACCCACCTGGCTTTACCATTCACCTTCTATCTTGTCCTCCTTTCCCTCTCTCTGCCTTTTTATTCTGGCATCTCCCCCCGGCCCCCCGGTTCCTTTTCAGTCCTGATGAAGGATCTTGGCCCAAGATGTTGACTATTCATTTTCATAGATGCTGCCTGACTTACTGAGTTCCTCCAGTGTTTTGTTTGTTATTCTGGATTTTCAGCATCTGCAGAATCTCTTGTGTTTGTGACCATCGGTCCAGTCTCACCATTTTCATAGTGCAAATAATTTCTTAGACCTTTCCAAGAGAAAACAAATCTTCATTTGCTGTTCTTGTCTCCATTTAGCCATTCCCACTCATCCCATCAGAGATATTTTTGTTCTACACAATTGCCTTCTTTTACTGGGAGCCTACTTGCATCTCCCTTGATCCTAGTAATAGAGTGTCCAGCATAGGGAGAGGTCCTTCAGCCCATGATGTTTGCACTAGACATGACCCCAAGTCTCTGGTTCTCCCGGTACAAGATGCATGTCTGTCTGTTCCCTGCATATTTGTATGTCCGTCTAAATGCCTTTTAATTGCCACTGTTATATCTGCTTCCAGCACACTTTACCTTTTCTTTGAAAAGGTTTGTGCATGCATCTTTAAATGACCCCCCCTCCCCTGGTGCTCACTTTGAATGGATGTCCTCTGGTCATGTGCCATGGAAGTGAGCCCTTTGGTTTGTCATGTCACCTTCACTGATCCTAGTGTACTTGAGTGTTGAAATGTTCCTTAGTTGTAAAGATGGCTGCCCAGTGGTGGAGAATGAGCTGGTGGTGTCAAGACCAAGACTGGATCATCACAACAGAACCATCTCAAGGAGATCGGCCTCCACTCTGTCCCTTTATGTTCACCTTTGAATGTGACCAGCCTGGTCGTTGTGACTGATGTGTACCTTAGTGCTAACTATGCTCTTTTCACCCATAGGTCATTCTTCTGGCTGGTGTCCTTGCTCCTCTCCTCCCTGCTCTGGTTCATTGCCGTTCAGCTCAGCAATAAGGACAATGCCAGCGTGCAGCGTGGGTTACTGTTCATGGGCGCCGGCGTCTCCGTCCTCTTCCAGGAAGCCTTCCGCTTCGCCTACTACAAGCTGCTCAAGTAAGTTCAGATCAGAGTGGGTCCAACTTATCTATAATAGATAAAAAAGTACCCTGAGTGCATCTGTGTGTCTGTGTCACCCACCTCCAGGTGAGACACCAGTAATGATCCACCAGGGTTAAGGGGATGTCTCTGGGATCTTTAGCATAAAAGTTAAACACCACGGTACAGTGCAGGCCTTTCGGCCCACATTGTTGTGCCTATCTTTACAACTGCTTTAAGAAGAATTTAACCCTTCCTCCTACGTAGCCCTCCATTTTTCTATCATCCACGTGCTAAGAGACTCTTTAAAGTCCCTAATGTATTTACCTGTACCACCACTCCTGGCACCCAACACTCTGTGTGCACTTGTTTTAAAAAACAACTTGCCTCTGATATTCCCCCTGTGCCTTCTTCCAATCACCTTAAAACTATGCCCCCCCCCTCCACCCCTCATTTCTGCCCTGTGAAAAATTCTCTGGCTCTCTAATTGATCTTTGCATCTTGTACACTCTATCAAGACGCCTCTCTCATCCTCCTTTGATGCAATCACTCCATTTTCAATCCTGGTGCTGTCAGTGTGACGTTTGCACACTCTCCCTGTGACTGGGTGGGCTTCCTCCATGGTGCTCTGGGTTCCTCCCACATCCCACCGCCATGCAGGGTTGACGGGTTAATTTGTGGTTGTGTGTCTGTGTGTGATTGAGGGATAGAGCCTGGATAGGGCTGATGGAAATGGATTACAGGAAATGTTAGTGGGAGGGTGTGGTCTGAGAGACCATTAGGCATGGGAGCAGAATTAGGCCATTTGGCCCATCGAGTCTGCTCTGTGACACATGCTGGTGACATTAAACCTGATTCTGATTCAGGAATTGGAAGGAACAGGTTTAAAGAGGGAGACGAGGAAATCTGCAGATGCTGGAATTTCGAGCAATACACACAAAAGTTGCTGGTGAATGCAGCAGGCCAGGCAGCATCTCTAGGAAGAGGTACAGTCGACGTTTTAGGCCGAGAGTTCAGGTCCTGATGAAGGGTCTTGGCCTGAAACATCGACTGTACCTCTTCCTAGAGATGCTGCCTGGCCTGCAACTTTTATGTGTGTTCAAGAGGGAGAGCAGAGATTTAATAGGAACCTGAAGGGCAACTTCTTCACCCAGCGGATGGTCAGTATCTGGAATGAACTGTCAGAACAAGTGGTTGTGGCAGATACATTAGTAAATTAAAAGGCGCTTGGACAGGTACACAGATAGGAAGTGTTTAGAGGGATTTGAATCCAATTGGCTACTCTGATAGAAACTATCCTGGAGCCTGGTGGTACTTATTTTTAAAGCTTTTGTATCTTCTGCCTGATGGGAGAGGGGAGAAGGGAGAATGATCTGGGTGGATGGGGTCCTTCATGCTTAGCTGAGGCAGCAGGAAGTGTAGGCAGGGTCAGTGGAGGGGGGAGGCTGCTTTACAAGATTGAGTTGACAACTCTCTGCGGTTTCTAGTGGTCTTGGTCAGAGTAGTTGCCATACCAAGCTGTGATGCAGGCAGATAGGGGTTTTTTTTTCCTGCGGTGCAAAAATTAATGAGTGTCACTGGGGCCAAGCCATTCGGCCTGTCGAATCTGCCCTGTCACTCCATCATGGCTGATATATTATCCCCATTAACCGCATTCTCCTGCCTTCTCCTGGTAACCTTTGGCAGCCTGACTAACCAAGTACTTATCAACTACCGTCTTAAATATGCCTAATGATCTGGCCTCCACAGCTGCCTGTGGCAATGAATTCCACAGTTTTGCCACCCTCTGGCTAAAGAAATTCCTCCTAATCTCCATTGTAAAGAGATGTTTTTGTATTCAGAGGCTATGCCTTTTGGTCCTAGACTCTCCCCACTATTAGAAACATCAATAATGCTAGCATCGGTGCTGCCATTTGGTCCAGTAGTTCTGTTGTTCAAGTCCTGTGCATCACGATAACCAGCAATGCTAAAATCTAGAATTTTTCATTGGTGTTTCTCTGGTCAACAGGAAAGCTGATCAGGGACTGGTGGCTTTAAGTGAAGACGGACGATCTCCCATCTCCATTGGCCAGATGGCATACGGTAAGATCTCTCCAACGCAATACTGGGCCATTGTGTAGCAATGGAGTTAGAAACATAGAAAACATACAGCACAATACAGGCCCTTCGGCCCACAAAGCTGTGCCAAACATGACCTTGCCTTAGAACTACTTGGGCTTGCCCATAGTCCTCTGTTTTTCTAAGCTCCATGCATCCATCTGGGAGTCTCTTAAAAGACCCTATTTGTCACCAACGCCGTTGGCAGTCCACTTCACGCACTCACCACCCTGTGTTTATTTTTTCAAAAAAAACTTGCCTCTGACATCTCCTCTGTACCTACTTCTAAGCGCCTTAAAGCCTAACCCTAACCCTCTCATGCTAGCTATTTCAGCCCTGGAAAAAAGCCTCTGACTATCCACACGATCAATGCCTCACATTTCTTGTTGTAGTCATGTTTGCTGAGCCTCGCTGGCAGCCAAATGCGGTGAGTCCAGGAATCACTGGAGAACACTCAGCCCTCTGTGTCCTGGCAGCTGAGGTGGCATTCAGCTCAAGGACAGGCCCTTCAAACCAAGATACCTGTTCAAGGATATCCTGGCCTTGGAGAGTCCTGAGAGTGAAAGGGTTATCATATGAAGAGCTCAGAAGAATGAGGGGTGGAGTAATCTCCTTAAAACCTATTGAAAATCTTAGATAGAGTTGACATGGGAAAGATGTTCCCAATAGTGGGGCAATCTAGAACCCTTCTCCAAGGCTCATCACCTTGATGTGGTGGAGAAGCTTCAGATCCCAAGAGCAATGCCATCTGGATCTCCTGATAAGGTCACCGGTGGCAGTAAGGTTAAGGGGTTGGGAGGAGGGGGATGTTCCAGACAATGAGCAATCCAACCAAGACCTCATCAGTGGAGCTGGTGGTAGATGATGGCAGCACTGAACCACCCCAGTCATCTTGCACACCGTGCCACTGGACACTGACCCTGACCTGTCAAGGACCTTGTGGCTGCCCATGCATCACGCTCCCCATGTTAAACAAAGGCACGCAAAGACATTCTCCATTAGGGGAATAATCCCTTTGCTAGGAGAACATCATACCTGACTCGAGTGATTGCAGTGTCTAGGACCAGAAGGCACAGTCTCAGAATAGAAAGATTCCCTTTAGAGTAGAGATGAATCTGTGGAATTCATTGTGACAGATAGCTGTGGAGACCAAGTCATTGAGTATATTTAAAGTGGAGGTTGATGGGTTCTTCATTAGTAAGGGCATCAAATGTTACAGGGGAAAGGCAGAAGAATTGAGAGGGATAATAAATCGGCCATGATTGAACGGTAGAGCACTCTCGGTAGGCCCTAATGAAGAGCCTTGGATTGAAACGTTGATCCGACTGTTTGTTCATTTCCATAGATGTTTGACCTGTTGCGTTCCTCCAGCATTTTTTATGTTGCTCTGGTTTTCAGTATCTGCAAAATTTATTTTTATTTAAAAAAAAAACTGATTGTGATTCTGATTTAAGTTTGCTTTGTGAAAATATCGCTTTCTGGTAAGATGGCGACGTGCTTGGACACGGCAGCATTTATGGGTTCAACCAAAGGTATTATTGTCTTTTTTAACTACTTTTTATGATCTCAAGACCCTGTTCGCCATTAAGAATCATGGGTTTACTCCATCAGCGAGTTGCTTGCCGCTTATTAGCAGAGAAACTGTTGCGGACCATGATGCTGCCTGCGACAGGCGTCCGTTTGTGAAGGGCGTGCAGTCTAATGGCGGGTGATTGTCTTATTCATTTTTGTTGTGATCACGAGACCCTGTTCAACATTGGTGGTGTGGAATTGGTTTATTGGCAGACGGCAGGGAAGCTGCATAACTTCGGCCCTAGCGAGGACTAGGCTGTTTGCAGCCGCCTAGGAGGATGCGTTGCAGTCGGTGTGCTCCACTGGAGTGCTGGAGGTGGTGTGGCATGACGTCCATGCTGCTCCCCAGTGTTTGCTCAGCAGAATACAGAATCAGGTTTATTATCACCGGCACGTGGCATGAAATTTGTTAACTTAGCAGTTCAATGCAAAACATAATCTAGCAGAGAGAGAGGGGGGAAATAATAAGTAAAATAAAACATAATAAATAAACAAGTAAATCAATTATGTATATTGAATAGATTATTTTTTTTAAATGTGTAAAAACAGAAATACTGTATATTTTTTAAAAAGTGAGGTAGTGTCCAAAGCTTCAAAGTCCATTTAGGAATCGGATGGCAGAGGGGAAGAAGCTGTTCCTGAATCACTGAGTGTGTGCCTTCAGGCTTCTGTATCTCCTACCTGATGGTAACAGTGAGAAAAGGGCATGCCCTGGGTGCTGGAGGTCCTTAATAATGGATGCTGCCTCTCTGAGTCACCACTCCCTGAAGATGTCCTGGGTACTTTGTAGGCTAGTGCCCAAGATGGAACTGACTAGATTTACAACCCTCCGCAGCTTCTTTCGGACCTGTGCAGTAGCCCCTCCATACCAGACAGTGATGCGGCCTGTCAGAATGCTCTCCACGGTACAACTATAGAAGTTTTTGAGCATATTTGTTGACATGCCAAATCGCTTCAAACTCCTAATAAAGTATAGCTGCTGTCTTGCCTTCTTTATGACTACATCAATGTGCTGGGACAAGATGTATTGTGTTCAACTGCAGACTGCTGCAACATTCATGGACTTGGACTGTTTTTTTTGTGTGACTGTATTTTACTGCCATGGGTAGAGGCTCCATATGTCACTACTACAGGGCGTGACGACCCTGCCTTACACAAGTCCCGGGCTCAGCTGGTTCCGGCTGACAGTACCCGGTATGGGCCCCTATGCAGGGTTACGGATCCCACTGCCTTGTGGGGATCTTCGGGAGAAGAGAAGGCGAAGGAGTAAACCCTACACAAATCCAGAATGGAGCCCCTAGGGCGGTTGGATGACGTATCACGTCACCTCCTGGCAGCTCCTGCAGCCAAGCTGTTGCCAAATGTACTGCTCCGTATTCCTTTGGACCACACCCGCGAGGCCGAGAGGGGAATCTTGATGTCTGGGCAGCCCTGGATCTCCATATTTATTGCCCAGGTCTGAACCCCGGAAAAACCGGGTGCATTCATTGTCTCCTTAGACAGATGGAGCCATCAATTTTACTGCTATCTTCTAATTGCTATGTGTGCTTTGTGCTGTGTATGACTGTGGGTACTGTGTGTTGCACCTTGGTCCCAGAGTAATGCTGTTTCATTTGGCTGTTCATGGGTATTCATGTAAAGTTGAATGACAAAAGAACTTGAACTCTTCCCAGGCCTCTGGAGTCCATTTCTCAGTTCTAATCCCTCCATGGCTTTGTGCTATTCCCTCTCTACCTCCAGCCTTGAGGTACCTTGGCTCTCCTCCTTCTCTTGACTCTGCCAACTCCTGTCTCCACAGTTTCAGGCTTGGCCTTCGGAGTCATCAGCGGTGCCTTCTCCGTCATCAACGTCCTGTCCGACTCGCTGGGGCCAGGAGTGGTTGGGATTCATGGAGGATCACCCTATTTCTTCCTAACTTCAGGTGAGTGGCATGCTCTCCCTCTGATTGCATGGGTTCCCCTGAGCGGCCCACTGTCCCTCACAGCCCAGCGACACGCAGGTTCAGTGCTGTTAAATGCTGCCCAGGGGGAGGAGTTGATAATTGATCGATGATCAGCAAGAGTAGGTGGGCCCAAAAGCCTGCTTCTGTGCTGCCCATCTCTGAGAGATGGGGAGGTTTGGTACGCCTGGCTCCTGTTTGTTTTACTGCCCAGGGAGAGGAGCAGCTGGTTGCAGTCTAACTGTGATTCCTGCCTACCCCCGTAGCATTCTTCACTGTGGCTCTATGACTAGGTTTGGTATGCTTGGCTCCTGTTTGTTTTACTGTCCAGGAGAGGGGGAAGAGAGAAAACGAATGGGAGAAACTCGGTGTAACTGTGTGATTTCTGCCTACCCCCCTTAGCATTCTTTACCATGGCTTTGGTCCTGCTGCACACGTTCTGGGGAGTGGTGTTCTTCGACGCCTGTGAGAAAGGGAAGTGGCTGGTGCTGGCTGTGATCGTTTCCAGCCACATGCTGACCTCTGGCCTGGTGAGTTCTGGGTTCGTGCCCCACCCCACCCCATCCTCCCTCACCCTGACTGACAGAGATCGTCCAAGTATCTGGCGTGAGCTGACTGCTCTAACTGGTACTCTGATGTTTATAGTTTGGTGAGCAGTGCAGTTGGATGGCTCCCCTCGTTACAGGGTACGATACAGAGCAGCGTGCGCACGGACACGCTCAGCAGGTCAGACAGTATTCATGAAAGGGAGTAAACAGTCCATGCTTTAGGCCATAACTTCAGGATGCTGAAGCATTAACTGTTTATCCATTTCTATAGATGTTGCTGGAACTACTGAGTTCCTCCAGCAATTTGCGTATTGCTCTGGGTTTCCAGCATCTACAAAATCTCTTGTGTTAGGGTATAATACAACTGTCTAAATTTGTCCCTCTGAACACCCTAGCCTTTAACTCCCAATTACTGGCCTCAGTCACTCTGGGAGCCTCCTGAGTTTTAAAGAAGGGCTAAAAGAAGGCATGAAGTTGCCTTAGCAGACAAGGTGAAGGAGAATCCTAAAGAATTCTACAGCTATGTTAAGAGCAAAAAGATTGTAAGGGACAAAATTGGTCCTCTGGATGGTCGGAATGGGAATCCATGTGTGGGGCCAAAAGAGATGCAGGAAGATCTTAAATGGATTTTTTCTTTTCTTTTTTGCGTCTGTATTTACTCGGGAGACGGACACAGTCTATAGAGGTCGTGGATCCTCTACAGATTGCAGAGGAGGAGGTGTTTACTGTCTTGAGGCAAATTAGGGTGGATAAATCTCCGGTGCACGTCAAGGTATCCCTTCAGATCCTGTGGGAGGCTAGTGCAGAAACTGCCGGGGCCCTAGATCATTCTTGGCAACAGGTGAGGTGCTAGAGGATTGGAGGGTAGCCAGTGTTGTTCCGCTGTTTAAGAAAGGTGCTGAAAATAAACCAAAAAACTGTAGGCCAGTTTTGACCTCAGTGGTCGGGAAGACATTGGAATCCATTGTTAAGGACTTAGAAGTACATGATAAAATAGGCCATAGTCCACATGGTTTCCTCAAGGGACATTTAATTTTTTTTGAGGAAATAACAAGCAGGATAGATGAAGGAAAATTGATTGACGTTATATACTTGGATTTTCAGAAGGCCTTTGACAAAGTGCCACACATGAGGCTGCTTAACAAGCTATGAGCCCATAGTATTACAGTAAAGATTCTAGCATAGATGATTGGCAGCAGGCAAAGAATGGTGGAAAAGGGAGCCTTTTCCAGTTGGCTGCTGGTGACTAGTGATGTTCCACAGGGGTTTATGTGGGACCGGTTCTCTTTACATTAAATGTCAATGATTTGGATGATGAAATTGATGGCATTGTTGCAAAGTTTGCAGATAACATGAAGATAAGTGGAGGAGCAGGCAGATTTGGGGAAATGGGGAAGCTACATAAGGACTTAAAACAGATTAGGAGAAAGGACAAATAAATGGCAGATGGAATACAGTGACAGGAAGTGTATGGTCATGCACTTTGGTAGAAGAAATGAAAGGGTTGACTATTTTCTAAATGGAGAGAAAGTACAAAAATCTGAGGCGCAAAGGGAATTGGGAGTCCTTGTGCAGAATTCTCTAAAGGTTAATTTACAGGTTGAGTCTGTGGTGAGGAAGGCAAATGCAACCTTAGCATTCATTTCAAAAGGACTAGAACATAAAAGCAAGGATGTAATGTTGAGACTCTATAAAGCACTGGTGAGGCCTCACTTGGAGTTTTGTGAGCAGTTTTGGGCCCCTTGTCTTGGAAACGATGTGTTGAAACTGGAGAGGGTTCAAAGGAGGTTCACAAAAATGATTCCAGGATTAAACAGCTTGTCATGTGAAGAGTGTTTGATGACTCTCGGCCTGTATTCACTAGAATGCAGAAGAATGAGGGGTAACCTAATTGAAACCTATCGAATGGTGAAAGGCCTTGACAGAGTGGATAGGATGTTTCCAATGGTGGGAGAGTCCAGTACTAGAGGACACAGCCTCAGAACAGAGGGGTGTCCTTTTAGAACAGAGATTAGGAAGAATTTCTTTAGCCAGAGAGTAGATGAATCTGTGGAATTCATTGCCAAGCATCTGTGGAGGTTGTCTTTTGTGTGTGTATGTGTATGTGTGTGTGTATGTATATGTGTAGTGTGTGTGTAGTATGTATGTATATTATATGTATATGTGTGTGTGTGTGTAATATATATATATTATATATATTAGAAAAGTCTATTGCATTTACCCTAGAGTTGGGTGGGACTACAGCTAGAGGTCATGGGTTAAGGGTGAAAGGTGAAAAGTTAATTTGAACATGTAAGTGAGGAAATAGATTCAATAAGTCTCATGGACAAGGACTCTGGACACGCAGCCTTGGTAGTAAAGGATTTTATTTACAGAAGGAAAACATTGGAAAATGACAACAGAAGCAACACTCGCACGCACATAAAGAACACACATCAAAGTTGCTGGTGAATGCAGCAGGCCAGGCAGCATCTGTAGGAAGAGGCGCAGTCGACGTTTCAGGCCGAGACCCTTCGTCAGGACTAACTGAAGGAAGAGTGAGTAAGGGATTTGAAAGCTGGAGGGGGAGGGGGAGATGCAAAATGATAGGAGAAGACAGGAGGGGGAGGGATAGAGCCAAGAGCTGGACAGGTGATTGGCAAAAGGGGATACGAGAGGATCATGGGACAGGAGGTCCAGGAAGAAAGGCGGGGGGGGGCCCAGAGGATGGGCAAGAGGTATATTCAGAGGGACAGGAAGAAAAAGAGTGAGAGAAAGAATGTGTGCATAAAAATAAGTAACAGATGGGGTACGAGGGGGAGGTGGGGCCTTAGCGGAAGTTAGAGAAGTCGATGTTCATGCCATCAGCTTGGAGGCTACCCAGGTGGAATATAAAGTGTTGTTCCTCCAACCTGAGTGTGGCTTCGTCTTTACAGTAGAGGAGGCCGTGGATAGACATGTCAGAATGGGAATGGGATGTGGAATTAAAATGTGTGGCCACTGGGAGATCCTGCTTTCTCTGGCGGACAGAGCGTAGATGTTCAGCAAAGCGGTCTCCCAGTCTGTGTCGGGTCTCGCCAATATGTAGAAGGCCACATCGGGAGCACCGGACGCAGTATATCACCCCAGTCGACTCACAGGTGAAGAAGACTGCACCTCTTCCCACAGATGCTGCCTGGCCTGCTGCATTCACCAGCAACTTTGATGTGTGTTATCTGTCCCCCACTTTTCCTTCGCTACATCGACGACTGCATTGGCGCTGCTTCCTGCACGCATGCAGAACTCGTTGACTTTATTAACTTTGCCTCCAACTTTCACCCTGCCCTCAAGTTTACCTGGTCCATTTCCGACACCTCCCTCCCCTTTCTAGATCTTTCTGTCTCTGGAGACAGCTTATCCACTGATGTCTACTATAAGCCTACTGACTCTCATAGCTATCTGGACTATTCCTCTTCTCACCCTGTCTCTTGCAAAAACGCCATCCCCTTCTCGCAATTCCTCCGTCTCCGCTGCATCTGCTCTCAGGATGAGGCTTTTCATTCTAGGACGAGGGAGATGTCTTCCTTTTTTTTAAAGAAAGGGGCTTCCCTTCCTCCACTATCAACTCTGCTCTTAAACGCATCTCCCCCATTTCACGTACATCTGCTCTCACTCCATCCTCCCGCCAACCCACTAGGAATAGGGTTCCCCTGGTCCTCACCTACCACCCCACCAGCCTCCGGGTCCAACATATTATTCTCCGTAACTTCCGCCACCTCCAACGGGATCCCACCACTAAGCACATCTTTCCCTCCCCTCCCCCTGCATTCCGCAGGGATCGCTCCCTATGCAACTCCCTTGTCCATTCGTCCCTCCCATCACTCCCCACTGATCTCCCTCCTGGCACTTATCCGTGTAAGCGGAACAAGTGCTACACATGCCCTTACACTTCCTCCCTTACCACCATTCAGGGCCCCAAACAGTCCTTCCAGGTGAGGCAACACTTCACCTGTGAGTCGACTGGGGTGATATACTGCGTCAGGTGCTCCCGATGTGGCCTTTTTTATATTGGTGAGACCCGACGCAGACTGGGAGACCGCTTTGCTGAACATCTACGCTCTGTCTGCCAGAGAAAGCAGGATCTCCCAGTGGCCACACATTTTAATTCCACATCCCATTCCCATTCTGACATGTCTATCCACGGCCTCCTCTACTGTAAAGACGAAGCCACACTCAGGTTGGAGGAACAACACCTTATATTCCGCCTGGGTAGCCTCCAACCTGATGGCATGAACATCGACTTCTCTAACTTCTGCTAATGCCCCACATCCCCCTCGTACCCCATCTGTTACTTATTTTTATGCACAGATTCTTTCTCTCACTCTCCTTTTTCTCCCTCTGTCCCTCTGAATATACCTCTTGCCCATCCTCTGGGTCCCCCCCCCACCCCCCCCGTCTTTCTTCCCGGACCTCCTGTCCCATGATCCTCTCGTATCCCCTTTTGCCTATCACCTGTCCAGCTCTCGGCTCTATCCCTCCCCCTCCTGTCTTCTCCCATCATTTTGGATCTCCCCCTCCCCCTCCGACTTTCAAATCCCTTACTCACTCTTCCTTCAGTTAGTCCTGACGAAGGGTCTCGGCCCGAAACGTCGACTGCGCCTCTTCCTACAGATGCTGCCTGGCCTGCTGCGTTCACCAGCAACTTTGATGTGTGTTACTCGCACGCACACAATTTACAGTAGTCGGATCAGCAATAAAACAGACATGGACAATTAATAAAATTGTGTGGGAACAAAGTATGTACGTAAACACACACACACAGAGACACCCCCCCCCACCCCCGCCAAGGGAAAAGTCAATTCGAGTACCTGACACCCTTGACTCTGTGTGGGCACGGCTCGTCTGCTTGGGGACAATACCCACACCCCTCACCCTATTCAATGCACAACTCACCAACGGCAGGGTGGTGCCTCGGAGGTAGCAAAGAAGAGAGAGGGTCAAGCACACGAGGCTCCCTTCGCAGTGCAGCAGGGCTGATGAGTCTGTCCCAGGTGATGCACAGGGAAGCCAATGGCTCGGTGCCAGCAGGGTTAAGCTGATTACAAAGGCCAATTGCCCGAGGTCAAGTACAAGGCTAATTAAAGGGGCCAATGCTTAGGTGTGCATTGATGGGTGAGGAGGGGTCAAACCTTGATTGGCAGGTGGCGTGTCTTCCGACCAGGTAAATGGGCAGTGCTGTCACATGACCGTCACGACCCCTCCAATACAGAACGTGGGGGGAAACTTCTTGGTCCCAGAGGGTTGCGTGAGTGTGGAATGAGTTGCCAGTGCAAGTGGTGCATGCGCGCTCGATTTCAATGCTTATGAGAAGTTTGGATGGGTACGTGGAAGGTCAGCGTATGGAGGGCTGTGGTCAGTGAGCGTTTCGATGGGGGTAGCCAGGTTAAATGTTTTGGCATGGACGAGATGGGCCAAATGGCCTGTTCTGCAGTGTACTTTTGTAAGATTCTAACTCTATTCCAAAGATGTAGGGCTAGTAGGTTATGGTGTAATTGGGCAGCATGTGCTTAATGGGTCAGAAGGACCTGTTACTGTGCTATATCTTTAAATAAATTTATTAGTAGACTCCCAGTGGAGCCCTAGGTGTAAGGTTCATAGGGCACGAACAAGGTTAGCACCCTACTGTCACCTGCAGCCTCTCTGAAAGCCCTGCTGCCCCCCCTTCCCCCAACTCAGACACATTTTCATCTGCACTGGTCACTTTGTCTCTTAATGATGCTGTTTCACACAGTTATAATACTACCTGTTTTATTAAGAGTGTCAGTAACGTTTGTACTACCTTACATAACCATGCACCTGTCAATCTTCAGGCTGTGCCAGTCGAGGACTTGTGCTAATATTAGTTTCAAAGTAAATATTTCAAGTTCCGTGGCCCCCATCTTATTTTCACTATTATTGTCCAGTCCCTATACACTTATGTCCCCAATCAGAAAGGCCCCAAAGTTCTCCATTTCTTTCTGGACACCAGACCCAGGCAGTTCCCCTCCACCACCACTTTCCTCCTTTATGCGAACTTGTCCTTGCCCTTAATTTCTCCTTTAGCTCCTCCCACTTCCTCCAAACAAAAGGTGTAGCCATGGGCACTTGCATGGGTGCCAGCTATGCCCGCCTTTTTGTCAGTTACATGGAACTGTCAATGTTCCAAACCCACACCGTGTCCATCCCTCACTTTTCCTACGCTACATCGACCACTGCATTGGTGCTGCTTCCTGCACCCATGCCAAACTTGTCGACTTCATCCACTTTGCCCCCAACTTCTACCCTGTCCTCAAATTTACCTGACACCTCCCTCCCCTTTCTCGATCTCTCTCTGTCCCTACCTCTGGAGAGAGCTCATCTACTGATGTCTGTTATAAACCCACAGACTATCACAGCTAACTGGACTATCCCTCTTCCCATCCCGTTACTTGTTAAAAGCTCCATTCCTTTCCCTATTTCCTCAGTCTTCACATCTGCTCTCAGGGTGAGGCTTTCAATTCTAGAGTGAAGGAGATGTCCGCCTTTTTCAAAGAAAGGGGCTTCCCTTCCTCCACCATCAATGCTTCCCTCAATCGCATCTCTTCCATTTCACACATCCTCCCGCCACCCTACCACCCCACCAGCCTCTGTGTCCCTGTAACTTCTGCCATCTCTAGAGATCGCACCACCAAGCACATCTGTCCCTCCCTCCCCCCCCTTCCCCTCTCAGATTATCTCCTTGCCTGCCCATCAACTCCTGGTGCTCCTCCCTTTTCTTCCATGGCCTTCTGTCTCTCCTGTCAGACTCTCCCTTCTCCAGCCCTGTATCTCTTTCACCAAACAACTTCCCAGCTCTTTATTTCATCACCACCCCACCCCCTTCCTGGTTTCACCTACCACCTTGTGTTTCTCTCTCCCCTCCGCCACTTTTTAAATCTACTCCTCATTTTTTTTTTTTCTCCAGTCCTGCTGAAGAGTCCAGGCCCTAAACCTGGACTGTACTTTTTTTCCATGGATGCTGCCTGGCCTGCTGAGTTCCTCTGGCATTTTGTGTGTGTATTTTATTATCACATTCACTTCATTGCGGGCAACCACAGTCAATCCCAGAAACACAATAGAATCAATCAAAGACTGTGCCCAACAAGACAGACAAGCAATGTGCAAAAAACAACAAACTCTGCAAATATAAAAGAGAAAATAATAAATAAATAAATAGTAATAAGAATCAAGAACATTAGATGAAGACTCCATGAAAGTGAGTCCATTGGTTGTGGAAACAGTTTAGTGATGGAACATGTGAAGTTTTGCGGAATTATCCCCTTTGGTTTGGAAGCCTGATAGTTGAGGGGTAATAACTGTTCCTGAACATGGTGGTGTGAGTCCTGAGGCTCCTGTATCACCTTCCTGATGGCAGCAGTGAGAAAACAGCATGGTCTAGGTGGTGGGAGTCCTTGATGATGGATGCTATCTTCCTGCAACAGCACTCCACGTAGATTTGCTGAATGGTGGGAGGGCCTTACCTATGATGGGTTAGACTGTATCCCCCTCTTTTTGTAGGATTTTTAGTTCAAGGGCATTGGTGTTTTTCTACCAGGCCATGATGCAACCAGTCAGTATGCTCTCCACCCCACATATAAAACTTTGACAAATTTCTATATGTCATGCTGAAGTATGGCATTGGAGCTGTGCTTGGCCACACAATGTAAAGCAGGTAGAGCACACAGCCCTGTGGTGCACCTATGCTGAGGGAGATTGTAGAGGAGATGTTGCCAGTCCGAACTGACTGGGGTCTGTAAATGAGGAAATCAAGGATCCAATTGCACAAGGAAGAATTGAGGCTAAGGTCTTGAAGTTTATTAATTAGTTTTGAAGGGACTAGATGCCTAGCTGTAGTCAATGAAGAACATTCTGATGTATACATCTTTGCTGTCCAGGTGTTCCAGGGTTGAGTGAAGAGCCAATGAAATTGTATCTGCTGTGGACCTTTTGTGCGAGTTGGCAAATTGGAGCATATTCAAGGTGATCTCAGGCAGGAGTTGATGTGTTTCATCAGGAACCTCTCAAAGCAGTTCAGCTCAGTGGATGCAAGTGTTACTGGATGATAGTTATTAAGGCAGGTTACCATGTTGTCCTTGGGCACCAGAATAATTGAAACCTGAATGAAACAGGTGGATGCCTCAGACTGCTGAAGTGAGAGTTTAAAGATATCAGTGAACACTACAGTCAGTTCATCAGCACAGGTCTTTGTTACTCAGCCGACTACCCCATCTGGGCTTTCTGTGGGTTCACCACCCCGAAGGATGCTCTCGTGTTGGCCTCGTACTGAAATCTCAGGAGCTGTGGGTGGATTCATGAAGGTTCCTCCTTGTTTGGATGGTGAAAGTGCGAGCATCAGGCATTAAGCTCATCTGGAAGCAAAGCCTTTTTGTCACCCATGTTGCTTAGTTTAACTTTGTAAGGGGTGATTACCATTCAAGCCTTGCTACAGCTGTAGAGCGTCCTTCAGTGATTCAGGTTTGGTCCAGAATTGCCACTTCGTGCATAAGGTGGCTTTCCAGAGACCATACTTGGACTTCTTGTGCCTTACCTGGTTGCAAGACTTGAATGCCACTAATCTGGTCCTCAGCAGATTACAGATCTCATAGTTCATGCAGGGCTTCTGATTGGAGAAGACTCTAATTTTGTGGGACACACTCTCTACCTCTTTTACCTATATTTCTGGAGCTTTGCTCTTTAGCCTCTGCCTTTATGTAGGTAGAAGAAGGGCAGCCAAGTGATAAGATTTTCTGTAATGTGGTCTGGGTGTGGAATGGTAGTATATCAGTGGTCTAATGAGTTGGGACGCCTAGTGCTGCAGGTTATATGCTGATGATAATTGGGCATAGATTTCTTCAAACAAGCCTAATGGAAGTCCCCAACTATGAACTGAAATGCATCAGGGTGGGCAGTTTCTTGTTTGGTGATGGCAGCATTTAATTTGAGTGCCTGATTAGTCTGCCTTTTGGAGGTATGTAAAGTGTAGTCAGGATCACAGAACTCTCTTGGTAAGTAGAACAGTCGCGTTTAATTGCTAGATGTTCCAGTTTGAGGGAATGTGTGCAGCAAAACTGCCACGTCTGAGCAGCACAGAGTTAATCATTAAACACAGGCCTCCCACCTTTTGCCTTCTCTGAATCAGCAGTTCGGTTCATCCTATGTGTCGAGAAGCCTCCAGATATTTGGTGTGTTTGGACTGAGCCACGTCTCTGTGAAACACAGAATACAGCAGCTCCTCATTTTCCTGCAATGTAGCAGTCTTGCCCTTGGGTCGTCAGTCTTGTTCTCCAGTGACTGTACACTTGCTAATGAAATGCTAGGTAGAGGAAATTTCTTGGAATCCACACCCCCCCCCCCTTTCTTCCTGCCATGGCAATGTACCTTCATCTGCTTAAAGGTGATGTGACGGCCCGAGAGTTGAGTCTGCTGAGTCTTCAGAAGATCGTGAAATTGCGACTTAAAAAGTATGTTGCTTAAAGAGAAATTACAGGCTGCAAATTGCAGCAATAGTAGTTCAGTAGAGGTATATTTAGTTGTTTTGTTTGCAGCCTGAAACACGTCACTGTGGTTCACCGGTGCTGCCTTGATATTTTAAGACTCTAGGTGCTGGATCATAACTTTATATACTGTGTTTTGCACTTTGTCCCCGGAGATTTTACTTGGCTGTATACACGTGTATGGTTGACTGACAATAAATTTGAACTTGGTGCCAAGAGGAGAATGAAAACCGTCTCCAGTACAACTCTGACAGGAAAGAACTTTGTGGAGTCATACAGCATGGAAACAGGCCCTTCATGCCGACCTAGGTGCTCAGCTAGTCCCATTTACTTTCAGTCCTTTTCCATACTTGTGGTTATCTGCATGTCTTTGTAAAAGCTGTTAATGTACCTACCTCCCCCATTTCCCCTGACAGCCCCACCTCCATGTGAAGAAGTTGCCCCTCAGGTCTCTTTTAAATCTTTCCTCTCTCAACTTAAACCTGTTCCCTCTCGCTTCTGAGGGTTGTGGATCTTTGGAACTCTTCAGCACAGGGAGATAGGGACCAGAGTACGTAGATAGATTGTAAATTAGGGTAGGGTTAAATAGGTGGATTAATGGATGGTATGGTTTGTTGATCTGGAAGGGCTTGTTCCCCATGATATCTCTAAATTAAATAAATAATTGCCACTGGGATAGATTTATTAGTAGGAGTTTGGAAAGTGGTCTTGGGAAGAGTCATTATTAGATGGGGACATGGATGAAAGAAGGGCCTGCACTATACTATTCTATGTTGTAAGAATGCAGCATCAGCCTATTGAATGTTACAATAAGTTTGAGGGGAGATTCCCTGTGCCTAATTCTTGTCTTTTCCAGACATTCCTGAATCCCTGGTATGTGGGAAGCCTCGTTCCGATTTACGGCATCATGGTGGTCATGGGAGCGTGGGCATACTGCACGGCTGGAGGATCGGTACACAACTTCAGGCGCTGTGTCACATGTAGGTACATACACTGGCCCTGCCCTCATAGATAGGGCAGATGATAGGGTGGTTAAGAGGGAGTAAGGTGTGTGGCCCTTCATTAGTCAAGCGATTGAGTGCAAGGGCCACAACCTAATGTTGAGCTCTATAAAACCTGCGTTAGACAACACTTGGATCAAGGTGTTCATTTCTGGCCATCTCTTTATAGGAAGGTTAGAAATAAATGAACAGTCGATGTTCCTGGCTGGGACACTTCTTCAGGAGTGGAAAGGAAGGGGAAAGAAGCTAAATTAAAAGGTGTGGAGGGGGGAGGGGGAAGGAGGATAGCTAGAAAATGATAGGTGGAAAAGTGAAGGGCTGGAGAAGAAAGAATCTGGGAGAGGAGAGTGGACCATGGAAGAAAGGGAAGAAGGAGGCACACGAGGCAAGGTGATAAGCACGTGAGAAGAGGTAAGTGACCAGAGTAGGGAGGAGGAGAGGGGGGAATTAACAGAATTTGTAGAAATTGATATTCATCGCCATCAAGTTGGAGGTGACACAGGTAGAATACGAGGTGTTGCTGCTCCATCCTGAGAGTGGCCTCACTGTGGCCCATGTCGGAACAGGAATGGGGATAGGAATTAAATTGGTTGGCTACTAGGAAATTCTGATTTTGGTGGATGGAACAGAAATGGGAGTGTTGTCCACTTGAGAAATTAAGCAGATTGAGATTGTACTTTAGTAGAACAAGGGGTGGAGTGATCTGTTTAAAACAATCCGCAGGGGATTGAAAGGGTAGATCTGGGCATGGGGGCCCAATATCTGTGCTGTGTTGGTGCTGGAGTATGTGGTGACACTTGCAGGCTGCCCCCAGCACATCCTGGATTGTGTTGGTCATTGATGCAGACGACATATTTCACTATGTTTCGATGTACATGTGATAAATAAAGATTAATCTCTTGTGTAACTCTGGCTGTTGTGGCAGTTTAAATTGACACCATGGACAGCACACGTGTCACGTTCCTCTGATGTCCTGTTAGTTCACTCTTTGATGTTTGACCCTGTGGGTGTTTCCAGTAGTGGGTGAGTCTTGGACCAGGGGGTACAGCCTCAGGATAGAGGTACAACAGAGATGAGGAGGAATTTCTTTAGCCAGAGTAGTGAATCTATGGAATTTGTTGCCACAGGCAGCTATGGACGCCCAGTCATTGAGTATATTTAAAGCAGAGGTCAATAAGTTCTTGATTAGTCAGGGCGTCAAAGGTTACGGGGAGAAGGCAGGTGAATGGGGTTGGGAGGGCTTATTAGTCAGCCATGATGAAATAGCGGAGCAGACTTGATGGGCCAAAAGGTTTAATTGTGCTCCTACGTCCTGCGGTCTCATGGCCCCCATTGTTTGTGTCTTTCAGGCCAGCAGCACTCTGACCCTCATGTTCTGGTGTACTCTAGTCTTCAATCCCCTGCGGAGGACTGAAGGTGGGAGCGAGAGGTCCTGACACCATCCTCATCTGCCCTCTGGACTGTTGCCCTTGCCTCACTCCCCACCCTCTCACCTCCCCTTCCTTGGACACTGAAGCCTACCTCCCTGAGGGACATAAGGACCCAGACGGTGTCCGCTTTGGCCTCACCGGTTTGGTGGGAAGCCACCTCGACCCTGGTTACCACTGGAAGGAGAAAGTGTGACAGTCGGGGAGAAAGCAAGTCAACTACTGAGCACACTGAGACTTCTGGTTTGAACTCCACAGCACAACCTAACGTTTGTCTGATTATTTATTTTTTAAAACTTTGACTACTGTTACTTCCTGGTATGAGCTTGTGGAAAAGCCGGGCTGCTTATAGATTCTGTTCCGAGGTCAAGAGGAAAAGTTTGTAGTTTCTGTTCCTCAGTTTTGAGCATCACCATCTCAATGGGTCTTTGGAGCAAGAGGGGAGGGTTTGCGTTAGGGGCTACCCTGCCTCCCCACCACATTCCAGGCCGAGTTTTTGTCACTCGCTGCTCTTGTGACCATTCTTCCAGCAACATTCCTTTGGCCAGACTTTTACCTCCTGGATTCCACCTGAAGATAAAACCTCCCTTACTTTTCATCGAACAGCAAGTTGTGGTAGAAAGCTGAGAGGGAGATGTGTGTGTGTCCATATCTATGTGTTTAGCTTCTGCCACAAGAAATGTCCACCATCACCACACTTAACAGCCCCGAAAGGCTGTTTGTGGACCCACAGTGGCTCTTTGACTGTTAGGGGTAGGGGATGATGGCTGCATGCACAAGGGGAGGCCATTCCACCTAGCCGATTTCCCCTACCTCCCAGCTCTGTTAAGTTGTGGTATTGCAACAGGGCAGTGATCCATACTTCTAATCCTCCCCCACCCTGTATCCAATGAGACATGAGACCTAGGAAGACTTGGGGACCCCTCTGTAGGCACAGAATATGTCTGCCCTGGGACAGATCCTCCTTTCAAAATGCCTGTCCTGTCCCCATCTGAAGCTTCAGAAGTACCCGGTGGTGAGTGTTGTGACCAGATGTGTAAAGGGGAATAAAAACCTTCCTCGAGGCTGTAAAGAAATAATAAAATCCTCTCTGTTAATCAGATACTCCTGGGCTTCTACACCCAGCTCCCTTGCCGTAAGTCTCAATGCAACAAGAGCGATGTCTTTATGTTTGGGTACTGCACCAAGTGACTGGATTCTGTGTAAAAGTGCATACCTGTACCCAGCAGAGCATTTAATATTTCCTTTAAAATATATCTACGGTATTTTTTGTTACTTTTTGCTTTGTGTGTAAGTGTTCTGAGTTGTCTGCTATTACTACGGTCGCGAGGCAGTGCGAGACAGCTGAGAAGGGTCATTATTTCCCTCCCTCCCACACGCCAACTTTCTGCTGCTCTCCGGTCGCGTCCAGCCGCCGGGTTTCCCACTGGCTTTGTAATGTTAACAAGTGACTACCTCAAATCAGTCGGTTAGCTATGAAGGCTGATTTATACCTGTGTGTACGGGCTGCGCCGTAGGCCTGATTTGTACTTTTGCGTAGCGAGCATGTGTACTTGTGTCTGCGTCGCTCTGCAATTCACCGCCAAAACGCTAGTTGGCGATGGGATTTCTATGTCACTGAGTTTCTTCGTGAGAGACATGGACGGGGAAATGCTTTTGGATGTCAAATACTTTCGGATGTCGGCAGGTAGATTTGATGCTTTCGGATGTCAAATACTTTCGGATGTCGGCAGGTAGATTTGATGATTTGGTTCATCGTCTCCAACCATTTATTTCGCATCAGTATACAGACATGGTGGAGAAAAGCAACCGGAAATGCAATGCTACCAAGCGAACCAATCACAGTTGTTGCGGTCTATGTCACTGCGACGTGTGAGTTACATTTTTGGGGAGGTGCACGTCACCCTACAGTGTAGGGTACACGGTATCTGCGGTGTACACTTGACGCAGAAGTATAAACAGAAATCACAGGGAGTACTCAGCAGGTTGGACAAAGGACAGTATAGGCCCTTCAGCCCACAATGTGGTGCTAGCTCTTTAACCTACTGTAAGATCAATCGAACCCTTCCCTCCCACATAGCCCTCCATTTTGTTTCATCTATGTGCCTATCTAAGAGTCTCTTAAATGCCCCTAGTGTATCTGCCTGGCAGTGTGTTCCACACATCCACCAATCTGTGTGAAGGGGAGGATAAAAAAACTACCCCTGACTAGCCCAGTACACTTTCCTCCAATCATAAAATTATGCCCCTTGTACTAGCCATTCCCACCCTGGCAAAAAGTCTCTGGGTGTCTGCTTGATCTCTGCGTCTTATCTTGTCCATCTATATCAAGTCATTTCTCATCCTCCTTTGCTCCAGAGAGGAAAGTCCTAGCTCTCTCAACCTGTCCTCAAAGGACACACTCTCTAATCCAGGCAACCGTCCTCTGCACCCTCTACAACTTCCACACCCTCCCTCTAATGGGGCAATTAGATGCGAACACAATACTCCAAGTGTAAGGTATTTTTTATTAATATTAAACTACTTTTACCTAGTGTTGTCGTTTCAATTTCAATTTCTGGGGAATTGAATCTTAACCTGGAGAGGTGACGGAGCAGGTGAGAGGGAGCAGAGTGTGGGGATAGCGAGAGATCTGAGGATTGGGGTGATGATGACTCAGTGGAGGATGGGGTGAGGATTACTATTGTAGAGCTCAGAGTGACATTTATAAAGTCATGATCTGTTTCACTGGAACGTTGATCAACTCTATTTGACACATGGGGAGATACCGGGGCAGGTGGCCATAAAAGGGAAAGGTTTAAGAAGCATCTTCAAGAGAGAAAGTGAGGTTGAGAGACTCAAAGGGAAATTCCAGAGCTCCGAGACACAATCCAGTTATTATTTAGAGATACAACATGGAACAGGCCAACAAGTTGCACTGCCCAGTCTAACCCTAGCCTAATCACAGGACAACTTACAGTGACCAGTTGACCTACTAACTGGTTCGTCAGCTGGACTGTGGGAGGAAACAACGCGATTCATGGGGAGAACATAGAAACTCCTTACAGGTGGCACCGGAATTGGACTTGGAGCTCTGGAACGGCCCAAGCTGTACGAGCATCACATGGACTGTGGTGCCCTGTTAGAGCATAAGGGGGTTCCTGGTAGCATTGTGAGACAGGGAGGTGGGCGCAGGTACAAGTGCAGGTGACCAAGCAGGCATTATTTGCACAGAATGAGATTGGAGGCATGGGCAGCAGAGGTTAAGATGAACACGTGACCAGGTCAAGGGTGGGTAGGACTGACAAGAGGAGTGTTCACGTAGTTGGATCCAGAGGTGACAAATGAAGCTGTGGATGTGTCGATGGGTGGGGTGGGGGGAGAAAGAGCACCGAAGAGCCTGAAACACTCCTCCTGGTAGACGGGGCTGAGAGCGTTCTTCCCCCACGATAGGGGCATCTTCAGAGCAATCGGGGAGCGCTCCCACTGGGGGAGAGCCCGACACTCAGTGCAGTTTCAGCGACAGCATCTTCAGAAGTTTTTGGACTGCCTTCCGAAAGGCGATGGCCCAACCTACAGGGAAGAGATGGTATCAACACAGATTCTCTCCCCATGATCTACCCGTGCTTTGAGGTGCCCTTTGCAACCTCACCCCATTTCCCCCTGAGGTATCCCACATCCCAGCCTGGGGGAGCATGCAGGGCCCTTTTTAACCTTGCCGTATTGCGAGGTACCCCACATCCCAGCCTGGGGGAGCATGCAGGGCCCTTTTTAACCTTGCCTTATTCCCCCGAGGTACCCCACATCCCAGCCTGGGGGAGCATGCAGGGCCCTTTTTAACCTTGCCTTATTGCCCCGAGGTACCCCACATCCCAGCCTGGGGGAGCATGCAGGGCCCTTTTTAACCTTGCCTTATTGCCCCGAGGTACCCCACATCCCAGCCTGGGGGAGCATGCAGGGCCCTTTTTAACCTTGCCTTATTGCCCCGAGGTACCCCACATCCCAGCCTGGGGGAGCATGCAGGGCCCTTTTTAACCTTGCCTTATTCCCCCGAGGTACCCCACATCCCAGCCTGGGGGATCACCGCACGTCAGCTCCCTGATCTGCAGTCACCAGGCACGTAGGGGAGAGAGTCGCTCCTTGGGCACAGGCAAGCTGGCCATTTACAGGTCCAGGTGGCGGGCAGTCCGGGGTCCAGACTGCCTGCCCCTTCTCTCCGGCGATGTCCGTGCCCCACTGTCCCTGAGCTCGAGTACGTTGTAGATAATCACTGTAAATAGTTTGTGAATGATGGGCAGAAAGGTCTCCTCCTGCTCCCATGTCTTGTAGTCTTCTCGAAGAATGGGGTTGGGAGGGAAAGTAAATCAGCCAGGATGGAATATTGGAGCAGATTGATGGGCCAAATGGCCTAATTCTGCCCCTGTGTGTTAAGGTCTTGTGAATTCCTAGTTACTGTTTAATGTTTTCATGAATAAACTCGATTTTTAAAGAAAAAAAAAGCATAGGGAACTCACCCACAGGGAACGAGGCCTTGACTGGCCGGTTCCCGACTGGCTGGGCCTCTCTGAAGTTATTGACCAATGGCAGAGTTTGCACAGTGTCATTTGGCGTGCGGAACAGCCCAGTCCTCAGGGTCTTGAACTGCGGGAGGGAAAGGTTGCTGCTTAGTACCTTCAGTGTTGCAAACACAACAGCCAATCTGTGCACAGCACGATCCCACAAACAGCATGGGGAGCACTCTTCCCTCCCAACACTAAGTTATTTCTTCAGCAGTTTGAACCGGGCACGACTGCCCTGGAGGTCGGCCGGTGAGAACAGTGGGAAGAGTTTAAAAGGAAGACAGATTTACAGAGCGGGCGTCTGAGTAGTGGGAGACGAGTAGGAAGGCTTTGGGGCTCAGGCAAAAGAGGGTCGAGGCCAGGTAGGTTATCTGATTAAAATAAAGACAGAGTATGTGTGTGAGGCCGGTTTTCTGTGCTCAGTGTCAGATGTGGGAGGTCCTGGAGACTCCCGGCCTCCCGGACAACCACATCTGCACCAGGTGCGTCGAGCTGAAACTCGATGACCTTTGTCTGGTCAGGGAGAGTGAGGAGGTGATGGAGAGGAGTTATAGGCAGGTAGTAACGCCAGGACCACTGGAGACAGAAGTGGGTAACAGGAGAGGGAAGAGCAAGAAGCAGGTGCTAGAGAGTACCCTGGTGGCTGTCCGCCTTAACAATAAGTACCCCTGTTTGAGTACTGTTGGGGGAGATGGGGGAAGCAACAGTGGCTGCGCCTCTGGCACTGAGTCTGGCCCTGTGGCTCAGAAGGGTAGGGAAAGGAAGAGGATGGCAGCAGTGATAGGGGACTCTGTAGTTAGGGGGTCAGACAGGCAATTCTGTGGACACAGGAAAGAAACGCAGATGGTAGTTTGCCTCCAAGGTGCCAAGGTCCAGGATGTTTCTGATGGTGTCCAGGATATCATGAAGTGGGAAGGAGAACAGCCAGAGGTTGTGGTACATATTGGAACTAACAACATAGGTAGGAAAAGGGAGGAGGTTCTGAAAAAAGACTACAGGGAGTTAGGAAAGAATTTGAGAAGCAGGACCTCAAAGGTAGTAACCTCGGGATTACTGCCTGTGCCACATGACAGTATAGGAATAGATTGAGGTGAAGGGTAAATGAGTGGCTGAGGGATTGGAGCAGGGGGGCAGGGATTCAGATTTCTGGATCATTGGGACCTCTTCCAGGGCATGTGTTACTTTCAGATGGGCTGAAGGGCCTGTTTCTCTGTTGTGGCACTCTATAACACCCACGCAAAGTGGAATGGGGTCCAAGCACCCCCCCCCACCCCCATCATAGCTCCTTGGCTCCCAAACCCCATATCCCACAAGCGCAGGTCCCAAAGTAAATCATACCTGAGACGAGCAGTGCCATGACATACTGCTGTGTAAAAGGAGGCCATTCTCCTCATCGTGTTCAATGTGCACCCAATCTCACTCCACAGCCTTCAGCCTATTCCCCTCATTCTTTTCCCCTTCCTTTGAAGGGTCTCGGCCTGAAACATCAACTGTTTATTCCCCTCCAAAGATTCTGCCTGACCTGCTGAGTTAGTCTTTATGTAGAGTCCCACAAGTTATGGTGCTTGGAGACATCACCCAGCTCTGCCGTAATGCTTTATGAATCCACCTCCCTTGTGATTCCAAGTCCCATCAGTTTACCCAGTCCCCCTCTAATCTGGCAATTTAATTTAAATCCACCCCTCCTATTATTGACCTCTCTGCTAAGGAGTCTCTACCACCCTCCTGGGTTTAAAAAAAAAATCTTTTCTAATAATTTTTATTAGGTTTATTCAGAGATAATGGTAGTGTGCTGACTCTAGTGGACTTTGGTATTAACTCACCACTACAGAGTAGCAGTTACTGCATTGCTATTACAGAGAGACTTGGGAGTCCGTGTACAGGATTTGCTAGACCTCAACCTGCTGGCTGAGTCATTGGCAAGGCAGGCAAATGTCATGTTGGCATTCATTTCGACAGGACTGGAATTTTAAAGCAAAGATGCAACATTGAGGTTTTATTGGTCAGGCTTCGCATAGATTATTGTGATCAGTTTTGGGCCCCTTATCGAAGAAAGGATGAATGGACACTGGAGAGGGTTCAGAGAAGGTTCATGGAAATGATTCTGGGAATAAAAGGGTTATTTATAGAAGGAGCATTTAATGACTCTGCTGGAGTTTAGAAGAATTGGTGGGGGTGGGGGGGGGAAGAACCTCACTGAAACCTATTGAATGTTGGTATGTATTTGGAATGTGGGAGGAAACAGGAGCACCCTAAGGAAACCTGTGTGGTCAGAGGAAGAATTTACAGACAGCGGTGGGAATTAAACATCGACAGTGAGACACTGATGGGATGTAAGGCCGGGCTGAGACCTGGGTGGGATGAAGGGCTGGCTGCGAAGTGACAGATGGAGCTCCATCTGGAAAAAGAAGGTGATTCACTTTGGAAGTCAGAATGCAGGGTTAATAGTAGGATTCTTAGCAGTGTGGAGGAACAGAGGGATCTTGGGGTCCATAGATCAGTCAAAGTTGCCGCACAAGTTAAGGCGTATGAAGTGTTGGCCATCATTACGGATTTGAGTTTGAGAGCCATGAGACAATGTTGCAGCTGTATAAAACCCTGATTTGACCACACTTGGGAGTATCTGTTTGGTTCTGGTTGCCTCATTATAGGAAGGATGTGGTAGCTTTAGAGAGGGTGCTGAAGAGATTTACCAGGACGCTGTCTGGATTAGAGAGCATATCTTGTGAGGAAAGGTTGAGCAAGGTAGGACTTTTCCCTTTGGAGCGAAGGAGTATGAGAGGTGACTTGATAGAGGTGTACAAGATGATGTGAGATTGACAGTGTGGACAGCAGGGTGGAAGTGGCTAATGGGAAAGGGTGTAATTTTAAAGTGAGTGAGGAAAGCGTAGGAGGGTGGAGTCAGAGGTAGAGTTTTGTTATATACGCTGTGGTGGGTCTGTGAAATGCAATGCCAGAGCAGATACATTGGGGTCATGTAAGAGATTCTTGGATAGGCAGATGGATGAAAGAAAAATGGAGGGGAGGGTTAGATTGGAGTAAGTTTAAAGGGTTGGCACTTCAGGAGACAAGGACCTGTACTGTGTTGTAGTGATCTGTGTTTTATGACGCCGTCCCTACTTGCACTTGCTTACATAAAATTACACAATGGGACAGAGGCCATTTGGCCCATCAGTCAATGTTGGCTGTGACGCTCAACTTTGCGTGAATAGTTTTTCCATTTGTTTATTATATAAGCATTTGTTAGTCTCGTGAGACCATGGATTTGTGCCTTGGAAGGTTTCCAGGCCGCAGGCCTGGGTAAGGTTGTATGGAAGACCGGCAGTTGCCCATGCTGCAAGTCTCCCCTCTCCACGCCACTGATGTTGTCCAAGGGAAGGGCACTAGGGCTGATACAGCTTGGTACCAGTGTCGTCGCAGGGAAATGTGTGATTAAGTGCCTTGCTCAAGGACACAACACGCTGCCACAGCTGAGGCTCGAACTCACGACCTTCAGATCACTAGACCAATGCCTTAACCACTTGGCCACATGTCAACACACAATTTGTTTAATCCAACAGTATAACCACCTACTTCCTGTTCTTTGTGCCTTGTCCGGTTACCCTTTAAATATATCCGTACAAATCACTTCAGCCACTTCCTTTATTTTAGAGTATGGTAACAGACTGTCCACCCAACAAACTTGTGCTGCCCATTTAAACCCATGTGACCCAATAACCTACCATATTAACCTGGACTGTGGGAGGAAACCCACGCAGTCACGTAGAGAACGTACAAACTTCTTACAGGCGGATGCAGGAATTGGACTCGTGTTGTTGGCACTGTAGAGTGTTACCACGTCGCCCCAATCCACATTCTCGCTACCCTTTAGGGGAAGAAGCTGCTGTTGGATTTGGAGATGCTGCCTTGGTGGCCACCTACCTGGGAAAGGGATAATGGAACCCGCTGGTGGAATATAATCCAGCGGACACTCTGGTAGCAGGGTGGTGTGGTCAGAGAGCCTCGGTAGGTGAAGTATTGGTCCAGCCGTTTAGGGAGCAGGGACCAGATATCAAAGGATGGAATCTCCACCTCCTGACCTGAGGAATCGAACAACAGCAAGGTTAGTATCAACCAAGGGGCTCAGTGGGTAAGACAGTATGACATACAGTACTGTGGAAAAAGTCTTGGGTGTGTGTGTATATATTGCTAGTATGTCTAGGATTTTTGCACAGTACTGTATTTGTCAATGTGGAATGGAAAGAGAGTTTGTAAATCTGGTGGGAGCAAAGGGTGTTGGGTGGAGCACCATGGGAGGAGGAGTACCGGGGTGGGGTAGGGGTGGTATGGGTGCAGACATACCCAGCCCCGACAGACCAGGCAAGGTGAGTTGATTCAAAACAATTGGTTTATTAATCATTACAGACAGTCTTTCTAGTGCTTCCCACTCCCTCCCTCTCCCTTATTCCCAACAACGATTCCCCTCTCCCTGTTCCCTTCCCACTGTCAGTCCAAAATAGAGACCCATATCAGAATTGGGTTTATCGTCACTCACACTCATAAGTCATGATTTGTTTTGTGTGGCAGCAGTGCAGTGCAATATATAAAGTTGCTACAGTACTCTGTGTGTGTGTGTGTGTCCTCCCATCACCCTATCATCCCTCCAGGAGTCAAATTAGACCATTTGGCCCAAGTCTCCCCCCTTCCCTCTCGACCTGGTTCTCCTGCCTTTTCCCTGCAACCTTTGACACCCTGACCAATCGAGCCATCATCTCCACTTAAATACAGTCAATAACTTGGCCTCCACAGCTGTATGTTGTAATAAATTTCACAGATTCACCACCTAACTAAAGAAATTCCTCATCAGTTTTAAGGACATCCTTCTCTCCCACCGTCTGAGTCCCACGTGCCTCCAGAGAGTAAAGATTAGTTTTATTCGTCACTCATACACTGAAATGCATCACTTGCATCCCGCCCCCCCCCCCAGTCCAAAGATGTGCTGGGGGCAGCCCACGTGTGTCACTAGACTTCTGCCGTCAACGTGCATGCCCACAACTTGCTAGCCCTAACTGTACATCCTTGGTATATGGGAGGAAGCTGGAACACCCGGAGGAATTTCGTGGTCACAGGGAGAACATGCGAACTCCTTACGGACAGCGGTGAGAATTGGACCTGGATTGCTGGCACTGTAAGACATTTACACTACCACACCAGAGGAAACTGAACCCCAATCGCAGATCGCTGGTGCTGTAACCCCCCCCCCCCCAGTTGGCTGCACTGTCAGAGGGCTGACGCATTGAACTGATGTCAGATTAGGGCCAGAACTAGAAGCGAAGGGGAAAGGTCTTCCTGACAAATCCCAAAAAAATCTGCAGGAAGTCTGAACCAAAGCAAAGTACTGGATCAGGAAAAAAATCTTAGCAGAATGAGAAGGTACAGGAAATAAAGTTCAGAGTAAACCTACTATCAAAGTATTAGGTTACTGTCTACTGCGCTTTTCTAACAGGCATTTACAGGACGACTCAGAAGTGCAATAGAGGCCCTCTGTTGGTCGAGGTTGACCATGGACATTGTGTCCTAGCTGTCTACGTGATACACAAACCAGGGCAGTATGATATGGAGAGTAAGCTGTTGCCCATGCAGCAGGCTCACCATTTCCACACAACTGGTGAGTCCAAAGGGGACGATAGATACTGATAGAGTTTGGCACCAGCAACGTCACAGAAGTTGTCAGTTGGTGTTGAACTGAACGTAGGATTGACTGCCTTGGGGATTCCAGCTCTGGATTTTTCCTCAGGGTTTATTCCCAAAGCCTTCCCCATGAGTGGGTATAGTCACAAGGCAGCTTGGGTTTGAGATCAGAGTTTTCCTTCTCCTAAATGACCTGCCAACCACGGCTGACAAGCCCCATCTGCCGGAAATGACTGGTTTTAGAGCACAGTAACCCACCTTTGCCCCTTCTGTCAGTAGAAACTGTTCCACCGGGCTTAGTAGCTAAGCCACACTTGAAGGCCAGGAGCTGGACTTGATGGCTGTAGGGTAATAATTGTTCCTGAACCCAAAGAGTGGTTGGATATACTTGGGTTATTTTCTCTGGAGCATTGGAGGCTGAGGAGTTTATAAAACTATGAGAGGCATCAGTAGGGGGACAGTCTTTGTTCTCAGGGTAGTAACGTTGAATACTGGAGGATATGCATTTAAAGTGAGAGCTGGTAAGTTTAAAGGGCATGGGTAAAATTCTGCAGATGTACCATGGGGAGCATTCTAACCGGTTACATCACTGTCTGGTGTGGAAGGGCCACTGCACAGGATCGGAAAAGACCGCAGGAAGTTGTAAACTCAACCAGCTCCATCATGGGCACCAGCCTCCCCAGCACTGAGAACACCTTGAAAAGGTGATGCCTCAGAAAGGTGGCATCCGTCATTAAGACCCCCCCCCCCTGCAAATCACCCAGGACATGTCCTCTTCCCATTGCTACCATCAGGGAGGAGGTACGGGAGCCTGAAGACACACACTCAAGGTTTCAGGAACAGCTTCTTCCCCTCAGCCTTCATATTTCTAAATCTAAGTGGACAGTAAAGCCACATACACTACCTCATTATTTTTCCTCTTTGAAGATGTGTATATCTTTATTGCAATTCAGTTTTTTTTATTATGATATTTTGCAATCTACTGCTGTTGCTAAAAAACCAAATTTCATGACCTAAGTCAGTGATATTAAATCTGATTCTGAAGTTTCGTTTACACAGAGCAGAGGGTGCCTGGTGCCTGGAATGGGGTGGTGGAAGTGGAGACAGTGGTGGTGTTTAGGGAATGGTGAGATATGGATCATATGCGGGCACAAGAGGTTTATTTTATTTTAGCATCGTGGCTGACACAGGCATTGTGGGCCAAAGGGCCTGTTCCTATTAACACACAATACTGGAGGAACTCAGCAGGTCAGGCCGCACATTGGAGAGGAATAAGCAGTCACTGCTGCAAGCTGAGGCCCTTCACCAGACCTGTACCTCTGCCCTACTGTGTGTTCAAGTGTCCAGATGTGTTGAAGAAATAGCTGCCAGTTTGTACTCCCCTATCCTTATCCCCATCCCCTCCCCTCCCCACCTTCCTTTCCAGTCCTGGTGAAGAGTCTCGGCCTGAAACGTCAGTTGCTTATTCCTTTCCATAGATGCTACCTGACCTGCTGAGTTCCTCCAGCATTCTGTGTGTGTGTTGCTCAAGATTTCCAGCATCTGCAGAATCTCGTGTCTATGTTTAAGCCACTGTTAACCTCGTGAACAGAAGGACTGGGTTTAATTTAGCATTGTGGTCAGCATAGACATTGTGGGCCAAAGGGCCTGATTCTGAACTGTACAGTTCTACATAAGGTCAGGCAGCGTCTATGGAAGGAGAAACTACAACCCTTTGTCCAGGTAATTGGTAGGGTCTGATCCCAATGAGTTTGAGATGATGTATTTTGGGAAGTCAAATAGGGTAGGTTGTTGAGAAAACATTGTTAAACATAGGGGCCAAGGTCTCTAGTTCCCAAAGAAAGTGACAATACGGGTAGAGATATTAACATAGACTAAAGATTGGTTTGATGGCTTTGGACCCGTACTCACTGGCAGTTTAGAAGAATAAGAGGGGGAGGATCTCATTGAAACCTACCTAGTGTTGAAAGGCCTGGTTAAAGTAAACATGCAGAGGACGTTTCCCAAGTGGGGGAGTCTAGGGCACAGCCTCAGAATGGAAGGAAGTGCCCCTTGGAACAGAGGAGGAGGAATATCCTTTATCTAGAAGGCGGTGAATCTGTGGCAATGAACTCCACAGGTGGCTGTGGAGGACAAGTTATTGAGTATATTTAAAGGTGAGGGCGATTGGTCAGGACATCAAAGGTCACGGAGAACAGTGGGATAGAAGGCATCCTTGAGGATAGTGCTTGGATACAGGTAGGGAAGATTTATAGAGAAGAGGGCCAAATGCAGGCAAATTCATGGAGGCATAGTGGCTAACATAACGCCTTACGTGCCAGCAATTGGGGTTCAATTCCCAGTCCTGTCGGTATGTTCTCCTGGGGTTTCCTCCACAGTCTAAAGACGTACCGATTAGGGTTAGTAAGTTCAGGCACGGGGCCCCCAGCACATCCTTGTACTGTGTTGGCCATTGATAACGAAGCATTTCACTGTCTGTTTCATTGTACATGTGACAAATAAAGCCATCTTTAATCCAGGTTGGTAGCTTGGTCAACACAGGTGAGTTGGGCCAAAGGGCCTGTTTTCCTGTGGTGTAAACCCATTCCATTAGAAATTAATCCTTCTCTGGTTCTCCCTGCAGCTTCAGGCTGACCCCACTGGAGAGGGCTCCAAACCTTCGGCTGTCTGACCCAGAGCCAGCGGACTGACATACTGAGCTAAGACAGTGCTGGTAAAAGGACAGCCGGGGTTATAGGATGCTTGCGGTGACCTGGGGTTGACGGTCTGATCCAGCCAGTGCATCATACAGCTCTTCCTAACGGCTGGGGCTCGCAGACACCTTACCTGCAAATGGGATCGATTCCAAGTGACGCAGGATATTTTCATAAGCTGGATTTTTAAATTTCCCAACCTTCATTAAATATAAAAAAGTGCAATATTAGTACCTCCCCCACAATGTTTGCTGCATTTTGTTCACACGGGAGTTTTGATTCAATTATAGATTGATTAAAAAATTAGCTCATTCAGTCACTTGGCCATTGATCCATACAGTGAAATGTGCCGTTTGCATCGACAGCTTACACCGTCCAAAGCTGTGCTGGGGGGCAAGTGTCACCGCGCTTCTGGCGCCAGCGTAGCGTGCCCACAATTTACTCAGCCTAACCCGTACATCTCCGGAAAGTGGGGGGAAGCCCACGCTGTCGCGGGGAGAATGTATGTACAAACTCCTTACAGACAGTGGAGGAAACTGAACTCTGATCCATGATCTCTGGCACCAAGCCCCCACACCTCCTGTAAGCCATCCATTAGTGGCCGTTCAGGGGTTGGGGGTGAGCTGCCGTCTTGAACCACTGCAGTCTGTGTGGAGAAGCTGCTCTCGTAGTGCTGTAGGGGAGGCAAGTCCTAGGATTTAGACCCCATGACACAGACTTGGCCAAGGTGTTCCCAAGTCGGGAAGGGCGAGGGGGAACCTGCGGCTGGTGGTTTCCCTGTGCCCTCTGGGAGAGGGTGGCAGGTTGGGGAAGTGCTTTCGAAGTAGCCCGGACGAGTAACTGTGGGAGTTTGTAGACAGTGGGAAATGCAGCTAATGTGGTAGAGGGAGGGAGTGCCAGTTGTGTGTTCTGGATGGCCATGGAGTAACACAGCACAGAAACCGGTCCTGTAGTCCGACTGATCCATGCTGACCACAGCATTGTACTTGCTAGTCCCAGACGCCTGCATTCAGCCAGTAACCCACCAATCCCCTCCCCTCCACACACCCATCTAAATGCCTCTTAAATGCTGTGATTGTACCCACCTCAACCACTTCCGAAAGCTCATTCCAGAATTCCAGTAATTCGCTTTACTTAAAGCAAGACCTTTGTCTTTGTTAAAATCTCGCTTTAAGTAAGAACTGGAATTTGATGGTAAACGTGGTGGGACAGCAGAAACCTGATTGGTTAATCCTCAACCAATCAGGAGGGATGGACGACAGAGGGGTATAAATGTCGCTGGACTAGTCCTGCCCAGGTATCGTCCCTGATGAAGATGGTAGTGTTTGTCTTTGAAACATTGGTTTAAAATTGATATCTGTACCCAGTTGGAAACTTGAGAAGGGTTTATTCGTAGTAAGGTAGTCTTCATGGACCATTCAGAAAACCTGATGGTGGAGAGGAAGAAGCTGTTCCTAACATGTTGAATGTGTGTCTTCTGGCTCCTGTACCACCTTCCTCCTAGGTGGTAGCAATGAGATGGTAGCCTTGATGCACCGTCTCTCAAAGACATCTGCAGTGGTGAGGAGGGTGTACTCGTGATGAAGCAGACTGAGACTACAACCCTGTGCAGCTTTTCCCCACTGTGGTGCACGGTCGGTGCGTCCACAGCAGGCGGTGATGCAACCCATCAGAATTCTCTCTATGGTACATCTTTAGAAATTTGTGAGTGTTTGGTGATTCAGATATTGCCAGGGATTGTTGGAGATGCTCTCTCTCGGGGAAGTGGGAAGTCTCTGTGTCATTCACTGTGGAGCACCCACCCTCTGGTTTTCTCTACAATTAGCTGATTGGTCAGCACAGGAGTGGCTGGATAACTCCCCCTTTCATAATTATACCTGGGGCTCTCACCACTCTAAGTAATAATGGACTGGCAGAATTAACTCCCACTTACCTTACACCAACAATCCTTTTGTAGGGAAACGTTCCAGAAGCAAACTTATCCTCTAATACAGAAATAGACTTACTCTGACTGGGATCGCTTTTCAAGGGAGGAGGGAGTGAGCACTGCAACTACCTGGGCATCGACCTTTCAGAGGATCTATCCTGCCCCCAACACGCAGTGTCACAATTATGAAGAAAGCACACCTGTAGATCTACTTCATGAGGGGTTTGAGAAGGTTTGGTATGTCACTAAAGACTTGCAATTTCTATAGATGTACTGGTGACCTCTTCAAGAGGCAGTGTCTCGGGGGGGGGCATCCATTATTAAGGACCCTCATCACTCAGAACGTGCCCTCTTCTCATTACTACTATCAGGGAGGAGGTACAGGAGCCTGAAGATCCACACTCAGCATTTCAGGAACAGCTTCTCCCCCTCTGCCATCAGATTTCTGAAGGTCCATGAACACTGTCTCATGATTTATCTTTGCACTACTTATGTTGTAACTTATTGTAATGTTTATGCCTTGGCATTGAACTGCCGACACAATACATTTCAGGACTCATGTCAGTAATAATGAACCTGATTCTGACTCTAGTGCTATCTAATGGGTGGAGGTTAGAGCTACTCATTACACTCTTGACGGTTTACAATGTAAACTTTACATAAACACAATCTGGAAATCCAAGCAACACACACAAAATACTGTTGGAATGCAGCAGGTCAGGCAACGTCGGTGGAGGGGAAGAAACAGTGACCTTTCACAAGCACTGGAAAGGAAGAGAGAATAAGAAAGGCAGAGTATAAGTTTGCAGGTGAAGGAGCAGGAATCTGATAGGAAAGTGGAAGAAAGGGAAGGAGGGCAACCATAGGGAGGTGATGGGAAGGGGTGAGAGAATAACCAGAGAAAGAGAGGAGGAGGGGGAACTGGTTACATGCAGGGTTCCTACTCTAAAGCATGATGGAGACCAATCGACACTGCAATACCTCACCTCCAGCAGAACTCCCAGGACCACCAGCCCGTCTGCCTTCCTCATGGCCTCTAACACGTTCTGATATTTCTCTGAGTTGTAATGAACTATGTGCATCTGGGAGAAACCAAAAACGGATTGTAAACACTGCTGTTGTGACCATGGGAACTCGGTGCGAAGTACAGCGTTATCTCGCCGTTCAGCCACTGGGGCGTCAGTGTTTGGATTTTGAAAATCCTCAGCAGGGTGGCTGAGGAAGACAGCTCCCATTTGTCAGGGACAACCAGGACCATTTCAGACCAGTGTTGATCACAGACTCCTCGAATGCAGTAACAGTCCCTTCCCCAAGACCGCAGTCACCATCAAACACCCATCCACAATCATCTCATTTTAGTCCCCACGTCTGTCTGCTTCCCCCAGGTTCTACCCTCTCAGTCAGAGACCTTTACTTGGGACTGTGGGAGGAGGGAACACAAAGGGGCCGGAGTTTGCAAAGCAGAGCTGGGGGAAGAGTAACAAAACCATTAAACACGGGAGCAGAATTTGGCCCATTGCCATTCTATCATGGCTGATTTATCCCATTCTTCTGCCTTCTCTCTGTAATTACACTAACCCTCACCGGAATGTCTTCAGAACGTGGGAGGAAACCTAAGCACCCAGAGGAAATCCGCACAGTCATGGGGAGAACATGCAGACTCCTTACAGACAGTGGTGGGAATTGAATTCGGGTCACTGGCTCTGTAAAGCGTTACACTATCCACTGCACCACCACGTTACCCCTGTGTTTAGCCTGAATTTGTACCAACTCAGTCTGGGGCTGTGTGAGACGCGGACCGAAGGAGAAGTGGCCATTACAGTGAAACTTATGGTCCCTGGTGACAAACATGAGAGGCTTTCGCCCGCACCATAACCCCGACGTTTAAACTCTGTCCCTGGAGTAAGGGTTGGAGGGGACGGATGAAGCAACAGTCAAAGGTTTCAGTGGATGGGAGAAGGGAGTGAGGGGGCAAAGGTTCCTACCTCGGCAGGTGCCCTCTCGCCGTCAATGAGGTGCTCCGATCCACTGGGCCACACCAGGCTCCCCCAGTGGAAGTGTAGCTGTGCGGCCCGGTACTTGTGGGGCAAGCTGCTGATGTACATGGTGGATGGGAGGTCCATCTGCACTGCAGGGAGGGAGCAAGAGAGCAGTTAGAGAGCAGAGCACGAATAAACTCTCTTCCTGCATGGCTGAATCGCACCAGTTGGCCATTTCTCTCACACACGTACGCTGAAGGATCAACTTTACTTGCCATATACATTTACACAGATCAGGAATTTGCTGTGGTTATAAAGAATAAATAATTATATAAAAATAAAGTTCGGGGTTAAAGTTTGGACATGGAATAAAATATGCATAAATACCATCACGTATTTACAATGTTAAGAGCTCATTTTTTAGGCATCCGTTAGTCTCATGGATTTTGGAAGGGTTAGGGTTAGGGTTAGAAACATAGAAACATAGAAAATAGGTGCAGGAGTAGGCCATTCGGCCCTTCGAGCCTACACCGCCATTTATTATGATTATGGCTGATCATCCAACTCAGAACCCCGCCCCAGCCTTCCCTCCATACCCCCTGATCCTCGTAGCCACAAGGGCCATATCTAACTCCCTCTTAAATATAGCCAATGAACTGGCCTCAACTGTTTCCTGTGGCAGAGAATTCCACAGATTCACCACTCTCTGTGTGAAGAAGTTTTTCCTAATCTCGGTCCTAAAAGGCTTCCCCTCTATCCTCAAACTGTGGCCCCTCGTTCTGGACACGAAGGTTAACACCTTAACCACTTGGCTATGCACCAACATCTGTTAAGAGCTTTATAAAAGTGGTTTAAGGTGCTGCTTACAGGGCAGTGACAGGGGTAACAGATAGAGATGGGTGGGGTGGAGAAGTAGAATGGTTGATCAGATTAGAAGCCTGGGAGAAGATTGTGTGATTTTTGTTTTATAGCCCTGTAGCACTTTCCAGAACAGAGTTTTTGGAAAAGGCAGTTTGCAGTTTCAAATGTTGCTGTGATTACAGTACCCACACTTATTTCCAATTCCAATGATGATCGTTCTCTCTCCCTCTCACCTTATCCCACCCCTCTCTCTCTCTCCTACTCCCTGCCCCATCCCTGTGACCCCATCCCCATCCCTGTAATCTCCCACCATCTCCTACACACCCCTCCCCATCTCTGTGACCCCCTTCCTCCCCTAATTTTCAGTATCCCCACTCCCCTACATGCCTCCCCGTGATCCAAACACTCCCCTACACCCCTCCCCATCCCTGTGACCTCCCACCATCTCCTACATACCCCACCTCATCTCTGTGACCCCCCTTCCTTCCCTACACCCCTCATCGCTGTGTTCTCCCCTCCCCTACACCCCTCCTTATCCCCTCCCCCTTTGTCCCTTTCTCCCTTTCTCTCTCCTCCCGATCCATCCAACAACTTCTACGCCCACCCAAGCTGCATCACCCGGTTTCACTCTCCTGCCCATCACGCACACACCTCCACTAGGCCCCCCTCACCTGTTTCCATCTGCCTTATCCATCTCCATTATGCTCCACCTCCCTTTTCTATCAGATTCCACCATCTGCACCTTGTCGCCTCCACCTATCACCTCTCAGCCTCCATCACTATACACACTCCCCCCTCACTACTCCTACCTATCACTACTCCTCAACTGGGTCCACCCATCCTCTGTCACTATTCCCCCTCTCCCTCCGTCTACCTATCCACTTTCCTTCTCAGTCCCAATCTCCTGCCTTCTCACACTCCCTTCATGCCCCTAATCTGTCAACCTCTGCCTTAAATATACATACACACCTGGCCTTCACAGCGGCCTGTGACAAAGAATTCCACAGATTCACCACTCTCTGGCTAAAGAAATTCCTCCTCATCTCTGTTCTAAAAGGACGCTCCTCTATTTTGTCCTCTGATCTTAGACCTGGAACCTGAAACACCATCCATACCCCTCCACAGACGCTGCCTGACCTGCTGATGAGTGGAGGAGGGTTGGCAGAATGATGGGTAGTGTGGAGAGAATAAAATGAGGTCAATGTAAGTGGATCATTGGACAGAGTCCTGAAGGGCCTGTTTCTGTTGTGTGTGTGTGTCTCTCTCTCTTTCTCTCTCTCTCTCTCTCTCTCTCTCTCGTGCAGACGAGGAGGAGGGAAGAGATTCAGGTCACAATGGGGACCATTCTAGTTGGCTTCAGTACATTACTCAGTGAGCAAGGTGACCAAAACAGTTGGAACGTCAGATAGACAATCCCAAGCTCAGCTGTCAAAGGAGGAGGGTCAGGCATGAGATTAGCAACCCCATCCCATGAAAACCCAGAGCTACAGAAACTCCAGAAACTAACAGAAGCTCCAAAGACCTCATCCCTAGGAGAGGAAAGATCCTTGCCAGGAGAGGGCTGAGGTCGTGGTGAAAGTGGAAGCCACAGGCCCTATCAGCCCAGGACAGAGGGCTCTGGTGAGCTGCTGTCACCCTGTAAAGATGGTGTGGAGTGGGTGTGGTACATGACAGGAAACAGGAGACATAGACATCGATGTCTATGCTGACCAAAATGCCAATTGAATCCCAGCTGCCTGCATGTGTTCAATATTGTGGGCACATTATGTTGGCACCAGAAGCATGTGGGCTGCCCGGTACCATACTCGCTGATTTGATTTGATGCAAACCGCCGCATTACACACATATGACAAACAAAGTTTATCTTTTAATTCTCCCCCCTCTCCCTCCCCCGTTCGTGCCCCTGCCTCTGAAAGGCGGTGGTCACTGCTGCTTCCTCACCTGTGTGGCCATTGTTGGAGAGGGTGAGGGCGTCGCACGACGGGTCACTGTAACCGCTTAACCGAACGGTTTTCAGCGAGCGGTCATACTGGGTGTTCAGCGTCTGGATGTTGATGGGGGACTGCGCTTCCTTGCCGCAGTACACAAACTCTTCCTGCCAGTGTTTGACTCCCAGGGGACCTGGCGTATTGACATGGTGACATTTTGTTTAATATCGGCACGCGTGCTGAGTTACAGTGAGAAGGTCTGGTTGCAGGCGGCACATCCCACTCCCGGGATCTTCAAAACGCAGAGCCTCAAAAAGGCGACATCCATCATTAACAACCCTCACCACCTGAGTCACACCCTCCGCTCACTGCTACCATCGAGGAGGAGCTACAGGAGCCTGGAGACCCACACTCAATGATTCAGAAACAGTTGCTTCCCCTCTGCCGTCGGATGGCCCCACGGTTAGCGTGATGCCATGACAGCTTGCGACATCAGAACTCGGGGTTCAATTCTGATAAGGAGTCAGTATGTCCTCCCCAGTGAATGCGTGGGTTTCCCCCGGGCGCTCTGCTTTCCTCCCACAGTGCGCTGTATCTCTAATAAATAAATTATTATATTTCTGTATGGTCCATTAACCCCTACAATGTTATTCTGTTTTTGCATCATTTATTTATATATATTCGAAGAAGGAGTCTAAGAGTTTGAGTGGGAGTGCCGAGAAAGAGATTTTTGAAATTTTCGTTTTTTTCTCTCCAACGACTTTCTGAGAGGCGGGACTGCGCAGGCGTGTGACGTCGGGCAGTGCAGCGCGGCAGATTTAAAAGGAACAAAGCCTCATAGAGCGGGCAGCGTAGTTTGCGGGCTGCGGAGTGAGCCGGGAGCAGAGTGAAGACTTAAGGGCTTCGGCTCACCGGGCTTAGGCGGAAGCGGGCGAGGCGAGGAAGGTTTGACATTCATTTTCTGTTGTTATTTGAGGAGAGGGGCAGTATGACTGTGAGGGCAGTTTGCTGTTCTCGGTGTCGGATGTGGGAGGCCCTGGAGTCTCCAAGCCTCCCGGACGTCTACATCTGCACCAAGTGCATCGAGATGCAGCTCCTAAGGGACCGCGTTACGGAACTAGAGTTGCAGCTCGATGACCTTCATCTGGTCAGGGAGAGTGAGGAGGTGATAGAGAGGAGTGGAAGGCAGGTGGTCACGCCGGGGCCACGGGAGGCAGACAAGTGGGTCACGGTTAGGAGGGGGAAGGGGAAGAGTCAGGTGATGGGGAGTACCCCGGTGGCTGTGCCCCTTAACAACAGGTACTCCTGTTTGAGTACTGTTGGGGGGGACAGCTTACCCGGGGGAAGCGACAGTGGCCGTGCCTCCGGCACAGAGTCCGGCCCTGTAGCTCAGAAGGGTAGGGCAAGGAAGAGGAGGGCAGTTGTGATAGGGGACTCGATAGTAAGGGGGTCAGATAGGCGATTCTGTGGACGCAGTCCAGAGACCCGGATGGTAGTTTGCCTCCCTGGTGCCAGGGTCCGGGATATTTCTGATCGTGTCCAAGATATCCTGAAGTGGGAGGGTGAGGAGCCAGAGGTCGTGGTACATATAGGTACCAATGACATAGGTAGGAAAAGGGATGAGGTCCTGAAAGGAGAATATAGGGAGCTAGGAAGGGAGTTGAGAAAAAGGACCGCAAAGGTAGTAATCTCGGGATTACTGCCTGTGCCACGCGACAGTGAGAGTAGGAATGCGATGAGGTGGAGGATAAATGCGTGGCTGAGGGATTGGAGCAGGGGGCAGGGATTCAAGTTTTTGGATCATTGGGACCTCTTTTGGCGCAGGCGTGACCTGTACAAAAAGGACGGGTTACACTTGAATCCTAGGGGGACCAATATCCTGGCAGGGAGATTAGCGGGGGCTACTGAGGTGACTTTAAACTAGAATGGTTGGGGGGTGGGAATCAAATTAAAGAGGCTAGGCGTGAGGAGGTTAGTTCACAACAGAGGGATGGGAACCAGTGCAGAGAGACAGAGGGGTGTAAAGTGAGGGTAGAAGCAAAAAGTACAAAGGAGAAAAGTAAAAGTGGTAGGCCGACAAATCCAGGGCAAGCATTAAAAAGGGCTAAGAGAGTTGTAAAAGAGCGCCTGAAGGCTTTATGTGTCAATGCAAGGAGCATTCGTAATAAGGTGGATGAATTGAAAGTGCAGATTGTTATTAATGATTATGATATAGTTGGGATCACAGAGACATGGCTCCAGGGTGACCAGGGATGGGAGCTCAACGTTCAGGGATATTCAATATTCAGGAGGGATAGACATGAAGGAAGGGGAGGTGGGGTGGCGTTGCTGGTTAAAAAAGAGATTAACGCAATAGAAAGGAAGGACATAAGCCGGGAAGATGTGGAATCGATATGGGTAGAGCTGCGTAACACTAAGGGGCAGAAGACGCTGGTGGGAGTTGTGTACAGGCCACCTAACAGTAGTAGTGAGGTCGGAGATGGTATTAAACAGGGGGGAAATGTGTGCAATAAAGGAACAGCAGTTATAATGGGTGACTTCAATCTACATGTAGACTGGGTGAACCAAATTGGTAAAGGTGCTGAGGAAGAGGATTTCTTGGAATGTATGCGGGATGGTTTTTTGAACCAACATGTCGAGGAACTAACTAGAGAGCAGGCTATTCTGGACTGGGTTTTGAGCAATGAGGAAGGGTTAATTAGCGATCTTGTCGTGAGAGGCCCCTTGGGTAAGAGTGACCATAATATGGTGGAATTCTTCATTAATATGGAGAGTGAGATAGTTAATTCAGAAACAAAGGTTCTGAACTTAAAGAGGGGTAACTTTGAAGGTATGAGACGTGAATTAGCTAAGATAGACTGGCAAATGACACTTAAAGGATTGACGGTGGATATGCAATGGCAAGCATTTAAAGGTTGCATGGATGAACTACAACAATTGTTCATCCCAGTTTGGCAAGAGAATAAATCAAGGAAGGTAGTGCACCCGTGGCTGACAAGAGAAATTAGGGATAGTATCAATTCCAAAGAAGTAGCATACAAATTAGCCAGAGAAAGTGGCTCACCTGAGGACTGGGAGAAATTCAGAGTTCAGCAGAGGAGGACAAAGGGCTTAATTAGGAAGGGGAAAAAAGATTATGAGAGAAAACTGGCGGGGAACATAAAAACGGACTGTAAAAGCTTTTATAGATATGTAAAAAGGAAAAGACTGGTAAAGACAAATGTAGGTCCCCTGCAGACAGAAACAGGTGAATTGATTATGGGGAGCAAGGACATGGCAGACCAATTGAATAATTACTTTGGTTCTGTCTTCACTAAGGAGGACATAAATAATCTTCCAGAAATAGTAAGGGACAGAGGGTCCAGTGAGATGGAGGAACTGAGTGAAATACATGTTAGTAGGGAAGTGGTGTTAGGTAAATTGAAGGGACTGAAGGCAGATAAATCCCCAGGGCCAGATGGTCTGCATCCTAGAGTGCTTAGGGAAGTAGCCCAAGAAATAGTGGATGCATTAATGATAATTTTTCAAAACTCGTTAGATTCTGGACTAGTTCCTGAGGATTGGAGGGTGGCTAATGTAACCCCACTTTTTAAAAAAGGAGGGAGAGAGAAACTGGGGAATTATAGACCGGTTAGCCTGACGTCGGTGGTGGGGAAACTGCTGGAGTCAGTTATCAAGGATGTGATAACAGCACATTTGGAAAGCGGTGAAATGATTGGACAAAGTCAGCATGGATTTGTGAAAGGAAAATCATGTCTGACGAATCTCATAGAATTTTTTGAGGATGTAACTAGTAGAGTGGATAGGGGAGAACCAGTGGATGTGGTATATTTGGATTTTCAAAAGGCTTTTGACAAGGTCCCACACGGGAGATTAGTGTGCAAACTTAAAGCACACGGTATTGGGGGTAAGGTATTGGTGTGGGTGGAGAATTGGTTAGCAGACAGGAAGCAAAGAGTGGGAATAAACGGGACCTTTTCAGAATGGCAGGCGGTGACTAGTGGGGTACCGCAAGGCTCAGTGCTGGGACCCCAGTTGTTTACAATATATATTAATGACTTGGATGAGGGAATTAAATGCAGCATCTCCAAGTTTGCGGATGACACGAAGCTGGGTGGCAGTGTTAGTAGTGAGGAGGATGCTAAGAGGATGCAGGGTGACTTGGATAGGTTGGGTGAGTGGGCAAACTCATGGCAGATGCAATTTAATGTGGATAAATGTGAAGTTATCCACTTTGGTGGCAAAAATAGGAAAACAGATTATTATTTGAATGGTGGCCGATTAGGAAAAGGGGAGGTGCAACGAGACCTGGGTGTGATTATACACCAGTCATTGAAAGTGGGCATGCAGGTACAGCAGGCGGTGAAAAAGGCGAATGGTATGCTGGCATTTATAGCGAGAGGATTCGAGTACAGGAGCAGGGAGGTACTACTGCAGTTGTACAAGGCCTTGGTGAGACCACACCTGGAGTATTGTGTGCAGTTTTGGTCCCCTAATCTGAGGAAAGACATCTTTGCCATAGAGGGAGTACAAAGAAGGTTCACCAGATTGATTCCTGGGATGGCAGGACTTTCATATGAAGAAAGACTGGATGAACTGGGCTTGTACTCGTTGGAATTTAGAAGATTGAGGGGGGATCTGATTGAAACGTATAAGATCCTAAAGGGATTGGACAGGCTAGATGCAGGAAGATTGTTCCCGATGTTGGGGAAGTCCAGAACGAGGGGTCACAGTTTGAGGATAGAGGGGAAGCCTTTTTGGACCGAGATTAGGAAAAACTTCTTCACACAGAGAGTGGTGAACCTGTGGAATTCTCTGCCACAGCAAACTGTTGAGGCCAGTTCATTGGCTATGTTTAAGAGGGAGTTAGATATGGCCCTTGTGGCTACAGGGGTCAGGGGGTATGGAGGGAAGGCTGGGGCGGGGTTCTGAGTTGGATGATCAACCGTGATCATAATAAATGGCGGTGCAGGCTCGAAGGGCCGAATGGCCTACTCCTGCACCTATCTTCTATGTTTCTATGTTTCTATAATTTATAATTTGGGGTGAGTTAAAGTATTTGCACTGTACTGCTGCCACAAAACAACTATTGACACGACACCGAAATCAATGACAACATATCAAAGGTTCAAAAAACTACCTAATGATAGAAATCTAGCAGGAAGGAGCTTAAGAAAGAAATTAGAAGAGGCCACGAGAAGGCCTTGGCAGACAGGATTAAGGAAAACCCCAAGGTATTCTACACGGCGGGAGGAGAAGATGGCGGTGTGCCTGTGCGTGCGCAGCCCTCCGGTGAAAAATGATGTCGTATCTGTTAAATAGGGGCCGTGGACAATTCTGATTTGATGGAGGATGGAGGTGAAAGCACAGAGGAACATCTGGAGAAATTTCTGAAACGCCCGTCCGCTGCTGTCGTTACTGTGCGGTCGGGAATCTTTCGGAGGGTAGGCCTCAAAATCCCCGGCTTTGCCTGCTTTTGGTGACCGAGAAGGAGGTCGAATCGTTCGGACAGAGATGGTGCTCAGTACTCGGTGTCGGAGAGCTGATCAGAGCTCGAAGTTTTCGGACGACTCAGAGTCGGATTGTGGTCGGCATGGCAGGGAGAGTTTTCCTTCCTTCTCCCGTCTGCGTGAGATGTGGGACATTTGAGAGACTTTGAACTTTACTGTGCTCACGGACTTCCTTCATCAAGTTATGGTATTGTTGCACTGTTGTAACTATATGTATAATTATGTGGTTTTGTCAGTTTTTTCAGTCTTGGTCTGTCCTGTGTTTTATGATATCACACCGGAGGAAATATTGTATCATTTCTTAATGCATGCATTACTAAATGACAATAAAAGAGGACAACGTGTCTTCATAATCTAAAAAAAAGTATGTGAAGAGAAAGAGGATAAGACGTGGGAGAGTAGGACCAATCAAGTGTGACAGTGGAAATGTGTGTATGGAACCAGAGGAGATAGCAGAGGTACTTAATGAATACTTTGCTTCAGTATTCACTGCAGAAAAGGATCTTGGCGATTGCAGGGATGGCTTACAGCAGACTGAAAAGCTTGAGCATGTAGAAGAGGATGCGCAGGAGCTTTTGGAAAGCATCAAGTAGGATAGGTCACTGAGACTGGACAAGATGTACCCAGGCTACTGTGGGAGGCGAGGGAGGAGATTGCTGAGCCTCTGGCAATGATCTTTGCATCATCAATGGGGACAGGAGAAGTTTTTGAGGATTGGAGGGTTGTGGATGTTGCTCCATTATTCAAGAAAAGGAGTAGAGATAGCCCAGGAAATTATAGACCAATGAGCCTTACTTCAGTGGTTGGTAAGTTGATGGAGAAGATCCTGAGAGGCAGGATTTATGAACATTTGGAGAGGCAAAATATGATTAGGAATAGTCAGCATGGCTTTGTCAAAGGCAGGTCGTGCCTTATGAGCCTGACTGAATTTTTTGAGGATGTGACTAAACACATTGATGAAGGTAGAGCAGTAGATGTAGTGTTTATGGATTTCAGCAAGGCATTTAACAAGGTATCCCATGCAAGGCTTATTGAGAAAGTAAGGAGGCATGGGATCCAAGGGGACATTGCTTTGTGGATCCAGAGCTGGCTTGCCCACAGAAGGCAAGGAGTGGTTGTAGATGGGCCATATTCTGTATGGAGGTCAGTCACCAGTGGTGTGCCTCAGGGATCTGTTCTGGGACCTCTACTTTTTATAAATGACCTGGATGAAGAAGTGGAGGGATGGGTTAGTAAACACAAAGGTTGGAGGTGTTGTGGATAGTGTGGAGGGCTGTCAGAGGTTACAGCGGGATAGTGATAGGATGCAAAACTGGGCTGAGAAGTGGCAGATGGAGTTCAACCCAGATAAGTGTGAGGTGGCTCATTTTGGTAGGTCAAATATGATGACAGAATATAGTATTAATGGTAAGACTCTTGGCAGTGTGGAGGATCAGAGGGATCTTGGGGTCTGAGTCCATAGGACACTTAAAGTTGCTACACAGGTTGACTCTGTGATTAAGAATGCATATGGTCCATTAGCCTTCACCAATCGTGGGATTGAGTTTAGGAGCCGAGAGGTAATGTTGCAGCAATATAGGATCCTGGTCAGATCCCACTTGGAGTACTGCGCTCAGTTCTGGTTGCCTCACTACAGGAAGGGTGTGGAAACCATAGAAAGGGTGCAGAGGAGATTTACAAGGATGTTGCCTGGATTGGGGAGCATGCCTTATGAGAATAGGTTGAGTGAACTCGGCCTTTTTTCCTTGAGCGATGGAGGATGAGAGGTGACCTGATAGAGGTGTACAAAATAATGAGAGGCATTGATCGTGTGGATAGTCAGAGACTTTTTCTCAGGCTAAAATGGCTAACACAAAAGGGCACAGTTTTAAGTAGGTACAGAGGAGATGTCAGGGGTAAGTTTTTTACGCAGAGAGTGGTGAGTGCGTGGAATGGGCTGCCGGCGGTGGTGGAGGTGGATACAATAGGGTCTTCTAAGAGACTCCTGGACAGGTACATGGAGCTCAGAAAAATAGGGGGCTATGGGTAACCCTAGGTAATTTATAAGGTAAGGACATGTTCAGCACAGCATTGTGGGCTGAAGGGCCTGTATTGTGCTGTAGGTTTTCTATATTTCTATATCCGATTCTGGTTCTAATCCAGGCAGGTTACATCGAGGCGGTAAAAGCTAGAATAGGGTGTTGGAGTTACAGGAACATGCAGTGCAGTTCAGGCAGAGTACAAGGGCGACGACGACTAGATAGATTGGGTGATCAAGGCACAACTCAGCAGGTCAGGCAGCATCTATGGAAATGTATAAACAGTCGACGTTTCATGCCAAGTTTTCAGGATGGGGAGGAACGCCAGAATAAAACTGTCGGGGGAGGGAAGGGGGGACAAGCTTGTAGGTAATCGGAGGCGTTGTCACGTGAACAAAGTCACGTGAGAAGTACCTGTGGATGCGAAGTTGTCTCTTTATTCGACAAAGTGAGACACGCATCACATGGAGACCCTCTCGGAAGAAGAGCTGCTGGACCCAAGGCTACACAACATTTTATGTGCCAAATATCAAAGGACAGTTCCATATTTACAATGCACCCACAATGCTTTATTTGAGCTACACACAACCTTTACACCTCCCGCTTCACACCCACACCGCAGACACCTAAATGCATTTTAATCGACATTGTCTGGCCTTCCCATTAGCAGTGATTCACGGCTTTTAGGAACCCCTTGTTCAGAGCTGCATTTTAAATTTAATTCCAGTCTTCTAATCTGAAGATCGGTGGCTGAAGTTATTTGCTCTATGTCCGAACCACCCACCCCTCCCCCCGCCCCAAAGAAAAAAGAAACGGCCCAAAACAGAACCGCCTGGACAAAAATAAATTTGTACCAGGAAAGGCTAACGTTAAGAGGATCTACTCAACTAGGGCAGCAAGAATGACCGGCCTCAGAATTGCCCCGATGAAGCCAGGTGATAGAGGAGAGGATAGGTGAAAGAGGCAGCGAGCCCAAGATGAAGGAATCTGATAAGAGAGGGGAGTGGACTATGGAAGACTGGGGAGGAAGTGATAGGCAGATGAGGAAAAGGGGTAAGAGGCCAAGAGTAGCCCTTCATCTTTGAGGTCTGGTAATACCGCGGGGTAGAAGCTGTCTCGGACTCTGGCGGTACGTGTTCTCGGGCTTCTGTAGGAGCCAGCAGGGTGGAAGGATTCGTCATCTTGCTGGCCGCTTTCCTGATGCAGCAGGGAGTGTGGACAGAGGGAGGTGGATTGTGCGATGGGCCGGGCTGCGTTCACCTCGTTTCTGCTAAAGTGAACCCTGAATGTGGTTGGGGGTAAAACTTGCATGAAGTCCCATTCGGGCGCTCTGAACCAAGACTGCTGAACCTGGACCAACACCGAACCTAGTTCAACAACACTGCTGTTTCCCTGACTTGGCTTTTTTTAAAAATTTAAGGATACAGTTTGGAGGCTGGTCCCCCAGCAAACCCCGATTTAACCCCAGCCTAATCACAGGACAATTTACAATGACCAATTAACCTCCAATCCAGTACGTCTTTGGATTGTGGGAGAAAACCGGAGTATCCGGAGGAAACTCGTACGCACACGGACAGAAACGCGCAAACTCTTCACAGACGCTGCTGAACTCTGAATTCCGAAGCCCGGAGCCGTCATTTCGCCGCGCTAACTGCTACGTTACCGTGATCCCCTTCGCTTGCGAGTATGCCCGCAGCCCACACTTCAGATACCGCCGTAACCCACTCCAGTCCGATCACCCTTCCACATCCCTGTCCTCCTGTAACTCCAGCCTCTTCATCGTCCCGGATTCCAGTCGTTCTGACACAGATGCCTGGATCCCAAGTCTGCAATTCCCTTGAATCTTGTATCCGGGGTCAGACACCGACTGAAGGTCCATCTACACCCTCCCATCACATATTCCCAAGGTCAGACACAGAATGAAGCTCCCTCTACACCGTCCCATCACACACTCCCGGGGTCAGACACAGAGTGAAACTCCCTCTACACCGTCCCATCACACACTCCCGGGGTCAGACACAGAGTGAAATTCCCTCTACACCGTCCCTTCACACACTCCCGGGGTCAGACACAGAGTGAAACTCCCTCTACACCGTCCCATCACACACTCCTGAGGTCAGACACAGAGTGAAGCTCCCTCTACACCGTCCCATCACACACTCCCGGGATCAGACACAGAGTGAAGCTCCCTCTACACCGTCCCATCACACACTCCCGGGGTCAGACACAGAGTTAAGCTCCCTCTACACCGTCCCGGTGTGTTGGGGATTAATAAACAGGGACAAGAGAACTGGAGTGAATCAACGTGTTGATGTTTATAGTGAAACTTACCGTCATATTCCCAGTGGGAAGCTGTGGAGAAAAAGATCGGGAATTAGATTCACCGATTGGAACGGTGTATGGTTTTGTCAGACGCCGGAGCGGAGTTCGTTTAACAAATTAGGGCCTTCGATCCCCACTTCGCCACCAAAAAACATCTCCTCGTTGCACCCCCACGTCCCCAGAAGCGCGGCGCTCCCTCCTCACCACCCCGTCCCGCAGCGCGGCACTCCATCCTCAGTGCCCCGTCCCGCAGCGCGGCGCTCCCTCCTCACCGCCCCCGTCCCGCAGCGCGGCGCTCCAACCTCAGTGCCCCTCCCTCAGCGCGGCGCTCCATCCTCACCACCCTGTCCGCAGCGCGGCGCTCCCTTCGCACTGTTGCGCATCTCCGGAAGCGAAGTCCACAATATTACGCTGAACAATTTAAATTAGTAATCAAATGATCAATTAAACTAACTTCTGCCTACAAAACATCCCTATCCTTCCATTCTCCTCACGCTCAATGACTTTTCCTCCACCACCAGACCCGGCAGAGGGAGCGCATTCCAGGCATCCACACCTCCGAGTAAAAACTTACCCCTCATTTTCCCTTTGAATCTAACCCCCCTCACCTGCAATGCATCCCCGGTTTTATTAGCCATTTCAACCCTGGGGAACAGATACACCCCGTCCACGCTATCTGTGCCTCTCATAATCCTATAAACCTTCATCATATCTCCGCTCAGCCTTTGGCGCCCAAGTTCATCCAGCCCCTCGTGATAGCGCATGCCCCTTCAACCAGACAGCACCCTGGTAAACCCCTTCTGCACCCTCCCCAAAACCTCGACATCTTTCCGAGAACGGGCGGGCAGACGTGAATGCAGAACTCTAGATGCGACTTCGGTTAATGACAGCTTTCCGCCAGCCGGAAGATTAGAGCCTGCAAGAACTCTGTAAATTGTTCAAGGTGTCTCTCACTCTGACATCTGTTTCTAAAATAAACGAGGACAGTCACGGGAGAGTGCTTTAGAAAAATCCTTATTTCCCTAACTCTGGTTAAACACACCCAGGACACTGTTAGGGACAACTCGGTGGCCCAGACGGTCAAGAGTTTTCAGGGCGTCGCTGAGGTCGGGAGAGTCGGCGAAGGTTATATCCCGTGAGTCCGAGGCTCCAGATACCGGAACCCGGAGCGGCACACAAACTGCCGGAGGAAATCAGCGGGTCGAGCAGCGTCCGTAGGGGCAGAAGAAACTGTGGACCTTTCGGGTCGAGATCCACCCGGCCGCTCCCGAAGCGTCAACAGCTTCTCTCCCCTCCACAGACGCTGATCGATCCAGTAGGCACTGTGAGGATGTTACTCCGGGATCACGGTTCGGAATACAGGGGGGAGAGGGGGAGAAGCGGGAGAGAGAGAAAGGGAAAAGAGATAAAGGACCGGGAGAGAGAAAGGGGAGAGAGGGGGAGAGAAAAATGAGAGAACGGGGGAAGGGGAGAGAGGGGTAGAGAGAGCAGGGAGGTGGGGGAAAGGAGGGTGAGGTTCTGCATTAGATTGGGATCCTTTTATTCAGAAACCTCAGGCAGATTGATCAGAGATATACTGTATAAGACCCTCCAGGTCCCCGACCTGGGCGAGAACTGATTCCCGGCAAAGCCACAAAGAATGACAAAGGGAACAACACTAAACTCAGTCGAAGACAGAAGAGCGGGGAAATCAGTCTGCGGGTTGGTGATCTGATTCTCGACGAAAGACGGTAGCATTAAAAACCCTCTTCTACACGGGCACTTCCACCCTAGGGAAAACCTCTCAGTCCGAACCATTTCTCTGCAACATACAATCCCGCAAGTTTTTGTTCCGTTGTTAAGGGCTAGCACAGACATGCGATGGGCTGAATAGCTTCACTCAGGAGGAAAACACACAAACACACACACACACACACATTTATAGCAACACACAAAAAAGCTGGAGGAAGCAAGTCAGACAGCATCTGTTGAGAGAAATAAACAGTCAACATTTGGGGTCAGGACTGGAAAAGAAGGCGGTAGAAGCTAGGATAGGTTAAATCTTACCCACCCCTCTTGTTCCCCTGTCTCTCTCTTTCTTTATCTGTCTCTCTTTGTCTCTCTCCCTCTCTCCCTCCATCTCCATTTCTGCCTCTGTCTGTCTCCCTCTCTCTCTCTCTCTCTCTCACACACACACACACACACACACATACACACACGAGAATGAGATGTCTCTCTCCCTGTGTCTCTGTCTCTCTCACACACACACATAAGAAAAGAGAATGAGATGTACCTGTTTCCTGTCTTTCTGCCTGTCTGTCTCTATCACACACACACACACACACACACACACACACACAAAAGAGAATGAGACATACCTCTGTTCTCTCTCTTTCACACATACAAGAGAATGAGACGTATCCCTCTCTCTCTCACACACAAAACAGAATGAGACGTACCTCTGTTCACTGTCTGTGCTGTTGTAAGGAACAGCAGTAGAAGGAGACAGCTGGGTATTACTGTTCCAGCCACTGGCTGCATTGTGCTCGAGCACAGGAGGTTGGGACCGTTTGGTGACTGCAGGAATTATGGAGGCTCGTCATGTCTCAACCCCCCCCCCTTTCTAAGGGAGTCCCCTCCCCACCTCAGCTCCTTATTCCAGCCCTGCCTCCTTAAGATGGAACGGCTGTCTTAAGGTGGAATCCCAGCACATGGCCTCCTGCACTGCCACGAGGCCACTGTCAGCTCATAATCTGTCTGGGCACCAATTTCCACTGTAGAGATGCAGCGCAGAACGGGCCCTTGTAGCCCAACGAGCCTCGCCGCCCAGCGACCCCCGATTTAACCCCAGCCTAATCACAGACCAATTTACAATGACCAATTAACCTACTGAGTCGTGCGTTTCGAGTTTTGGGAGGAAACCAGAGCACCTGGTGGAAACCTTCGCCGTCATGGGGAGAACGTACAAACTCCTTACAAATCACTTCGGATAATTTCTCCCCTCTACCACTTCGCTCTTTTTCCATTCTGCAGTCTCACCCCTTCTCTTCTCACCTGCCCATCGAATTCTCCCTTGCCTTCCCTTTCTCTCACCGTCCAATGACCTCTCCTATCAGAGACCTTCAGTACTTTACCTCTTCCACCTATCACCCCCCAGCTTCCCACTTCACCTCTCCTGCGCCACTCACCTGGTCTCATCTGTCACCTGCCAGCTTGTAGTCTTTCCTTTCCACCCTGCCCCCACCTTCTTATCTGGCTTCTTCCCCCTTCCTTTCCAGTCCTGATGAAGGGTCCCAGCCTGAAACATTGACCGTTTATTCATTTCCATAGATGCTGCCCGACCTGCTAAGTTCCTCCAGCATTTTGCTCTGGATTTCCAGCATCTGCGGGATCTCTTGTGCTTCTCCCCCCCACCCCCCCCCCCACCGTTTTGTGGGGTCTGGGATCGCTTGAGATCTCGGGGGCGGGTGTAACTTCCCAAGGAGCTGGCTTCCCCCGGTCTGTGAGCTGGCACTCTGCTCTCTGAGACGGGTGGTTATGGGTTCGAGCCCCACTCTTTACAGAGGCAGTGCTGACGAGAATCACTGGCATGTCTTGTGAAATGTGTTGTTTTGTGGCAGCAGGTCATTGCAATACATTATAATAAAAAATGATAAATTACTATATATAAATTGAATAAGTTGTGCAAAAATCGAACAATATTGAGGTCGTGTACGTGGTTTCATTGTCCATTCAGAGATCTAATAGCAGAGGGGAGGAAGCTGTTGAGTGTGTGAGAAACGAGAAGAGGTCATGTCCCGGACATTGGGGGTCCTTAGTGATGGATGCCTGCTTTAGAAGGTGTCCTGGATCCACTGGGCCTTGGGGTCAGATGTTAAATAAACTGCTCTTTCAGTTTGGACGTGTGGAGATGCCAGGGGGAAGGAGGGGAGGGGAGGGGAGGGGAGATCTCCCCAGTGTGATATTTACCCTTGAACAAGAAGTCGTTGCGACATGATGGGGGGCTTCTTCCCAGATTCCAGGAAGTGGCTGGAGTTGGAATGGTTCCTCATTGACTCTGGACCATTCATTTATTCTTTCTTTCTTTCTATCTATCTAGCTCTCTCTCTATCTATCTCTATCTATCAATCTATCTTTCTATCTCTCTATCCATTTATCTCTATCTCTCTATCTCTCTATCTATCTATCTACTCAGCATGGAACCTGAGAGTCTCACTGCTCAGAAACCCATCTAGACTATTCATGGGACAATCTACAATAACCGATCAACCTACTGACGAAACCGGAGCAGACGAAGGAAATCCGCGTGCTCACGGGAAGGAACGTAAAACTCCTTACGGCAACACACATCAAAGTTGCTGGTGAACGCAGCAGGCCAGGCAGCATCTCTAGGAAGAGATACAGTCGACGTTTCAGGCTGAGACCCTTCATGTTCTGACGAAGGGTCTCGGCCTGAAACGTCGACTGTACCTCTTCCTAGAGATGCTGCCTGGCCTGCTGCGTTCACCAGCAACTTTGATGTGTGTTGCTTGAATTTCCAGCATCTGCAGAATTCCTGTTGTTTGCGTTTTTAAAACTCCTTACGGGTTGAACTCCGACGTCCCGAGCGGGTATAACGTCACGTTACCGTGCGTCCCCGTTGGACGTGTTCGGTGGTCAAGGACACTGGACAGAACTGCAGCCTCGTCATGTGCCTCACGTTGAAAGGCTGAAAGAGAGTGGGTGTGAGGAGAATGTTTTTAATAGACGGTCTCGGACCAGAGGGCACAGCCTCAGAACGGAGGGAGGTCCATTTAGAACAGAGATGAGGAGGAATTTCTTTAGCCAGAGGGTGGTGAATCTGTGGAATTCATTACCACAAATAGCCAAGTCATTGGGCGTATTTAAAACCGGAATTGATAGATCTGGATTAGTCAGGGTGTCAAAGGCTACGGGGAGAAACAGGAGAATGAGGTTGGGAGGGAAAATAGATCAGCCATGATGGAACAGCAGAGCAGGCTCAATGGGCTGAATGGCCTGATTCTGGTCCCAAGCCCCCTCCTCGGGGCGCCCCTCTGCCCGCCCCGACACTTTGACAGGTGGCCAGGGAGCAGGTTTCAGCAAGCCCGCTGTGAACGTTTATGCAAACGATGAATGCTTTGGACATTCCCACAAAGAGCCGCGTTTCAGCCGCCTTTGCCAGGGTGGTGCAGCGGGTAGAGCCGCCGCCTCTCAGCGCCGGAGGTTCCGGTTCAAGCCCGACCTCAGTCACTGTCTACTTGTACGTTTTCCCTGCCTTTCCCCCGGGAGCTTCAGTTTCCCCCCATATTCCAACCACATGGGGAGGGGTGGCTCACGGGTTAATCGACTGCTGTGATGGGTGGGTGCGGGGGGGTAGAATAGCAGTTAGTGTAACACTTTACGGTGCTCGTGACTGGGGTTCAATTCCCATCAGCGTCTGTAAGGAGTTTGTATGTTTTCCTGTGACTATGTGGGTTTCCTCCAAATGCTCTGCATTCCTCCCACATTAGAAGACAATAGGCAATAGACAATAGGTGCAGGAGTAGGCCATTCAGCCCTTCGAGCCAGCACCACCATTCACTGCGATCATGGTTGATCATCCACAATCAGTACCCTTTTCCTGCCTTCTCTCCATATCCCTTCACTCCGCTATCTTTAACAGCTCTATCTAACTCTTTCTTGAAAGAATTCAGAGAATTGGCCTCCACTGCCTTCTGAGGCAGAGCATTCCACAGAACCACAACCCTCTGCCTACCGTACGGGTCAGGGTGAGTGGGCAGTGGGCAAGGCATGTTGGCGCCAGAAACATGGAGGCATTTGTAGGCTGCTCCCAGCACATCCTCAGACCGTGTTGGTTGTTGACACAAACGAGACATTTCACTGCACGTTTCGATGTACTTGTGACAAATCAAGCTAATCTTTATCTATAATCTTTAAATCACACCCCCCCCCCAAGCGTGTGGCCAAGGGGTGGAACACGGGGGGGGGGATAATAAATAATGTGGTGGCCAGTGGGCATCCACGTTTCAGCTCGACAATTCCATTCCTTCCACAGGTGCTGACTGACTTGCTGAGTTCTTCCAGTAGCGTGGTTGTTGCTCCGGTGGCCTCCTGTGCCTCCAGAATAAAATGGGACCAATATAACTGGAGGGTCAGCAGGGACTCAATGGGCTGAAGGGTCTGTTCCTGTTCTGTCTCTCCCTAAGCTGCTTCAAAAAGGTACATCTATCATGAAGGACGTGCCCTCTTCCCATTGCTACCATCCCGGAGGAGGGACTGAAGGTGCACTCTCAACATTTTAGGAAGTTTCTTCCTCTCCGCCATCAGCTTTCCAAATGGACGTTGGACCCGTGAGCACAGCCTCTCCTCACCTCTCCTTTTGCACTATTTATTTATTTTTTTATATTTCTAACTCTGACTGACAGTAATTTTACTGGACTGCCCCTGGAATACGGCACATTTCAGGACAGCCAGCCTCAGCAGCAGGAAAACTGATTCTCATTCTGAAAAACATTTTAAAGGTCAGTGGATTTCTTGATGGATGTTAGTTTGGCAAAATGTTTGTCTCACACGTCCGCTAATATTTGCAGAGAGCAGAGGAGGAACCCGCACATCCAGGAATGCTGACAAGGGCTTCTTCACTGACGTGCACAGGGGCACCTTAAAGGAGCGGGTCCCACTTGTGGATCCTGAGCCATGTTTCCCTCCCCCCGACCTCGGAGCGATTCTAGACTTTTTCCATTCTGACTCCGTCCGCTCCCAGTGCCCATGTCTCCGGAGTCTGCCGGACTGCACCGAGTATGTCCCTTTGATAATCCATGTTAAAACCATCGCAAGTTAAGGCAGGATGCACTGTAAATAGCCGGCAGGTTGGGCAGCGTCCGCAAGGGGGAAACAAAATTAATATTTCAGGTTGATGAACTGGAGCTTGGTTTAAGTTGAAGTGAGAAGGGAAGGGTGGAGGGGACAGAGGGAATGAACGTGAGGAGGGTGAGGGGACAGAGGGAATGAAGGTGGGGAGGGTGAGGGGACAGAGGGAATGAAGGTGAGGAGGGTGAGGGGACAGAGGGAATGAACGTGGGTAGGGTGAGGGGACAGAGGGAATGAAGGTGGGGAGGGTGAGGGGACAGAGGGAATGAACGTGGGGAGGTGGAGGGGACAGAGGGAATGAACGTGGGTAGGGTGAGGGGACAGAGGGAATGAACGTGGGGAGGGTGAGGAGACAGAGGGAATGAAGGTGGGGAGGGTGAGGGGACAGAGGGAATGAAGGTGGGGAGGTGGAGGGGACAGAGGGAATGAAGGTGGGGAGGGTGAGGGGACAGAGGGAATGAACGTGGGTAGGGTGAGGGGACAGAGGGAATGAACGTGGGGAGGTGGAGGGGACAGAGGGAATGAACGTGGGTAGGGTGAGGGGACAGAGGGAATGAACGTGGGGAGGTGGAGGGGACAGAGGGAATGAACGTGGGTAGGGTGAGGGGACAGAGACTGAATGATGCAAGTTGCTGTGGCTGAAAGAGGGTAGGGAAGGGCTGGGCGGGACTAACAGGGGTAGAGGGATGGGAAGAGATGTGAACAGAACTCTGCCTTTGACATTACAGTGCTCGCTCATCATCTTGTCTGTATGTCTGAGGCTCCCTCACCGATATCCCTCTGTATCTGGGGCTCCCTCACCACTGGGCTCTTTGCCTGGGTACTGTGCAGATTCAGAACCTGCAGACCTGTCCGTTGTTCATACGGATCCCACATTCAGGAATAATCTCCCAGCCACTCCGTTCCAAGGAGTGGCTGTGCCCTGTTCTCCTGAAGGAACCCTGTCACATCTAACAAACCACGGGCCAGCAGTGATGTCTATCTCAGGTGATCATTTTCCCCTCTCCACCATTCCCTGTAATCCCTCCGATTCGCTTCCAAAGACCTGATGGCCCGTTTCAGAGAATGGCGGAGTTCACCCCGCTTATCTCCCCACTGTTACCAACATCGTTCAAAGACCAGGGTGGTTTTCACAGTGCTATCTGTGGGAGCTTTCTGTGCACAAATTGGCTTCAATTTGTCCTGTGTGTGTGTGTATCTGTGTCTGTGTGTGTATCTGTGTGTATATGTGTGTGTGTATGTGTGTGTTTGTGTGTGTGTGTATACGTCTGTCTCTCTGTGTGTGTGTGTGTGTATGCGTCTGTGTGTGTATCTGTGTGTATATGTGTCTGTGTATGTGTGTGTGTGTGTGTGTGTGTGTGTGTGTGTATGCGTCTGTCTGTGTGGAGTTACCATGTGTTCTCCAGGGAGCTCCAGCTTCCTGCCACCTCCCAAAAATAATGTGGGCTCAACTGTTTATTTCACACTCCCCCACCCCCCCCCCCGGTCCGGGTGAGAATTTGGGGGCAATGAGAAATGGGATCCGTGTATAAGAGGGGCCAATACAGACTCAATGGGCTGATGGGCCTGTTTCGGAGCTGTGCGGCTCTGCAAGAATCAGGAGGGAGACCCAGTGTGGGGACACCCCTGCCGGGGCAGCCCGCCGAAGTCTGGGCAGGTTTCCCTTCCGGGCGGGGCGCACGAGGTGGAAAGTGCTGGTGTATACGTGGGGAGATCCTGTCTGGCTGATCGAATGTGGCTGGCTGTATTTTTTATTCTCTGTGTCAGCGCCGTCCCGCTAGCTTTGAATCCCCCAGACACACGAACACCGTCGGGTGGTGAATGAACGGCGATGTGTGGCAAGCGGTGAGTGCCAGCGCAAACCTCTCCTTTACTGAGTAAACACACGGGATTGACCCACGCCCAACTGCCTCTCCCACAGGTTGTGGTCTTGTCTGAAAGACAGACAGACAGTGACCCTGAGTCAGACAAGACAAGTTATTTATGCTGATTACAGAGAGACAGAGAGAGAGAGGAGCATTCTCCCCTCCTAGCCTCAGGACGGCTCTCGGGTACGTGTGGTAACGCGGAGTCTGCATTGGAGCTGAGCAACATAATCCCGGGGATGAAAGGGTTAACGCACAAGGAGTAATTGATGGCCCCGGGCCTGTTCTCGCTGGAGTTCAGAAGAATGAGGGGAGATCTCATCGAAACCTGTCAAATATTGAATGTTTGACAGAGTGGATGCGGAGAGGATGTTTGCTACAGAGGGGAGTCTAGAACCCGAGGACACAGCCTCTGAATACAAGGACATCCCTTCAGAACAGAGATGAGGAGGAGTTTCTTTAGCCAGAGGGTGGTGAATCTGTGAAATTCATTGACACAGACGGCTGTGGAGGCCAAGTCAATGGGTATATTTAAAGACGCAAACACGAGGAAATCTGCAGATGCTGGAATTTCAAGCAACACGCACAAAAACGTCGACTGTTCCTCTTCCTATAGATGCTGCCTGGCCTGCTGCGTTCACCAGCATCTTTTTGTGGGTATATTTAAAGCGGAGGTTGATAGGTTCTTGATTAGAAAGGTTGCGGGGAGAAGGCAGGCGAATGGGCGTGGCAGCCTCGATGGGCTGAGTGGCCTAATTCTGCTCCTATATCTATGATCTTATGGAGTGTGAGCTCTGAGAAGCCTTGTTAATGAGATCGTACTGAGTGATGGGAAGAACACCCCGAATGTTCACTGACAAGGCTACACACGGCTGGACGCGGGGTTGGAGGGGTGGGGGACCAGGTTTGTGTAACAGCTTGTCAAATATTTCCCTGTGGTGTATTGTTCAATAAGGGAACATCGATAGATCGTCGTGGAACAGACGGACTTGATGCTCCCAGAGGTCCCCTAAGGTTGGGGAAGAGCTCCCACTGCTATTAAATGCTCCCGATGCCACGCGTCGCAAATAACCTCTGGCAGCCGAGTCCTGCTCCTGGCCTTCACGCGTGGCTTAGCTGCTAGACATAGACATAGATATAGACATAGATATAGACATAGATATAGATATAGATATAGATATAGATATAGACATAGACATAGACATAGACATAGACATAGACACACTTTATTGATCTCGAGGGAAATTGAGTTTCGTTACAGCTGCACCAACCAAGAATAGAGCATAAATATAGAAATACAAAAACCACAAACAATCAAACAACAAAATGCAAACTATGCCAGATGGAAATAAGTCCAGGACCACCTATTGGCTCAGGGTGTCTGATCCTCCACGGGAGGAGCTGCGAAGTTCGATGGCCACAGGCAGAAACAACCTCCCGTGACGCCCAGTGTTGTATCACGGTGGAATATGGCCGGAGTCCAACAGTAAAAAGTTCAATATCCAGTCTGCAAACACTTTCCTCGATCGTAATATGACCAGGATTGCACCATCCGTTGTTAACCAGAACAGCAAGCCCCCAACTCCTTTACGCTTACCGCTCTCAGTACACTTCCGGTCAGCCCGAACGGCCTGGAAGCCCTCCATGGAAAAGTTTTGGTCGGGTGTGACACGATGGAACCATTTCTATGACAGGGGAAGGGGCAAAGGCGGGTCATTGGCGCCTTAAAACCAGTTGCTTCGGGCAGATGGGGAAAACTGATCTCAAACTTCCAGTGCCTTGCGGCTCTACCCACTCACAGGGAAGGGTTCAGGAGTAAACCCCGAGGGAAAAATCCGGAGCTGAAGTCCCTAAGACAGTCCTACGTTGATTTCAACGCTGAATGGCAACTTCTGCGACGCCGCTGGTGCCAAACTGTATCCTTTGGATTGATCTGCAGTGTGGATAGAGGGAGCCTGTCTCCGTATCGTACTGCCTGGCTTGTGAATCGTCTGACGGTGCCAACGTA